>NC_080669.1:16269806-16604859 GCF_027579445.1 Ammospiza nelsoni
CTCCAGGCTACAGTTTACAAGTTTTCTAAACTTACAAGCACATTATATATGCTCTTGCATCTTAATTTACAGAAGTCAAATAATCTCTCTTTTCACTTCATCTGGGTTGACTCAACCTTTCTGGGCTCCAAAAACTCTGACAAGCAGGAAGGAGACCATAAAATAGGGGCATGACTGTATTTTAATTTTACAATAAATCTCTCTCTGATTCAGTACATCTGCAAAAGAAACAGTCTTCTGCTGCAAAGAGATTCCTATCTATAATGAAAACTAGATGCAAAATTAAAAAATTAGATTCTAATTAGAAAATTAGAAGATTAAAAATCTAGATGATTCGAAGCTAAGAATTTTTTTTCCTGCTTTGTCATGGAGTTTCACAGCTTATTTCCAGCTATACTAGATATTTATTAGCTAGCTGATCCCTTTCTGTGGACTTCAAATTTTTTAAATGTGTCTTTCTTTGAGGTTTGAATTAAAGAAGAACCAAGCAGTCCAGCCTACAACTGGAGGCACGATTTAATTGCTGTTTATATACACTAAGTGTTACATAATGATAAGCACCCTAAAAAACATATTGGGCATCTCAGTTCCTGGAGTCTCAACTGCCTCTGTGCTACAGTTTTATCAAATGGGGATGACAATATCCCCTCAGCTTTCAGGAATTTTGATAAGATTTGCTGGTGTTTAAGATTCACCCAAATGCTCTAAGATCTGTATTAGCATTCTTTAAACCAGCATTTGAATATTAAGCAATAATTAACTATACACTTAATATAGAAATAACTGAATAGCTGCACATGGGACATGCATTGCCCATTTTGTTCACCTGCTAAAGAGCTGAGGAAAGAAAGGAAAACAGAGCAGAAGGTTAGACTAAGGTTAGATACTCCCTGCTAGCACAAGACCAGAGGAAAAAAAAAGAAAAAATATATAAAATCTGTAAAGATAACTTTGATCAAGCTACATTTTGAGGACCAGACTTTGCAATATCAAAAAATGTTCTTTTCATGCCATAATAAAAAGAAATTTAGCACTAAATGCTACAAAAAAAAATTAATAAGACTATGGAGTCTAGTCATTGGGATCATGTGTCTCAATCAGATTTATTTCATATGCAGTAGAGGCCAACACACTCCTCTATGTTCAGACAGCAATTAGTATTTTTGATAATGATAACTTCTGATAACAAAGTTATCTGTTGAACTACAAAGTTATCTATTGAACAAAGTTATCTACTGAACTACTTCATCTAAGTTCAAGTTTATCATATCCAGCCTTCATGTCAGGTCACACATGCCTCTCCAGTTCACATTTTTATTTGACACATCTAACAACTGCAGGTTGCACTCACCTTGAGGAAAGATAGGGCCAAATGCCAACATCATTTCACGATAGGGAAAGATAAAAAAGTACATTTCATTTTCTCTCAATGTGTTTTTCTCTGGGCCCTTGATCTTTCCTTGTGATAAATACTGATAACACCCCATATTCTATATGTAATTATACCTATGTTGTCCTCATTAATTAATCCTGCGTAAGACTGAACCACCTTTTATCTGCTTGTGCTGGTTTCAATCGAGGTAGAGCTAATTTTCTTCCCAGGCACTAGAATGGAGTTGTATTTTGCATTTGTGCTGAGCACAGGGTTGATAACACAGAGATGTTTTTGTTGTTGCTCAGCAGGGCTTACACAGAGCCAAGGCCTTTTCTGCTGTTTGTGCTGCCACACTGGTGAGAAGTTGGGGGTTCATGAGAGGCTGGGAGGAGACACAGCTGGGACAGGTGACCCAAACTGACCAAAGGGATTTGCAGACCATGTGACATCATGCTCAGCACGTAAAGCTGAGGGGAAGAAAGAGAAAGGGGGGAATGTTTGGAGTCATGGCATTTGTCTATTGAAATAAGCACTGCACATGATGGGGCCCTGCTCTCCTGGAGATGGCTGAACACCTGCCTGTCTGTGGGGAGCAGTGAAGGAATTCCTTGTTTTGCTTTGCTTTGCTTGTGTACATGGATTTGGTTTCCCCTGTTAAACTGTCCAAATCTCAACCCAAGAGTTTTCCAGCTTTCATCCTTCCAATTCTCTCCCCAGTCCTGCTGGTGAGGGATTGGGATTGAGGGAGAGATTAAATCATAAATGCCTCAGTTCTGCACTGAACTTGTTTAAACAGAGGTAGGTCACACAGAATTTTCTTTTTCTTTTAACAGGCAACATTTACTTTAAAACTGTTGAACAAAAGTGCAGATCACATGAGCTTAAAATCAGAAATAAAGACAAGAAATCTCAAAAAAGAGTCCAAATTTTGAGAGTTGAAACAAAAGCTACTCTCAACATCAACGGTCTTGCTTCTGTGAAAAACATTTATCCTCTGTGTCAGCAAAAATAGAAAAAAACAAGAGACCAATTGTCATTAGAAGTTAAGGTAGAATATTTGACATTACCTAAAGATGCTTTACACTTCATTACTTTAGCAAACATGTTACAAACACGCCTTTTGTAGTGCATATTTCAAATACAAATTGTTCCTTATTAACCTCCTTTGAGTTTCAAAGACTAACCAAAGGTCTTGTAAAAATGTGAATTTACCCAAGCTCCTTGGGGCCTTAAAATACATGATAACAAAACAGAATACAATAAATTCCAGAAAAGTGTTTCCAGTCTGAACAAAATGAGTTTCCCTCCCTCCTCCTAGGAACTGTAACTTCACCCTCCAGCAGGCTCTTTGTTAGAATGGATGACATACCCCTAAGGAAGGCAGCACACTGACAGAAATGTGAGGAAAAATCCATAGAAACACCTTCACATAAACAAGAGGTGTAAATGACTTACTGTTTAGACGTCACTTACTTTCCCATGTTTTGCATCCTGCTATCCTGAACAAATTCAGAGCAAACTTTTCCTGTCAATCCACAGCCCCACATTTAAGAAAGCTCTGGGACCAGAAGTATTTCAGAAGGAAGAGAATATAATAATCAGCAACATAATCCTGTGTGCAAAAATGGAGATTTAGCACAGATTTGACTGAGTTGAGCCTTGTGGGCACTGGTCTGTATGAGGCCTGTTCCTGTGATGTGTGGTCCCAGCCACAGCACTCAGTGCCCCGTGCCATAGAGAAGCACTTCACCAAAAAACACAGACCACCACTGATCTCTTCCTTACCCAAGCAGTGCAAAGGAAGGCCTTTCCTAACCTTCATGCTCCTCTACAGTTGAAAGATATGCCTCTTTTCTAAACAAATCTTCCTGTCACACAGTTGGTGCATTAGCTGCAAGGTACAGCTTCAAGAGAAAGAGGATTTCCCTCAGGACTGCAGAACTTACATTTTTTCACATGTTGTCCAGCTTCCGAAAGTGTTTTCTTTCATGTTTGTAACCACTGCTATCTTTAAGGCACTATGTTTCAGTATACATAGAAAAGTTAAAAAAAGATTCCCACATCTTCCTGAAGCATTTTTTTATCAGCAGCTGACAGATGTAATCCTGCTCTTTTCACAATCATCTATGAAATTCATAGATTTAAGAGCATGATATGCAAAAAATACCAAGGACTGACAAATTCTTTGATCTGCTTCTTTCCCTCTCAGCCCATATACACAAATCAGAGCATCTCTGATTTAAAAGGACATTAGGAGCATCTCTGATTAAGAAAACTCCAAGCTTCAAGGAGCCCTTCAAATACTCTTTCAGCTGCCTCTTTTCTCAAAACAATTTACCTGAATGTTGAACCTCATTATTAACTCAGTTTTCAGTTTTGGGACTGACTCAGACCCTGAGAAATGTGATCCAGTTTTGAGATGAATCTCACTTTAAAAAGTAGGCTGGACTACATAACCTTTCAAGATCTTTTCTACCCTAAATTAATCCTATGATTTTACATGCCTATCTTTAGCCTCTTCTCATCTTTCCTTTGTTTGAGATGCCAAATGTTCCATTTAATTCAAGATCCCCAGCTTGGAAGGAAACATTCACCTCTTTCACTCCAAACATAAACTGGAAATATCTGCTGAGTCTAAATGCCCCTAAAAAGCCAACCAATGAAATAAATAAATAAATAAATAAATAAATAAATAAACAACCCAAACATTTGTAATTTTACTATCTGCCTCTAACAATTATCTATATCTAACTTTGTCTTTTGCTGGAATAGTTTTAAGGAAATAAAGCAACCCTACCACTTTTAGGAACTTTTAAGAAGTTTCTGGCTATTTGAGATGTCACCCACGTTGAAATCAAATGTAAAGGAAATTATATATTATAAATATTTATGTAAAGAGTAAGTTGTTCTCAGATGAATAGGATGGTACATAAGAGCTATCCATGCACACTTCATTCTTTGTCACAAGTAATGGTATCTTTGATACAGGCAATAACACTCTACTTTTCTTTTTCTTTTTGTTTATTCTTACCAATTCACCATATTTTAGCTAATGCTTTTAAATGCCCCATCAATGAGAGCCAACAAACAACTTTTCAGTAAAGTCAATCGAAGTATATTTTCTTAAAAAACAGTATCACTATCATTACTTTAGTCATTATACAATTCTCCTTATATTTCTAATACAAACACATCTGCAAAACCTTTTTTATTACTACACTATGACACCATAGCTATCAGTTATCCTCACTGACTTTGTCAAAAACCACTTTGGTCGTGCAAGGACTGAATTCCTTACCATAGTGGTGGAGGTTCTTAGGTCACACAAACCACCTTTATATGTCACAGAGATGTGGTTATTTTTGCTGATAGTTTATTTAAAGCCTTGATTGTGTTGAATGGTGGTTTTTAGGGAGTATAGAAAAGATGTGGGTAGGGTGAGTTTTGGTGTATAGATGATGATAATGGCTATTCAGCCGAAGTGGAAGACAAGATGATAAGGCTAGGATTTTTCAAATTTTTGTTTATTTTAGTTTTATTTGTCCCCCTAGGGCTTCTGGGCTAACAGCTATAGCAGTTGGTAGTGTTAAGTGAGATGTTAGGAAGAGAATGGTAATTGGAGGAAATTTCATGAACCAGAGGTTAGAGATAACCCTTGAAGCACTTATGGGA
Source organism: Ammospiza nelsoni (assembly GCF_027579445.1). Lineage (NCBI taxonomy): Eukaryota > Metazoa > Chordata > Aves > Passeriformes > Passerellidae > Ammospiza > Ammospiza nelsoni. The sequence goes on from NC_080669.1 coordinate 16,274,854, forward strand.
ATTGAAAGTAGAATGGTACTAGTGCTAGTTTTATTGTGATTGCTATTGTTATGAGGAAGTGTGATGTGGCAAGGGTTACTTGGATAATGTCTCATTGTCCAGTAGATCATACATTAGTCCTGGTCAAGAAGAGGAATAGTGCCCTGTCAATATGGCTTCCTGGACACCAAGCCAGGTCACCTGCTTTAAAAACCCTACTCCCATTAGTATCCTCTGCCTGCAAAGTAGACACAGGCCTAGCAATACTAACTGCCTCTACATCAACCCATGGTTCTGACAACTTACATAACCTAGACATCCTATAATGGTAAAAGCCAATGGTTATATTCCTCCCCTGCCCAAAATACTTTTGATCTGAGACCACCTCCAATCACCACCCTCAGCCTACAATCTCTACTCCTAGCACACCATCCCCCCAAGCACTGGCACTGACTAAATCCTATCTGCGCGAGGGCGTATTTGGCCCAAGTGTCCGGCTAGCTGATGTTATGAGAGAGGTGGCCGACACCCCCGACGCATACACTGCCAGCCCCCCTCGGCGTCTTGGCCTCGGGCTGAGCTGGGTGCGCGGTGTGGACAGAAGCGCGAAGGAACGAAGGCAGAGGTGACCACAGGCTGGGGGCTAACTCCGGTTTATTGAGGGTTCGATGGCAGAAACAGGAAGGGAGGGCGCCAACCAGCAAGTGGCCCCGAATGAGGGGGGAGGTACAGTTTTAAAAACAAGGGGAGGAGGGAGGAGGGGAGCCCAACTAGCCAATCGGAGAAGGGTACAAACATAACTGACAAGGGAGACGAACCAATAAATACAACATAAAGGAGGGGCCCCGGGACCACAGCCAACCACAGCCCCCAGAGAGGAGAAGATTCTGGAAACCTGGGAGGAGTGGGGGGTGATTGACTGGGCCCGGGGAGGAGGAAAAACTTACTTATAAGGGGAATGAAGGAGGGGTAATTATATAACAGGGAAGATTGACTGTTGAGGGGGGAAGGGGGTCGCCATGGAAACTAACTGTGAAGGGAGGCAGTGGCGGGAAAGTCAGGGGAGGGAGGAACCATTTTACAGAACTGGGGGGAGAATACATAAAATGGGGAAATAACTGAGGAAATTGAACAACACACAACACCACCTATCCCCTCTATTAGCACTATCCTGCCAACTACTATCTCACATAATTGTAGCAATCCAAAACCACCTGCAGCAACAACCACCAACACAAAAAACAATATTCATCAAACCTTAATTAGAGTCCAACCATTCATTATCTAAGTCTTCTTGGCCACAAAACTAAATTTACTCTTGGACCAGAAGAACCAGACTGAAGAGTGCTCCCATGACATTGAGCAGCACAAGCAAAGACATAAGAAAACAGGACCTATTCACCCATTCTGCAGTTTTTCTTTGAAAACTCCATCTTCCCACATTGACTACATTCTCATTCTCTGGATAAACACTACCCAATCCCTGCATGCCCAGCCTGAACACTCATGATGGGAGATGCAGAGAGCTAGGGCCAGAGTAAGCATCTTCCCACCATAAACAGAAAAGAGGAGACCAGGTTATAAATTTATAAGATGGCCAGGGTATCAGACCCAGCCAGCATGGATTTAGGAGGGGTAGATCATGTTTGACTAACCTGGTCACCTTTTATGACCAGGTAACCCGGCTAGTGGATGCAGGGAAGGCTGTTTACTTGGATTTCAGCAAGGCCTTTGACACTGTCTCCCATAGCTTACTCCTAGAGAAACTCGCAGGCCGTGGCTTGGACAGGAGCACTCTTTGCTGGGTTCAGAACTGGCTGCATGGCCGGGCCCAGAGAGTGGTGGTGAATGGTGCTGCATCCAGCTGGCGACCAGTCACCAGTGGTGTCCCTCAGGGGTCTGTGCTGGGGCCAGTTCTGTTTAATATTTTTATTGATGACATGGATGAGGGTTTAGAGTCCTTTATTAGCAAATTTGCAGATGACACTAAGCTGGGAACGTGTGTTGATCTGTTAGAGGGACAGAGGGCTTTGCAGAGGGACTTGGAACAGTTGGATGCATGGGCAGAATCTAATGGGATGAGGTTCAATAAGTCCAAGTGCCGAGTCCTGCACTTTGGCCACAATAACCCCCTGCAACGATATAAGCTGGGGACGGTGTGGCTGGGCAGTGCTCAGGTGGAAAGGGACCTGGGGGTGCTGGTTGACAGTCAGCTGAATATGAGCCAGTACTGTGCCCAGGTGGCCAAGAAGGCCAATGGCATCCTGGCTAGTATCAGGAACGGTGTGGCCAGCAGGAGCAGGGAGGTCATCCTTCCCCTGTACTCAGCACTGGTGAGGCCTCACCTGGAGTATTGCATCCAGTTCTGGGCCCCTCAGTTTAGGAGGGATGTTGAGATGCTTGAGCGAGTCCAAAGGAGAGCAACGAGGCTGGTGATGGGCTTGGAACACAAGCCGTATGAAGAACGTCTGAGGGAGCTGGGGTTGTTTAGCCTGGAGAAAAGGAGACTCAGAGGTGACCTTATAACCCTCTTCACCTTCCTGAAGGGTGGCTGTGGTGAGCTGGGGGTCGGTCTCTTTCTCCGGGCAACAACAGACAGAACAAGAGGACACAGTCTCAAGCTGCGCCAAGGGAGATACAGGCTAGAATTAAGGAGGAAGTTTTTCACAGAAAGAGTGGTCAAATACTGGAATCATCTACCAAGGGAGGCGGTAGAGTCACCATCCCTCGAAGAGTTTAAAAAAAGACTGGATGTGGCACTTGGTGCCATGATCTAGTTGAGGTGTTAGAACATGGGTTGGACTCGATGGTCTTAAAGGTCTCTTCCAACCCAGAATTTCTGTCATTCTGTGATTCTGTGAAACACGGGGACAGACCCCGAATTAAACACTAGCAGCTTCTGCTGCTATCAGTGGGACAGAAATGGGAACTGTGATCTAGGTATTCACCAGCTGTTCCTTGACATCCAAAGTACCAAACCAGCAGCAATCAACTGTGGTTAATTAACTGTGATTAAGGTACCACAGATTGCTCTTCCTCTTTTCTTCCAGTGTGATCAAGCAGACATCAGGGCCATGCCTGGCCCAGGTAACCAACAGCCATAGGCAGCTTCCTCTCCCAGTTTTAGCTAAAGCCAGTTCTGTACAATGGCCAAATTTCTCTCCACTTTCTTAATAAAATATAAGCAAATATATTAGAAGTGTGAAAAAACTCCAGATATAGCCTTAAGTTTAAGTTTACATATAAACTTAAAACCTTAGGTTAACATATGAAAACCATATTGGAAGACAAGTTAGGGAAAAACTGCTTCAAGTGACCTTCATTTATCATACTGCTAGGTTTTTTATACTCAGTATATACTCTTTACTATAGTGTATGTGAAACTGTTTAGCACATTAACGCACTGCTGCTTTATAAACAAGGAAGCAAATTAATTTTAATAGGCTAAACAATTAACCTTGAAGAACATTTCATATCTAAGCCTAGATAAATTATTGTCTACTCTTAGTTTTTGATGAAAATATATATAAAATGTCATTTTTCTGACATAAATGTTGACTCCAAATCAAAGACTGACTCTTGCTGTTGAACTTTACTGTGTCTGAAAACAGAAATTAAATATATATAAATACAGGAAATTATATACATATGAAGCCTTCTAAGTATAAGAAACTTAGTTTGAATTAAGTTCTAGTCCTTAGAGAGAAAGAGATAAAGTTGTTACAGTGAAGACCAGCTGTCTCTTCCTAATCTTTAAGGTGCTATTCTATTCATAGCTGAATTCTGACCTCTGTTTTGAAAACTTCCTTTAGAGAAATGTGAACTTCTCATTCTGTGTGGAAGTGAACTGTAAAAAGATATTTTTGTTTTGACCTGAATTTCCTAATTACTAGAAATGGATCAATGTGGTGATATTTTAATAGGATTGCACACAATTTCAAATTTCCCAATTTTAATAATATAGTTACAAGTAGTCCACATTCTATCTTCATAATTGCAATGTGGAGCAAAACACAGGATGTTGTACTCTATATCATAGAGTACATATATGATATGTAGATTTTACTCTATATCAGAAGCATAACCCTATATGCACTAAAATGTTTTATTCCTAAATTTACCTTCCAGCCTCTAGAAGTTAAAATTTCCAGACCTTTTTTTCCTTTTCTGACCCGTTAAAAATTGCTGTCTGCCATTCTGAGATCATGAGTCTTACAGACACCATGACTGTTTCATGACAACAATTTTTAGTACACATTACGTTATTCTAACAGTAATAAATTTTGCAAAAATAATTAATACTTTTAATTTAGGTTGTCTTCCATTATACATATATGCCCATTTTTGGTGAGCTATTTAGGACAAGAATTAAAACCAACCTCATTACACCTATGTTATAAACTCAGAATGCAAGACCACTTAAAATAAATAATCCAGAAGCAATTTACACACGGGGCCATGGCTACAAAAGTTTGACTTAACAGGAACTCTCTCCTACAATTGCTTACTCTGTGTTTACTCAGTATTTTCTCCTGTTTCATGAGCCCCTTATTCCATCACAGCAGAAACAAATGCAGACCTCCTGGTGCCGACTTAACATGTTGTCATTTTCTCTTTGGGAAGAAACCCATTATCCAAAAGAAAAATATAAGAAGAATTTTAAAATAAAACACATAGCTGATGCTGTCATCCTCCTCAGTGGATTCTCTGATGAATCTTCAATCTATGCTTGCTTTTAAATTCCATTAACTAAAGTATTTTACAGTTAAACACATCCCTTCATTTTTTATTGGATGTGAAGTTCCATATCAACTATAATCAAGTATGAAGCTTCAGGCCTGAGAAATTCCTTGTGCATCCCTAAACTTTGGACAAATCCAGACCTTGTTTTTGCTTTGAACTGTTAAGTAAACTTGTGGGCCCTACAACAATTTCTAGTTATTTGTAAATAGGCAAACAGAGATAGAGTTAACTCATGTCATCCTAGGCCAGAATGAAAAGATGAATATCCTTTCATCTTAGGGAATAGTTTGAAAATCAGATTTTTCAGGAAATTTCACATGAAAACATAACAAACTTTTAATTGATTCATAGAGTGCCCCTTCTATCCCTATTGACTCCAGGCAGAGTTTGTGAAACAAACCTTTTCTGAATTTCCAGAGTTCAGAGCAGAACATTCAGGACTGGAAGGAATACAGAGCTAGCATTTTCCGAGTTCCTCTTCAACTGGGAAAGAGAACTTGTTACACAGGGGGAGCCAGTTGCTAGTACACAAAAGCCCATCTGCCCCTTTGAATCTGTACCTGCTGTTCCTGACGTCCTCCAAGAATCAACACTAGTTTATGTATATGGGCTTATAAGGATGTAGATAGGCTGAGAATACTGAGATTGGGTTTTCTTTGAGCAGAGGAAGTTTATAAACCAGGTTATTGTGCTTCACAGATTTTTTCCTTGTATGCAGCTCAAAGAAGAGGAATCTCTTGCAACCCTGCAAAACATTTGCTCTAGCAAGAGCATTTTATCTTTGAATATTTCCTCAGTGCATAAACCAGGACGGTGGCTGTCACAGCTGCAGAACCTCCAATTTCAACCCACATCACCAACAACATGAATCCCTTTGCAAAGGGAGCCTTCTTGATGTGTCCTCTCCATTCATCAAGACCCTGTAATTTCCTGGGGAAGCACAACCCGACAATTATTTTTATTCTAACACAGCTGCAAGCCTTCAGACCCCTTTGCAGAGGCTGCATTGCAGCAGTGCCCTCTCATAAGCTTGCCATATGCCATGGATGAGTGTGTTGAATAAGGATTGTGATTTTTCATTAACATGCCATGCTTGCAGTGCTGAGGAGCCCAAAAAAGGCAGTTTCCCCACTCACTACTGCTCTCACACCACTTTCTTCTGACCTGAAATCCCAGCTTTCTATTCACTGCAGCTTGTTTTAGACAAATAGAACACATACCCCACCAGCCTCTTCCAGATTTTACACTCTGGAGCCAAAACACCACTTTCAGCATAATAAGAAGTAACGAAAAATCATCTGGGACTCCGTCCTGCATGCCGGATCTACCATGAGAAAGTCATTATGTCACTGAGAATTATCACAACCAATTAGCAGTAAATAACAAAATAAAAAAATCAGCAGGAGAAAGCTGCTATCATCGTCATCATAAAAAAAAAAAAATTCAATGCATTGACAAGAATTAATCATTATTTTTAAAATATTAATTCAAAAAGTCATTTGGACAAAGGAGGGTGTCCTATCTAGTTAGTCCCATGTCATGTGGGTAAAGCAGATGTTTATAAAGGTCCTGACTGATGTCACCTTTCAAGTACACTAAAATTCAAAAACACTGACTTAGGAGGGATTCTTTCCAGAAAGGGCAAGATATGTGACAATATGCAAAATACTATATTCAACAGCAGACTCTTTCAGCCTCTGCTTTAACAAAAAATCTGTGACTAAGCTTTTTTACTTTCACATTTCAGCACAAGACTTTCACAAATTCAATTATCTCCTTTTCTTGTGGGATCATATTATTTGGGGAAAGAGGATCCTGTGAAATGTTTAATAAGAAGCCTGGTTCTTGGAAGAAATTTTCCTTTTTCTCTTGAAGACCTGAAGTAGAGCTATTTCACAGCAGAATACAAAGCAAGTGCATGACAAACAAAGGTCATTTAGCTACCAAAGATCAAAGCCCAGAGTCTGACAGGGATATTTCAAATTCTTTTGCCAGATTGAATCTTGAAAATCCATTTTTCAAATCAGAAAACACATGTGTAGCTAGAGAATTACTGAATAAACAACCTTCACTTTGAAGAAATGGAAGAAAATGCCATTATATCAAGTGAGAGAATCTAGGTGAGGGGTGTGGGCAAGAGGCTGTGGGAACATCAAATTACAGCTTCTGGCTGGAACAGAACCCATAAAAGGACATGCACATGCTCCAAGAACAACTCCCCAGGCCAGCTGGGAGTAGAAAAAAGAAGAATAAAATACTGGTTCCTAAATGTTTTATTTAATTTTGAGGAAAATACTGACATGTTACTTGAATATTACCTTGATAATATGTCAGCAATTCATCTTTGCAACAGCTCCATATTATTATTCTAATTTAAATGAAAACGAAGTAGACATAGGTGAAAATAAATGATGTGTGAAAATAAGATAAGGCCAGTGACAAAACCAGCATTAAACTTCTTACTAGCTCCAGCTTCAATATCTTTGGCATATCAGACAAAAACCTATTAAAGCATTTGCCTCTTTCATTAGTTCACTTAGGTATGATTTAAATACCATACCTTGAAACCAAACTTCAGAGTTTATACTGTCTATACCATCTTTGAAAAACACTGAACCATAAACAATCATTTCCAAAAAATTAGTCACTGTGAAATTTGAAGCAGTAAGAACAGTCTGCCTTTGAAGGGGAGTAAAAAGTCTTTAGTAACACTACAGCCTTTTTTCTTTTTTAATATAAAAATTACATGTCTCAGGAGTAATTATAAGATTAAATTTTCATACCAAAGTTTTGTCACCACCAAAGTGCTTTAAATTAAATGTGTAACCATGGGTTTCCACAAAGGAGTTTTTGCCCTGTAGTCAAGGGCATCCAAGTTTTATTCAAGCAGCATGTAACAGTAATGCTGCAACTTGTAGGGCTAAAGGTAAATTGAGAATGAACACTTTACCCAGTCAGAATTTCACTCTGTCAGAATTTCTGCATTTTCAAATCCATTTGGGGCGTATAAATGCCACACATTTATCCCCTTCCCAAGACACAAGTAGAAGGAATTACAAATTTGTCCATCATAATTTTCTACATAAACAAGTAAAAACTGTCTTCAAAAATTGCAATTTGGAAAGCTGTCAGACTACGGAATATTTGCAGAGGTAAACAGTAGTGCAACCAACTCATGCAGTGTGGTAACAGCCCAGGATCGTGCCCATTGCAAGTTCCATGGCACCTGAGTACAACTTCAGACTTTCTCCATCCTACTTACTCTACACAATCCAGGAAGGGAAGGGTGGAGGAGGGGAGGACATGGCTGTTCAAGGGCGTTGAGTTGTTGGAGTGACACTTCCATGGACAGCAGCAACAAAAATGGCAGGAGAGAGCAGGGAGTTGGTGCTGGAATGGCCCCTCCTGTTCCCAGGGGATGACCAGGAAAAGGAACAAGGGAGAAGAAAGGCAACCACATGCACCTGCAGTGACCTGAACATCCTTGAACTTCCTGGCTACAAAAGGGTTCAAAGAGCCCCTTCTTTGGAGCCACAATGTTGTCATGCACTCTGCCACGCTCCTAACGCACACATAAGGTGTATGTGCCACAGCCATGTTCAGAGCCCAGTGCTAGGAACCTTTGATTGTTCATGCCACATTTGTCAATCTCTATATGTGTGGGTTTAGCAATTCTCTCCCTCCAAAGCAAGACTGGCCTCTGCGTGTGCCTTGTTCAAGTAATATGAATCAGAACGTTTTGGTTTTTTGTGGTGTGTTTTTAACTGCAAGTAACCATCACACGTGGATGTGTTGAGACTTTAGCCTCAATCTTAACTTCTGTATCAACACACTGGTTTTTTATTCAGTTGGGTATGCAACACAGAATAGAACAGCAAGTGTTCTTAATCAAAAGCAAGCCAGGGTTAATGAGAAGGGATTTTTCTACATAGATTTGATCTGCCGAAGGTACATTCTATGAGAAGCAATCGTTCCCCACCTGCAGCTATTCTGCTCAAACTGTCCAAAAACTACATGACTACAGTTGGTGCAGCAAAGAGCCTAATTTGAGAACCCTCCTGAGAGGCAGGATATGTTTATTCAGGCTCAAGAAACTATGATTTTTGATTACCCCATCTTGCTGGCTCAGCAGTTTGGTGCCTGCACAGGCTGAAGCATATGGGAACTTTCTGCAAGTCATCTTTGTTAGCTAATGGAGCTAGTGAACTGAAGAACAAGTCACCAGTAAATAACAGAGGAGTTTGCTTTCTTGTGTAAAAATTGGTACTTCCTGCAAAATTAGACTGAAGGATCCAAAAATTACTATAATTGCAATTTCTTGCTGCTGTAGTAGATTTTACCTCATTCTCAAAAAAAAAATCTTTAATAATTCATCAAAACACTAGAAAGGAGTTAGAGAACTCTAAAAATCTGCATGCTCCTGAAGCATGTGCCACCTGCTTCCCTTTGGAATCTCAGACTTATAGTTCAGTCCTTGAGCTATGCAGATATATAAGATAATGTAAATAGAAGAGAGTTTGTTTTCACTATATTCATGAAGACCTTGCTGAGATTTTTGTTACGTTTTTGGAAAGTTCTGGAATTTTTTTTTAAATTGTATTTTTAAGATTTGGGACAGTTACATCAGGAGATATTCTTTCCATTTTCTACCTTGAATCACATGTTCTGCCCTGGGGCATGTGGCTATGCAGAACACTGAGGATTTTGGGCTACATTTACTTGAGCAACATTGGTTCAGCCTTGTATCACTTTCTTCTAGGCATGGTGCTATCTAAGCATCCACCAGGTCAGTTCTTTGGTAGACATGATGGGAAAAAGAAAACTTTTCATTACTGCATTGAGACCAATTTTCAAAAATCACTGAGCTCAAAGACTCACCTGAGCTCAAACCTGTCTCCTTACAATTTATAGTGGAAAACTGAAATAAATACACTGTAAAGCTTTAAGTAGAGGGCATTGTTTTCTGTTTGACAGAAACTGAATGTAGTTCAAAATTAATGGCTGAATGTCATAGCCTCCTTTTCGGCTCTTGATACACTTGAAATTACTTTCATTTCTAGAGACAACTTCATAAGTGAAAATCAATCATTTTGCCTTATTTTATTTCCACACTGTTATGGTTTGGGCCTGGCAAAGCCAGAGCCCCCATGAGTACACCTTCTCCCCGGTGTCTGCTGTGAGATGTGACCAGGAATAAGCAAAGCAGGCTCCAAACTTAAACATAAAGAAAATTTTATTAACTAAGCTACACACAAACAATTACTAAACTACACACAAAAGAGGAAAGAAAGAGGAAAAAAAAAAAAAACACGAGGAAAATGAAAACCTCACAAAAAACACTCTCCCCCCTCCTCCCCCCTAAATTCCCAATACAATACATCCTCCAAAATCACCAATTCTAGGTCCAACACCACCCTTCAGATTGCTCAGACTTTCAGCTCCTCAAGAGGAGAGGGAGTCCTTCCGTGTGTCGTGGTGGCCTCTTCCGTCCTTGTTCCGGTGCTCTCACCACCGAACAGGGATCAGGGCTGCTTCCCGGGTTGTCTTTTTTTAAGGATGCTTTGTCCAGTTCCAGAAAAAACACAGTATCTCACCTTCTCACCTTTGGGACATCCGTCCCCCCCATATTTTATATACCCCCTGGGGCCAAGGGGCACCCACACTGAATCTTCTCTGGCACTGGGACATTTCTCCCCCTGGACTCAGTCTCTGTATCCACCAGAAACATGGCTCTGTCCATGGCTACACAAAAGAGTCCAGCATAAAATGCCACTCCATCTTCTCCCTTCTTTCAACATCTCTCACTCTCTCTCTCTCTGGTCCAGACCTCCATCACTCATTCATTTCCTTCGTCCTGCTCCACTCTTATCACTCGTTTAGGAAGGGTTAATGTTCTGTAGGGTTTTCATTGTCCAAAAGGGGTTAAAAACTCCTCCAGGCGGCTGGACTCCTGGCTGCACCCCCCCCATCTCCTCTGCTGGGCTGCCTGCTGCCAGCACATATTTACTGAATTTCAAGGTAACGACACAGGCTGCACTCTCTCTCTCTCTCTCTATCTGTCTCCGGGGGGGGGGGGGGGGGGGGGGGGGGAAGGCTGCCCGATGTCTCTTGGGGCTCTTCCTCCACCCTTCCATCCTCCAGGGCCTCCTCACTCCCATGTCTGTCCAGGCCCAGGCCTACCGCATGGCTGCCCCTCCCCCGCCCAGCGGCAGCGGCTGAACGGGGGACAGCTCCGACCTCCCTCCCTCGAAGTCCCAAGAGAGCCTCCCAGAGCCGAAACTCTGCTTTTAACCCCTGGGTGTTCTCGGAGGTGTGTCCTAAAACCCACTGGCTACCCCAGGTGCCAATATCAAAATCCAAGCACCCATTGGTTTGACCACAACATCCCAGAATTCCCACTTCTTTCTGGTCAAACCACCACACACATTTTCTCATAAGAATTTTAAAAATTCAGCAGCATTTATGCAAAGTGTTATTCTTCACTTTCACAGAATCACAGGATACACTGAGCAGAAAGGGACACACAGTGATCATCAGAATCCAAGTCTTGGCCCTGCACAGCACCAGTCTCAAGAGTGACACCACACACCCAAGAGCATTCCCAAATATTTCTTGAACTTTGTCAGGCTGGTGGTGTAACCACTTCCTTGAGGAGTCTGGTCCACTGCCTGACCACCCTCTGGGTGGAGAACTTTCTTCTAATATCCAGCCTAAACATCCCCCTGACATTACTTCAGGGGGAGGTAATGTCCTGTCAGGGAAGTGTGCCCTGTCACTGTCACAGTGGTGATATCACAGTAGAGAAGAAATCAGCGCCTGCCCCTCCTCTTCCCCTCACAATGAAGCTGTAACTGCAGTGAGGTCTCCCCTCAGTCTCCTCTTCTCCAGGCTGAACCAACCAAGTGACCTCAGCCATTCATCACACAGCTTCCTCTCCAAACCTTTCACCATCCTTGTTACCCTCCTTTGACACTCTCTAACAGCTCAGTGTCTTTTTTGTGTTGTGGCACCCAGACCTGCTCCCAGCACTCGAGGTGAGGCTGCCCCAGAGCAGAGCAGAGCAGAGCAGGACAATCCCCTCCCTTGCCTGGCTGTGATGCTGTGCCCGATGCCCCCCAGGACATGCTTGGCCTTCCCAGCTGCCAGGGCACTGCTGACTCATGTTCAACTTGTCATTGACCAGGACACCCAGGTCCCTTTCCTGCACTCATTTCTGCTTTCCAGCCTGTCATTCATTTGTCTGTCTGTACATCCAGGGTTGCCCCATCCCAGGTCAGAACCCAGCACTTGCCCTTGCTGAATTTCATGCAGTTGGTGCCTGCCCAGCCCTCTCATTGTCAAGATGTCTCTGCAGGGCCTTCCGGCCTTTGAGGGAGTCAGCTGCTCCTCCCAGTTTTGTATCATCTGTGACCTTACTTAGTAACCCTTCCAGTCCTGTGTCCAAGGCATTTGTGAAGACAAAGAGCACAGAGCTGAGCATGGAGCCCTGTGGAACCCCCAGTGACAGGTCACCAGTCTGGTGTCACCCCATTCACTGTGACCCTTCTGCCTGGCCCCTGAACCAGTTGCTCACCCCTGGCATAATGTGTTTATCCAGCCATGTGCTGAACAGTTTGTCCAGAATGCTATCCTAGGGTGACATTATGATTCTTGTATCCTAATTCTGTTCTGTTTATGCTCGATATTAATTTCTGCACCTTTAAAACTGATTCTGAGTGAAGTGGGGGGAAAAAGAAGCTCAAGTTTTTTTATCAGAAACTGCACTTGCTCCCTTGCATTCCAGACTCCCAGACTGTGTTTTCTGCAGCACAGACAACAGGAGAGAGCTCTTCTTTACCTTTAGTTAGTTTTTTCCAGCTAGCTGAGCCAGGGAAGTTCCTCTGACTGTGGCTTTTCTTTTTTCTTGGAACTGATCAGCCTTGCTCAGGACTGAAATCCAGAAGAACACCGGGAGTTCCCACCTGTGGCCCACTGGGGCCCAGGATGTTGCATTTTCCAGCACCGGAGGGACTGATAGAGACTGAGCGAGCTGAGCCACACCCCACCAACAGGACTCTCTCTGAATTTGCCATCTCTTCAGAACAGCAAGAGGCTCCACTGTTTAATATTATTCATTTTTTCCATGTTAGTGAATACTTTGCTTGTTAAATAAACAGTTTTTCCCACTTTTCTCAAAGGAGATTTATGTCTCCTGATCTGGTGGGGGAAGGGGCCACTTGAACTTGCTTTCTAGAGGGACTCCCTCAGAGGTTTCCTCTCATATTGGTCTAAACCAGGACAGATGCTCAGACGGACAGTATTGAAAGCTTTACTGAAATCTAGAACAATTACATGCACTGGCTTCTCTTAATTGCCTAGGTGGATTGCCTGTAAATTGGTTGTAAAAGGGAATCAGGTTTGACAAGCAGGACTTGCTTGACCCTGCTGTGACCAATGACTGTATTCACCAGCTTCCCATTGGCTCAATCTCTCTGGATTCCCAAGACCACTCAAAAATCATCATGAAAGACTTTGCGATGACATTAGCTAGCGCATTAGGAATTCTTGCATGAATCTCATGAGGGCCCATAGATTTGTAAATGAAGCTGAAGCAGCTTTATGAAAAGAGGAAGGAGGATCATGATAACTTCCTCTGAAAATATATCTGGGTCTTCAAGGTGGCATACCAAGTTTCTGTGATTTGGATGCCCTGGATCCAGCCTTGACAATTTCAAACCAAAATTTTCAGGTCTGCAGCAGAATACCTGGAAGTCCATAGCTTTCAAAGCTGCTGTCTCCCAACAGAAATGTCAGGAGCCAAATGGGGTCAGGAATTCCACTCTTGCAGCGTCCAGATCTCACCTGCATAGAAAGCCAGGAAAGTTTGGTTTGGCTGGCTGTCCCAAACCTACATGCCTCCCTCTTCAGATCCAGAGTAAAACTACAAGATGGATTTTCACTGTGCTGGGAAAAGAAGAAACAACTGTCACAAAATTAGATATATTCTTTCAGAAACTCCTTTTAGCTTTGGTAAAAAATTGCTCAACAGAGCCAATTTCAAAAGAGGCTTTTTGTTGCATGAAATAATTTGCACTTTCTGATCAGAAGAATTGTAAAGGAATAAAAGGTGTCGGAACACATAAAGTGAAACAAATCTGATTGTGAAATGAATTTTCAGCACATGTTCAACTATTCTATTTCCAATATTAGTAACAATAAAGCAAACTTCTAGCACAACACAGAGTAAAGGACAGAACAGAGGCAATTTTAGAAGTAATTGGTTTTCGAATTAAACCTACACAAGCAGGATAAAGGTTCTGTCAAATACAGCCATGCACTAAACTGAAACTCACATTCTGTATATATTTTCATCTTGAAGGCCTGTTAATGGGAAGAAATGGTAAAAGTCAAGACTTGAAGTGCAAGAAGGCAGTTACCTTAAAGCCAGCTATGAATGTTTCACAGCTGAGTTTTAACTAAGCACCATTTTCCTTCCAAGTTTGAGAAGATTTGTACTCTGTCATGTTTTGTAGAGTTAGTTATTTGAGTTTTAGACTGCAGTCTGGAAATTACTACTGGAACCTTCTTAGAGACACATCTCATTTGTCAGACAAAAACGATAGAAATATGTGTCAAAGAAAAAGCTGGATCTTGAAAGTCTTATTCACTTTTGTAGTCTTTATTTTCTTTAAACTTAAATCCTTTCCAAACTTCGCCCAGGGAAAGGATTTTTCATAATTAAAACATCTGGGAATTTGACCAAACACAGGGCAGCTGGAAAGTGAAGAGGAAAAGTAGCAATAACAATAAATTACACTAAATGGGTATTTCTAAATAAAGGAAGGAGAAAAGAAGGGAAATAAATCAGGACATTATTACATAATTTCTACCTATATGTTTTTCTAACATTTTGCTATTTCCATGCATCCAGAAAAGATACAATTATCACACAATAGAAAGAAATTTTAAAAATTAATTTGTTTGCTCCTCTCTCTTTCTTGAAAGTCTTCCTGCAAAGCCATCTCAAGTGAGTTGCCACAAGTCTTCCTGCAACATTTGCGTCTGTGAACAGCTGCAGAAACAAGGAATCTGCAGGAACAAGGGTGTAGCAGAACCTTAAAAACACTAGGAGAGTTAATAGGCAAAATAATCAGTGACAGGTAGAGCATACTTTGAAGAGAATGCATGAGAGAGAAACAGGACCAAGGAATACACACACTATGTGGAGGGAAGCATCCCCGCAGCACCGAGGAGAGTGGGAGCTGGTGGTGGGAGATTTCACTTCTGCAGATCCTGAGGTCAGTAACTTATGGTTGGGACATTCTCTGTGTAGAAGCAAGAAATTTTTTTTTTTAAAAGAAGTTATCACAGGACCTTGGAAAAAGTGATAAATGGGAGAGAGAGGTTTAAGAGTTAAATTTATGCCATTTTGTGTTTATGCGACTGCCACACCTCTTCTGCATGAACTGACTGACGCTACAGAAAGTCAAGGTCTGGGACTGGAACCAGATCACGTTCGCTCAGTGGTGTACTGAGGGAGGGCTGTTTTGCTTGCTCTGATGTGCCCATTCACTCTTCACAGTGGTGTCCGCAGGTTTGCTACCAATCTTTGGAATGCAAACCAGAAGATTACTCACAGTGCGTAGCTTTGGTGACTGAATGGTTAAGCTGTGAATATGTTTGCTCCCTCAACATTGCAAAGTAACACTCCAATATAACTATATCCCTCAAAAAGATATTTCATGGCAGACTTTTAGCACTGCCAAAGACCAAGAAACTGAAAGAATCTCATCATAATATCACAAATAGATTTCCCATCTAGAGGAAGACCTCATCCCTGGTCTGAATATGCCAAAGATAGCATGTATTTCACTGTCTTCAACTGTGTGTAAGTAGATCAGAAAAGTGTAAGTATCTACAGGAGTAGTGGATTAGAAAATACAAACAAAACAAAACAGAACCAAAGAAATAACAGCTAAACTAAAAACCTCAAGCAAATAAAAAATCAGCCACTTGGGAGAAGCAAAGAAGCATAGCTGCCAAAAATCATACAAGCTGACCACAGACATTTTACACTCCAGCTTCTATTTATCTCACTGTATTTGCTGATTTCTGTACATACTGTCTGCTGCTTTAATTTTACTATTCTTCACATGATGCTGTCACATACTGACAGGCTGAGGCTGTCAGGCCATGGCTCACAGAACACTTCTCCCAGTGCATTTCTTCTCCAATTGCTTTGGGAAATGACAGTGCTCTTGTTCAGAGACAGCCAGCTATGACCTGTTCTGCCCTAGAGCTTTCTTCCAGCCTTCTCAAGGATTTATTCTCACCAGATACAAAAACTTTTATAATGCTCTGGACCTGTAGCGCTTGATTTGGGCAGGTCTTACTCAGATTTCATTAGGATGATAAAAAAAGAGCTCAAATCTACGTTTGAAACTTAAAGTCTCCCTCTCTTTTTCTTTTCTCTCTCTCTCTCTCTCTCTCTCTCCTTCTCTCTCTCTTTTGGTGTCTCCCTCTCTTTCTCTCTGCCAATTTCATTTTTCTCCTTTTCTTACTTAGGATGCCATTAGCAGAGCTGTAAAGAGTCACTATGTTGTTGCCAGGAAAAGATCTTTGTGCTAACCTCTGTGTTCAGAATGTGAACACTAGAGGACTGCCAGCCCTTATGCTGATTCCTGATGTCTGGCACCTTGCATTGAATAACCTCACTGTAAAGCCAATACAAAACTCTCCAGTAACAATATTTTAATCAATTTTGCATTCCACTTGCAGTCCTTTCAGTTACAACATAATTGAGATGGAAGGAGAAACTTATCTGTTTCATGGGAAATTAGTAATGTACCAAATTTTTTTTTGAAATCTTCATGTAAACCATTATGAGCCTGTCTGAAATTCTATGTATTAGTAGCAAAACTTGAAATTACTTCAAGAAAATGACAGTAGCGAAGTGCATATTTGTAAATTTTAAATAAGAAAGCACTATAATTCAAAAATTTTTAGACTTATGTGGTATTTTGACCCTGATATGCTCCTGAAAAAAAAATAAAAAGGCATTTAGATTGTTTGCTTATCAGTCTTTAAAAGTTATATTTGTAATACTTTTGCACAAGATCCTATATCTCCATATGTTAGAGATGCACACTCCAGACAGCATGTATACTGCGTCTTTTCTAATCCAAGTACATAGGAATACTACACAGTCAGTAATTTTGCAAACTACTATTACAGCAATTTATTTTTCCTATACTACTGCAAGAAATGTGACATGACTTGTAAGATGCAAAGGCAGAGGAAAGATTACTGTCCCTGCACTAAAGATCTAACACAGTAAAGAGAAGCGATCTAATTGTGAAAATTACTGTATTCTTTTGAGTATTGCAGTCAGCACAGTCCAATACAGCCTTTCTACATTCCTACCATAAGCTCATTAATCATGCTCTCCCTAAAAGAACAGCCCACATAGAGTGTCATCTTTCATCAAATTCAAAATTACCTATTTATCCTTCCGACAATGAACAGGCAAGAACTACAAACGAAATCTAAACTTGCCAAGAGTATATTCCTAAGCTCCCAAGACAATGTTCTTGTCTGGATATGAGACTATTTGAAAAAAACAGAACTCTTAAGTGTCTCTCCCAGAGCATGAAATCTGAGATTATGATGTATTTTATCTCATGACATTAGAACATTGTCACAGTATTGCATAGGCATCATAGTGGACAACTTCAAAAGTGACAAGGTTCTTAAGGATAAAGAAAGTTCCCATGTAAGTGTTGCAAAATAACAAAAGCTGTATATCAGCATACTGATTTTGTTGAAAGAAAGACTCCAAAGCAGCTTTCAAAGGCCCACTCAGCATCTGTCTGCTACTTTAAACACCAAAATTTTGACAAAGTCTGCCCCTAGAGTTCATACTACTTTCCATTTAAATCTGAATAAGCCTACTTAAAGAAAATAGGCAAAAGTCTCCCACAAAGAACTATTTTTAGGTAGAATTCATTACGTAATCACTATTTTCCTCAAACAATATGTCAGTGGTGGCATCCTGGCAGATTGCATGAACTGCCTTTATTCTCAGTTATGACAGTATAAATCAGAAATATCTCCACTGACCTCATTGGTCAGGAGTAAAGGACTGGTGAGCTGACTTCTTGGCATTTGCTTACCATAGCTTTTATTAAACCCTCTGTGCATGTGAAAGTAACCAAGTTGTTCACAAGGACAGGAACAGAACAGGTATAATTAAATATTGCAGAAGTATTCCAGGTCACACACACAAAGTCATTCCTCATTTTTCAAACAATTGTCACAGAGTGAGTGGGAGAAATTGCAAAAAACCCCTTGTTTTCTTAAGCTGAAAGATCAAACTATTGAAGGAATAAAAAAGGTAAGGAAACTAGAAGACATATAGATGTAATAAATCATGACAAAGTCAATGTAAAATTACTGGCATACATTTAAAGAATACTGAATACTAAAAGAAAAGTTGAAGAGATCTTGCTGACACCAAATTATTGTTAGTTTAGCAATATGCATGGATCAGCTGCTGTAAACATTTTGCCATCCAAACCCAAAATAGGGGGTGTAGAAATAGCAGTCAAGTGGTCTGAGGTGACTCAGGGCAGCCAGAGAGGATTTCCTTTAGCAGATTTACAAAGACACATCTTCATCAATGATAAGCAGACAGCTGCAGTAAATGAAACCTCTGCAAGTTTGCACCAAGGTGAGTAGTGCAGCTGACACTCCTGAGAGATAGGATGCCATCCACAAGAATGTGGACAAGTTTCAGGAGTGAGCCCATGAGAACTTCCTGAGGTACAACAAGGCCGTATGCAAGGTGTGGCACCTGGGTTGGAGCAATCCCCAATATCAGCAAAGGCTTGGGAATGAGGAGATTGACAGCAGCCCTGACATAAAGGACTTGAGGGTCCTGGTGGATGAGAACCTGGAGGTGTCTTGGCAACACACACTCACAGCTCAGAAAGTCAACCAGGCTGTGCCAAAAGCACTGCGGCCAGCAGATCAAGGGAGACAATTTTATCTCTCTGCTCTGCTCTAGCAGGACTCGGGGTGCTACACCCAGCACCCCAGAATGCTACACCCAGCTCTGGGGCCCTCAGCACAGGAAAAACCTGGAGTCCAAAGGAGGGCCATGAAGATGGTCAGAGGGCTGGAGCACCTCACTTGAGGAAAGACTGGAGAAAAGTCCAGGAAGAACTTATTGCCACAATTCAGTGCTTACAGGGGGCTTTTGAGAAAGGTGGAAACAGACTTTTTAGTAGGACCTAATGCAACAGGACAAGAATAGATTGAGTCTCCAGAGAGGTGAAACACTGGAACAGTTTGCCCAAACACACTGCAGATGTCCCATTCCTGGAAGTGTTCAAGGTCAGGTTGGATAGACCTTTGAGCAACCTGGTCTGATTGAAGACATCCCTGATAATTGCAGGAAGGTTGAACTAGATGAGTTTCAAAGGTCTGCTCTAACCCAAACTATTCCATGACTCAGTGTCAAGGGGAAAGTAATGAAGAGGATGATGATGATGATGATGATGATGATGATGATGATGGTGATGATGATTACTACTTCTCTTATTATTAATGACTGTAAAATTCATTAATAACTATTCAAAATTATTTATAAGATCATGTCACTCACTAAATGACAGTTAAAAAATAAAGGGCCACTTTTGCCCTGCATCATCTTCTGTCCTACTTCATTTTCAAATAAACCCATATTTTCTGTTGTCCTCTTATCATGTAAAGGAGGGCCAATTCTTTTGTTGTAACTAGGATTTTTCAGAATAGTAATTAGTCTCAGAACTCTGCGACCAAGATTGCCCGTGAAATTGTAACACCCATGAAAACATTTTTTCTCTTTTTTTTCAGAAATTATTTGTAAAGTTTTCAGCAACTGTCCTAATAATTCTGTTGGTGTTAGATGGGAAGAGAGAGATTACACTCATGTTTCTCTGAATTTCTGTTGCTAACAAGAATAAAGTAGAAACAAACACCAATTTCTAAAATCATAGCAAAGTATATTAATAGCTTCAGAAAAGTAATTTTTTAGCAGAAATGCCAGATTTTAATGAACTTTTCAAAACAGACCAAGCCATCCTTTCAAATGTTGGACAAGTCTGCTTTTCAAACAGCATTTCAGAATTGTGATCTTCAGATTTGCCTCAAAATTCCAGTTTCTGCGCTTTTTCTGCAACAGGTAAAATCTTCATGTTGGAAACTACATGCTCCACACATATGTTCAATAGTTGTTGACCTTGAAAAGAGCATATTAACCCTTATAAAGTTCTAATTCCAATAAAGAGTATATTTTGAAATCATGAAAAGAAAAAATATCACCTTTGAAACTATAATCTCTTTTAAACATTACTTTAGAAACTACATTTGACCGTGCCATCGAGAATTTAATTAGGATATTTCACAGGTAATGACTTTTTATTTTCCAGTTCAACCATCCATAAAATGGAATCCTCTGTGTGATTACTGAAGCATTTGTAATTAGACTTTTCTTTACAACTAAGCAGAAGACACACAGAGTAAGAAATAACACTTTCAAATTTTTGTGTCCTCCAGCTTTAGAGAGAAAGCATTGTCATGAGGTAAGCATGGAATTGCCCATTTTTGCAGAAAGTGACTGCTCAGACAACGAAATCTGTGACTAGTGACCAGAGAAACAGTGCTTGTACTAAAGAACCTTTTCCCGTGTTGCTGGATGGGGCATGACTACCTTGTTGGACAAAGTGCTGTGAAGAAGTGTGCCTTGCCTTCAATGAGAAAAAAGGATGAGAATCCACAATAGAAAAGCCAACTCCCTGAACACAAGTTTATTCCAAAACCTGTCAGAAATGCACATATATGACAGCCTTTCTCATAGGTGAGAATGAGTGTTTTAAGCTGTTACTATTTCTTGGTTACCTGATACCTGCTCAAGGTCTGATTGGGAATATGGTTTGAAACAGTTTTACCTCTCAGAAATCTGCTGTCTTCAGCAAGTTCTTACTGATTCCCTTCGTTTAAGAGTCATACCACTGATTACTAAAGGTCCACATAGTGACAAATGTAGCCTTTATCAACAGACACTGAAAAATCAGCAAAGAGGAAGAAGAAGAAGCCAGGAATGAAAGTTTGGCAATGCATCCAATCAGCAAGAGTAGATACCTGTCAAAAACAGAAACATCCAAATCCAAGAGTCCACACCCAGAACACAATGTACAGTGGGCTATCTGACCCTGATACCTGCCTCTGACACTGACCCTGACCTGGACTTATCCCACCCCCAGCCCCCCTCCTTTTCAGCAGGATCCCTGATCCATCTGCCTGGCTACTATGCCTGATATCCCACTCATCTTCCTGTATGGAGCAGTGGGCTCTCACTGCCCTCTGTCACAAAGAAGGTGGGTGAAACTGAGTGGATAATGAGCCATAAATCATGGAAATTAAAGAAGGACACACATAGACAGTGGCCAGTGAGGAGGCAATGTGATATCTTATTTTGCACCCACAAACATCCTCAAAAGACAGATATGGAAACCTTTTTCTCTTAATGCATGAAAGGAAGTTGTTGGAGGTATTTTTTCTGGTCTTAATAAGACTTCTTATGTTGTGTCTCACAACATCCTTCTGGACAAGTAACTCAACTGTGGGATGAGTAGGGTAAAGGTGTACTGGCTATAGAACTGTCTGAATAATAGCTCAAAGGACGGCAGGGAATGGAGCTACTAGTGGCTGGAGACAGCCTCTGGAGACAGAGGGGCTCCTCAGGGCTCAATTCTAGGGCCTGTGCTCTTCAATATATTTGTCAATGACCTGGATGCTGGAGTTGAATGCGCCATCAGAGAGCTTGATGATGAGTCCAAACTGGGAGGTGCCATTGACTCTCTCATGGGACAAGAGGCCTTCCAGAAGGCTCTAGATAGATTGGTGCATTGAGCAACCATCAAGAGCATGAAATTTAACAAGAACAGACACTGCACACTGCCTCTGGCATTGGGTAACTCCTAGCACAAACACGAATTGGGAGTGGCTGGAGAGCAGCCCTGCAGAAAGGGACCCGGGGTGCTGGTTGGCAGCAGGCTCAGTGTGAGGCAGCAGTGTGCCAGGGCAAACCCCAGCAAGAGCTGCATCAAACACACCACAGCAAAGCAATAGTTTTTCTGTTTCTTTATTGTTGATACACTACTCCATGTTACCTAAGTATTTTTTGTGATTGTTTTGTATTTTGTTTTTTCTTAAGCTAACGCTGTACTTCTAATATCACACTTACTTATCTGACCCACTTTTCACTTCCCATACATTTTGCTTCCTATCCTGAAGCCAATGAAATTTTGTCTTTAAAACAGGCTTTATCTTTCCTCTGCTATGGGGTGCTTTTCACATGTTCATTTTTGAATTAAAGTAGCCATGATCACTGTGAATTCAGCATTGTGTCTGTGTGTGAGTCTTATTCTGAGCACATATACCAGACAGCAATGTTCAGAAAATCTAAGAATTCTCCATCTTTTAACTGGACCTCTGTAGGGTCTGTGTTGGAGATAGGCACCAATGTGCTCGGGCACATGTGCTGGAAAAACTACATCACAGAGTAGCAGATGCTTAGGAAGCTTCTGTACCACAGAGGATGCAAAATTTGGCTTGGTCCATTCCAGTAGTGGATGGGTACTAACCAGAAGTCTTGTGCATTCTTTTATCCTCTATAGGTGACTCAAGACTTCTTTTCCATCTGATACATGTATGGTCTCAGGAATCACAAATGCTCATTACCTTTTCCTGTTTTGAAGCACAAAGCTTTTACACTGATAGACAGGGTCTTGAAGGAATTCAATACTTCATAATTATTCTTATTTGGAAAAGTTATTTTCCTTCCAGACAAAAGATGGAAAAATTTGACCCACATAATACACAATAACCACTGTCATTGTATTACTTAAAGAAAAGGTTAGAGTATTTAGGAAAACTGTCTTATTGGTATTATATTTCTACCCTGGAAAGGAAAGGAAGTAGAGTCTTAGACTGTCTGGGATGAACTTTCCTTAAATTAGCCCTGCATGGCAAGAAAACCCATTAACCCTAGAGTACAAAAATGACTGCATCATTCATCATAGATCAAGGCTTGTAGTTTTCAAGGTTTCCATTCTAAAAATACAACAATTTAATTAGTATTATAAACTGTGCAATGCCTTACTGACATCTATTTAATATAAAAGTGTCCAGATTTTGGTATGATAAATATCCACTCGTTGTCTAATATCCAAAGGCATCCATAGCTGCTCATCTGTCTCTGTACAAACTGTGATAGAATTTATAATATAAACCATTATTATAGGGATGATTAAGTACAAGGAGATGAATCCTTCTGTCTGTGCAGGGGTGTAAATGCAGTGCAACACCATTAGCTCATATGTCATTGCCCTACAATTTAATGGGAAGGCATCATCATATTTTCAGTTACAGACACGCTAGTAGCAGAGATAAAGAGTGTTGCCTGTAACCTAATGATTTAAAGACACCCTCATCCTAAGTCCTTCTTCTTGCCCAAATGCCATATATATTAAATATAGAGTGTTGCCTGTAACCTAATGATTTAAAGACACCCTCACCCTGTCTTCTTGCCAAACGCCATATACAATAAATATAGAATCATCAACTCACAGAATGTTTTGGGCTGGAAACGACCTTTAAGGGTCATATAGTCCCACTTCCCTGCAATGAAAAGAGTCAACTTTCACTAGATCTGATTGTACAAATACCCAGTCCAACCTATTTTGAACACTTTCATGGATGGGGTATCCGCAGCTCCTCTGGGCAACCTGTTTTAATGTCTCACCACCCTGTTGCAATTGTTGGGTGCAGCTGCCAGTCAATTCCTTCTCCACAAAATCCTTACATCTGCAATTTAGAGGTAAGAATGTTGTGGATCTTATCAAAGGCCTTACAGAAATTCATGTAGGTGACATCCGTAATTCGTATCTGATCCAAAAATGCAGTTTATCAGCATTTGTTTCCTATAGCAGCATGAGAGTATAGCTGGTTGCAATGGTTTGGCCATAATTATGAATACTGCTGTACAGTACCAAAAACTTCCAGGACATCACTGCAGAGCACATCCTATCCCAAAGATAGGTTAATGCAGGCACTTCCAAAATTTTCCTATTTGTCATTATGAAACCATTACTAGAATGAAATAAAAAAATATTCCATAAAAACTTGTTTTAGAAAATCCACATAATTACTAAATTAAAGCCTTTTTTTTGCTAGGCCTGCAATAAAATTTTATTAAATTTTGTGGAAATCATCGTTTAGCAGAAAGGAATCTGTGGACATAATAATTCTAAATATTTATGCTGGTTCTCTAACAGGTTCCAGAAAGTTTTGTTGGTTTTTGGTAACAATTAGAAGGCTTGGTAATAAATTTTTGCTTTTTTTCCATTAACAATTAGAATGCTCTGTTTGCTGTTAAGGAAAATCACCTACATACAGAGTGAGTTGGGGAATCTCAGAATGACTGAAAATTTAGGCCAAATACAGTCCGATTGAAGTAAGCAGTTCATTTTCAGTGAGCAATCCATTTTCATCATTATAGTCATATAGTTAAATCAAACAAACAGCAGAGCAGAACTTCTGCACTGAAACTACTGGAATTTTAGAAAATATTAATGAAAAAACATACCAAAAATAGCTTCAAAAATGCATTTGAAGGTAAAATTATGCAGGCGGTGTTTTCATTTATAAATCTATGTTCTTCCACCTCTAGAAATGGAGATAACTTGCATTTTTTTTGCTGTATCTCCCATCTGCAAAAATCAGGCTTCAGATTAGCACCACATAACATTGTAATTTTAAAACATGTGTTCTATAGGTGTACTGTGTGCAGAGTTAAAAGTACTGTTCATAATGTCCAAAAGAACTTCAAAAACCAGAATTCGTTACTCCTGTAAGCAAGAAGTGCAAAGCAATCTGTAACTTTTAGGTTTTGAGAAAAGTGGAGTAGTACAGTATGAATGTACTACACCACTTTTGGATATAATCTTTTCCATACAAATGATATTGTCACACAATCTGCTTCACACACAGAATGAATAAAGGAAAGTTATTGTATGCTGAACACATTTCACTTATTTACTTATGACTAAAAATGCAATTACTCTACAGATGAACAGAAAGCATGGAAGATTTTGTTATGCTGCCTTTCAAAAGGTAGGAAACAGGCAACACATCACTGTCTCAGAAATGAAGCTTTACCATCTGTATTGTTTTTTGAGGAACATTGTGTTGAGGGCTAAGCTGCTACTCTATCTCAGTTGTAATGCGCTTTAATTACTCATGGTGCAGATCCCAGACTGCTCCTCTGTATTCAACCACCACCCAGTAGAGAAAATAATGTCACTAAGTGAGGAGATGGTATTGCTTGTTGTAGTTAGCAAGTGTTCGCAAATAGATGTCTGAAAACAACAGGAAGAACTAGCATTGCTGAAAATAATGTCCAGAAAAAGAAAAAAAGAAAGAAAGAAAGATGGGGTAAATTATTGCCAGCACAATAACTACTTTGAATAACAAAGGAAAGCTGCTTCTCACGACTGCTGTGGCAATGCGAAGAGAATTCCAACTCACTTGACAACTAACAAAGACTTTGGACTGATGCCTTTACTGTCTTCCCTTGACAAAAGCTGATGTCCTGGTTTGACCTTGTGTTTTTGAAGCAGGCTAGGCTCAAATAATGCATGGAATAATGCATGCCAATATTTTTGCAGAATCACTAGAGGAGGTATGAGGATAAAAAAATAAATGAACTATTATAGAGCATTTCATATCCTAATTAAAAACAATATAGCACCAGGTTTTATTCCCTAATAGACCTGAGCGTCCCCGAAGCAACAGAAGGACACTTACAGGCTTTACTGGCATTCTGAAAGGGAAACAAAACTTCTCCAGGCCCAGCTGGATTTCATGATTATCAAACCAAATTTCTGGAACAGGACGCTGCCTACAGAGTTCACCACTTTGTAAACAGATGTAAATATGAGCTATTCCTTCTGGATGTTATTGCTCAATCGTCTGAAATATGACTTGTCCTCCAACAGGTGAAAATTGTGTTCTCCAGATCAGGTGTGCCAAGTTATCCAGCTATCAGGTTGGCAGACCTGACCTGAACATTACCACCAGGGCATTATCATCTATTCTGTATCTCCTGCTTTACTAATGAGTCTTTCCACTCTTATTATGACTATTGACTGCTTTGAAATCATTAGATCACTTTATCAAGAGAAGTGTGTTAGGCTAGACAGAGAATCTTTCACTTCAAAAACATATTTTGGGCGTCTTCTGTGTCAGGGAAGAGAATTAGGAGCACCTTCACACCTTTTAAACATAGAAACATATTGAAGTTTCAAGTACTCATTAATGCAGAAAATGCAATCTCCTTTTATCAGCTTTTTCAATTGAACAGTTTTATACCAAATGAACTTATTTTATACCCTTTTTCCCAGGCACAGAGAGATATTTGAATAAATAGTTCATTAACCTATTTTTAAAAGTCTGCAAACCTGGAAAGAAGCCAGGAAGATTTTAATGCAGTATTTTAATTTTTATAGGATTCCAATATTTGCCAGTTTTCCATTTTGTTGCTTTATTATAACTCTTGAATTCTTACATGGCTTCAGAGCTTTAAAAAATATCAATAACAAATGCTTTTAAATCATTAATGGTTCTGAATTAGACTCATTTACAAAAGCATAATTTTATAGAGCTAGATTGAAATTGTATGGTGGTAATTTCATACAGAATTGAAATCCTTATTCTCCTAAATTTTCTTCTCAAAAGTCAACAACCTGCTTATAAGAGGTGGATGAGAATTTAGAAATAAGGATGTTTTTACTTAAAGGCCCATAAAGTGTAAGCAATACAGAAATCTATGCTGTACAATGCTACTAGAAGTAAAATGTTGTTTCTACATCTGAGGCTTAGACAACCTCTAGCAAATTCTCAGCCTTTGACAAGACTAGAAATTATGTTATCAGATTAAAAGTGCAAGTTCCAGTCAAACTATGAACTTTGAATAGGAGCTGAATGAAACAGATCACATAATCCAAACTGATATTTACCAAGGGTCAGAAATTCCTATGGCTTTCAGAAAGGAAAAGAAAACAAAAGTGTATGGACTTTGAAAGCAAGATCAGGCTACATGGGATGATTACAGAAGTGTTGTTTGACACAGTAGGGAGAAAATTCATGTGGCCTAAACTTAATTTCAATCATTCTCACTTTAGTTCATGATAATATTGTGTAGTTTATATGGGAGCTCTTGTAAAACACTTGAAAGACAATGAAGTCATCAATCAAAGCCAGGATGTGTTCCTGAAGGGCACGCCTTCTTAAGTTACTGTCTAGTGGACAAAGGGAAGGCAGTGGATGTGGGGCATTTTATTTTTAGCAGAGTTTTTAGTACAGTCTCGGACATTTTCCTTCTGGACAAAATGTCGAACATACAGGTGGACACATACACAATATAATGGTTGAAAAATTGGATGAAGGATTGTGTTCAAAGAGCTGTCGTAAAGGGGGTAACTTTTGGCCATGGCCAGACACTGGTGGTGTTTTCAGGGCTCTCAGTGCTACCTGTTTCAAATCTCCAAGTCATAACACATCTGTGAAGATCTCTTCATCCTGAAGAATCTAAGTACACAGCACAGTTAATGGGTTTCAGTTTTTTTCTTGTGTTGTCAAATTGATTGTGCAGGCATAGAAGGTGTGTCCTGGCCATTTGGACAGATGGAAGCCAGTGAGAGATTCTTGACATTCCTAGTATGTACTAAGTTCGGCCATATAATGGCTGTTTCTTCTTCTTCTGTTTTCTGATAAATGACTACTAAATAATTTCTCCTGTACCTTACATTCATCACCTGTATTGTAAGGTTCAATATCCCACAGCTCTCAGCAGTGCTAGGAAATTATTGTTATCTGCAAACTTCTCTAAGGTTCTTGAATGTAAGATGCAATGGAAGCATGACACAGAAGTTAGAGGAGGGAAGTCCTCTGGATAAAAGTTTTACTTTAAAACATTACAGTGATTATTACTTTATCTGCCTTGCAGAAAAACAATTTAATAATTTCCATAGGAGAATGCATTGATGTGTGCGAACACTCAAAAGAGAGGAATTCCCTTTCAACTACATATTTCTGCTTATTAGTTAGTAATCCTTTAATGCTGGTGGTGTTACTACTTTGAAGAACAAGTGCCTACAGGCAGATGTCATAACTTGAAAAGAAGTGTCAAGGGACTCAGCGATTTCTGAAGACAAGTGAACTCAAAGAGGAGAAGAGAAGGATTTGATTTAGGACACACATATCAAATGTGGCTGTTCATAATTCTATTTATGTTAGTAGGACTAATGTGCTTCAGCTTGCCAGCTGTATTTAAAACTAGCAAAACACATTGCTCACTCTCAAAACATGTACATCCTTTCCCTGTGAGCTGCAGGGAAAGGGCTCCAAAAGCAGCACTTGGACAAAGAGCAGCAGACCACAGGAACAGGGAAATGAGGAACATCTGGATAAGATATAATTGCAAAGTTAAGCAGCTTCCAGTCTATTATTCTCATGCAGTGAGCAGAGAAACTGTGGTACTAGTGGTAGAAAGCTGGCATCTTTTCTGTTTGGACAGGTATCATAGTTTAACCCCAGCCAGCAACTAAGAATCACACATCCATTTGATCTCTCCCCTCTCCTCCAGAGGGAAGGGCAGCCAAAGGAAAAAAAATTAAACTTCATGGCTTCATATAAGAACATTTAATTATTGAAACAAAATAAAATTTAATAATATTCCTAATTACAAAAACAATATTAATGACAAAAATAGCAATAATACTAATACTTCTAATAACTAATAATAATGCTAATAACAAAACAATAATGCTAATGACAAAAATAGCAGAAATTACAATAATAGTAATGATAACAATAGCAACAATAATAATTTTAATGAAAAGGAGAGAGTAAAACTCAAGAGAAAGAAGTGATGCACAATACAATTGTTCACTACCCTCAATAGTGAACAAGAGTGAACAGTGGTGATGCCTAACCCAGAAAGCACTGGGCCCCTTTCCACATAACTCTCTCTCATTTATATACTGGACATGGTGTTCTATGGTATGGAATATCTTTTTGGCCAGATCAGGTCAGCTGTCCTGTCCATGGTCCCTTCCAGCTTCTTGGGCACCTGCTCACTGGCAGAGAATAGGACACTGGAAAGCTGTAGACTCAGAGCAATAGCCAAAAGCATTGCTGTGTTATCAACATTATTCTCATACTGATTTCAAAGCATGTGTCAGCATGTACCAGTTACTAAGATGAAAACGAAGTCCATCACAGCCAAAACAAGGATAGTATCCACCCCTGATTCCATACAATTTACTTCATACCAGGTCCAACACTTACTAATAACACATCACCTTTTTGTCTCTTGGTATTTATACACACAGATATAATTTCCTTAGTCTATGGACCATCCCCATAAAAGTCCAATTAGTTAATTTAGACCGTGACCTTGGACTCAATCTGTCAAAGCTGCCTAGGTCAGTATACAGAAGATGTTTGGGCTGTATTTCCACCCTGGGGGAGGTGATTTCAGCTGTACTAGACACCCCTCTAAGTGAAGACTGTGATCTTCACTCTGCCATCAAAGGGATTGAGAAAGATGCATCATTGATTTAAATTTTGGTACCACTGTGTTACCTTTACCTTTAGCAGTTCTTATGTTTCAGTTCCAGCATGTCTGGTATGGCCATAGTCAGTGATGGCATGAATCACAGAATCACAGAATCACGGAATCATGGAATCACAGAATCACAGAGCGGGTAGTGATGGAAGGGACCACACTGGGTCATCTGGTCCAAGGGCCCTGTGCAAGCAGGACATTTCTAGAGCACATGGCACAGGATTGTGTGCAGACAGTTCTTGAATATCTCCAGTGAGGGACACTCCACAACCTCTTTGGGTAACCAGTTCATTACGGGTCACCCACACTGTAAAGAAGCTCTTCCTTACATTCAGGTGGAACTTCCTGAACATCCTTTTCTGCCCGTTGCCTCTTGTCCTATTGCTTGGTAACACCGAGAAGAGGCTATATCCATTTTCTTGACACCCTTCCTTCAGAAACTGACAGACAATGATGTGGCCCCTCTCAGTCATCTCTTCTCAACATTGAACAGGCCCAAGGCCCAGCTTCCTCAGCCTTTTCTCATAAGAAAAATGCTCCAGTCCCTTAAATCATCTTCAGAGTTCTCTGCTGAACACACTCCAGGAGCTCCATGTTTCTCTTGTACTGAAGTACTCAGAACTGGACAGAGCACTCCAGATGTGGCTTCACTAAGGCCAAGATGAGAGGCAGGATCACCTCCCTAGACCTGCTGGCCATGCTCTTCCTAATTGCACTCCAGGTTATCACTGGCCTTGGCCACCAGGGCACTGCTGCCTCATGGAGCGCTTGCTGTCCACCGGGACCCCCAGCTCCTTCTCCACAGAGCTGCTTCCCAGCAGGTCACCCCCAGGCTGTGCTGGTGCCTGGGGTTGTTCCTCCCCAGCTGCAGGACCCTGCACTTGCCTTGGCTGAATTTCAGACGGTTCCTCTGTGCCCATCTCTCCAGGCTGCTGAGGTCCCTCTGAAGGGCTGCACAGACCTCTGGGCTATCGGCCACTGCTCCCAGCTCTGTGTTGTCAGTGAAATTGCTGAGGAGGCCTCTGCCCCTTCAACTGGGCCCAGTATCGAACCTTGAAAGATACTACCACTGACAAGCCTCCAACTAGAGCCTGTGCCACTGATTGTGACTCTGGGATCTGCTGTTCAGCCAGTTCTCAATTCACCTCCCTGTCCGTTCATCCACTCTCCCTGAGCCCCTGAACTTGCCTATGAGGACATTGTTAGAGACAGTGTCAAAAGCCTTGGAGTTGCTGCTCTCCTCTCATCCATCCATGTAGTTGTTTCATCGTGGAAGGCAATGAGGTTGGTCAAGCATGATTTGCCTTTAATGAATCCGTGCTGACTACTCCTGATCACCTTCTTGTCCTCCCTGTGATAGAAGTGGCCTCCAGAATGAGGTGCTCCATCACCTTTCCATCGACTGAGGTGAGGCTGACTGGCTGATAGTGCCCTGCATCCTCCTTTTTACTTTATTTGAAAAATGGGGGGACATTTGCTTTCTTCAGTACTCAGGCACTAGTCCTGATCTCTATGACCTTTCAAAGTTAAGGAAGCATAGCTATGATGTCCACCAGCTGTCTCAGCACTCCTGTGTGCATCCTGCACATAGGACTTGTAGATGGCAAGTTTTCTTTGGTGTTCTCCAACCCAACCCTTCTTGACCAAGGAAAATTCTTCCAGCATTTTTTTACCCTGGTCTTCTAGGTCAGAGATTCGCTGCAGGCTGGTCTTGCTAATTGTGACTGTCTGAGACAGCCAGGACACGGCTTTGACCCAACTGGTCAAGGAAACAAAACAACCTTCACCAGTGTCCAATAACCAAATCACTTTTGGTAAACAATCTCCATAACACATTCCACATGTGCAAAACAAGAGGAGCAGTGAATAGGGGTAAGAATTGTTTCCTCTTCTTCTCTGAGGTTCTCACTGCCTTCCCTAGGAAAAATCCTGGAAGAGAGAATTATGTCTCTCTCTGTTCAAAGAATGTGAATACCACAGCCAGTGAAGACCAAAACAAAGGCGTCATTCAGTAACTCTGCCTTCTCTGCATCCTGTTACCATGGTCCCCTAGGCCCACATTATCCTTTATTTTCCTTCTGGTATTGATGTATTTGAAAAAGCCTTTCTTGTTGTTCTTGACATCCTTGGTCAGATTTAATTCTGTGTGGGCCTTGGCCTTCCTTGTCTCATTTCTACTTAGTCTGACAGCCTCTCAACATTATTTCTAAGTGGCATGACCCTACTTCTACCTTCTGTGTGTTTTGTGCTTATACTTGAGTAATGACACGAGTTCTTTATTCATCCATGCAGATGTCCCACTCCTTTGCCTAATTTCTTGCTCATCACGATGTATCATTCTTGTGCCTGAGGAAGCCATCCTTGTATAACAAACTGTCCTGGACCTACTTTCCCCTCAAGGCCACACTAATCTTCTTTTAGTCTCCATTCTCTGTTTTACTTTTACACTTAAAGCCCCATATAGGGGATTTTACCCCTTAAAAGCCCCATATAGGGCTTTTACGAGGTAAGCAGGTCCTGTTGATCACCCCTTGGCTCTCCAGTGAGCAAACCAGCCTATGGGGGGGAACCATGGAGTCTCCATTGCAGAAATCCTCTGACTGGTGCACCTTTGTGGTAGCAATTGGCACCAGCTGTTTTTCAGCAACCCCACAACAGAAAGGTCCTTCAAGAGACTAGTCAAGGTAGACAGCTCCCTAACTTCCTTCATCTCCAGGGCAGCTATACCAAAGACCAGTTGTTATCCTTTTGGGTTCTTGAAATACCCTCTCCTGAGGTAGTTTGCTCCAAAGATGCTTCTCAGGCAATCATAATAAGGCGCTTTTTCCACTCAGTCCCAGTCAGGCTGACATCAATACAGTAGCTGCTGGGATTCCCCTGCCATTCCAGAAACACAAATGGATTCTCTCCCTGCATAGTGTGATGGTATTAAGGGTACATTGTGCGCTGGTGTCTACTAGAGACCCCCATGGGGCTGATGGGCCAGGTCATCAGATCCACAGAGTCCAGTAAACCATGTCCCACTCCTCCAACTGACAGGGGTCAGACCCCTCTAGTCCTGGTCATAGGATTCCTCACTTAGTTGTAAAAACAGACTAGAATTCCTTTCCATGTGATATTGAGGAAGATCAATCCTTCCACTTTGCCAAGGGAGCTAGTAACTGAAGACTGGACAGCAAGTTTTCTGGAAGAGCCTTCATTTGTGATTGTTTTCCCTTCCAGGTAACCATGCCTCTAGGGTTGTGGTAGATTTTCCATCCCACTTAATCATGTGTTCTCCATATACACATAGTACCCCATGGTGTGTGTTTTCTATAAACTCCCTTTTGATCAAAAGAAGTCTTCCTGTTAATAGCTTAGATACTGGTCCACACATGGTTCATGCGCACTGGACTTGGTCTGTTTCTGTGGGTAATTGCATGTTTCTTGCAAGCAGATGTGTAATCTCTAGCACAGCTAATTCCCTGAGTCATGGGATACCTCTTCCAACTGTGGTCCACTTGCCAGGGTGTCATATAACATCTTCTTTGTTGGGATACTTCACATTTAACAAGAGTCACCTTCAGAGAGTCTGAGGACTTAAGTCCCTTTTCCAATCACATTGTCAATGCCCATTTTCCTAGAAGGTGATCCAGCTACTTGACTTCCCTAACCTTTTATTTCAGGCTACTGGCCCCGCAATGCCAGTATCCAAGCAGCCAGGTAACAGTGTGCTCATACTGGACAATAGCTGAAACCTTTTCATACACAACACAGCTCACTTGGGGAGCGGGATCGAGTGGTTACCTCTTGTTCTGCCTCTTCTTTCTGCCCTTGTGCCCTCCTGCCTTTCCTGTCCATTTCTTTGTATGTACAGGGGCAACTGATACAGGCATGGGTTTGTTCTCTGGTTCAGCTGCATCACACATCCCTGGGGTATCAGTAGCTGTAGTACCTGTTGCTGGGGTTTGAGGAGATCGTGCTTGTCACGGGGGTCTGAGTACAAGCAGTGCCTGTTGCTAGAATTTGAGCAGCAGCATTACTTGTCCCATGGTTTGGAGTAGACACAAGCAGTTGCTTACCCTACACAAGATCTGAGCCACATTCATGGCTCCTAGCAGTAGCACCGCTGGTTTGAATTTCAAAATTCTCAAATGCTCTAGCATTTGACTTAGAGAAGAAGGAGAAAATGTGTGAAGGTGCCTTCTCCATAGGTTGGTTCTTGGAGAAAAGGTAAGATGTGCAACATTAGGTTTCCAAAAGATGGTTCCTGTAGTACAGACATGACAACAACAACACTCAGTACAATACCAGATTAATTTCAAGACCACTGATTCTGTAATATCATAAGTCAGTGTTAGAGTACAACATGTTAACTTTAGTCCAACCCTTGGAGATTATAAACAGGAGGTTATGACAAGAACATATACTGCAAGTAAGCTGTTACATAAAAGAATGCTGAGAGCAAATGCAACAACTCTGAGAGTGAAAGAGGTTAATATTGTAACCAGCTATTAAACTAATACAATTAATGCTTATAATAAATTTGTTCTAATATGTTCTGGTATGATCTGCCATTATCTCAATGCTTTGTGCCCCTCATTGGGCACAAAAAAAGAATGTGTTTGTTTAACCCTGCCAGCAACTAAGTACCTTCCATTCACTCACTCACTCACTCACTCACTCACTCACTCACTCACTCACTCACTCACTCCCTGTGCCTCCCCTCTGGTGGGTTAGGGAGAATTGGTAACAGGTAAAATACATGGTTTGAAATAAGAAAAGTTTAGTAATTGAAAAGAAGTAAAATATAGTAATACTGCTATTAATACTAATATTAATATTAATATTAATACAAATAGCAATGAAAAGGAAAAATGCAGAGAGGGATAAAATCCTAGAGAAAAAAGCAATGCACAATACAAATCTTCACCACTCACTGACTGATATCCAGGCTTTCCCTAAGCAGCAATCACTTCCTTACAGCCAACTCCCTCTGGTTTATAATACTGAACGTGGCACTCTGTGTTTGGTAAGTTCAGGTCAGCTCTCCTGGCTGTTCTCCTTCCCAGTTTCTCATGCACCTACTCACTGGCAGAGCATGGGCAAACTGAGCAGTCCTTGATTTAGGGTAAGCACTACCTAGCAAGAGCCAAAACACCAGTGTTTTATCAACATCATTCTCATACTGAATCCAAACCACAGCATTGTACCAGCTACTAGGGAAAAAAAGCAAGGCTGTACTGTGGGGTCTATTGGTAATAGAATTTTTTCTCATTAATCAGAGCAGAAGGTAATTGAGACGAGTTGAAGATGTGTATCACTGTCTCCAGTGCATTTACTAGGCATAAAACAATGGGTGAAATTTTGCATCCATCACTGTGAAGTACCATAATCAAAAAAGACGAAGCTCTTTATGATATACATATACAATTACAGGTTTTAATTTAGCCATTATCTCTCAGGAAGAAGCTTAGAACATTTGGGACAGTTCCATGTAAACATAATATCAATATATAACATTACTCAAAAAGGTAAATAGAATGTTAAAAAGTGTAAGGGGAAAATTCAAGCAAAGAGCAGGAAATACCACACTGCTACTATATAGATATTTTTTGCAACTTCATCTAATTAATATAATATAATATAATATAATATAATATAATATAATATAATAGCTCAAAAAATAGAAAAATGTATCTTCTTTTCAGAGTAATATTGCAGAAATTGAAGAGATACAGCAAAAGGTGGTATAGCTGATCAGTGTTGCAGAACAGCTCCTCAAGTAAGAAAAGATCAATAGATGAGGATTCCTTGAGCCTTGAAAGCCAACAGCTGCTGAAAAAAAAAGGTACGTGAATGTCAACAAAAAAGATTAACAGGTAATCAACAGGTTTGATGAGGATACAATTTTGGGAGATACCTTCTGAAATTTAAAAGTAGGATAGAAATTTTTCTATTGAAAAGCAAGTCCTTGTTCCCCAGAACATAATTAAAATGCAGGCTATTAAGGTCATTGACTGTCATGACTGAAAAAGCAGGGAAATTCCAAAGCAAAAAAAAGAAAAAAGCATCATGTTTTTTCCACACATTGAAACATCTGATCATGTGTCAATATGAACTATTTATATGAAAGCTGATCATTGCCCAAGCATCAACATAACTCAAATCCTGAAGTACAGCACTGTTTGAAAGTAAAGAAAAACAAGTCATATTTTTTTTATTCGTCTCATAGCTTAGTTTAGGTTCCAAAGGGAAAACTCCTATTTGTGCAGGACTTCAAGAAAAGCCTCTTTTAACAAAAAAATACTTGCATTATCAGCTAAATTGACAATAATGGCTATCCCCAAGGCTCAGATTGTTTTCTCTTCACCTAGTCAGTTATTCTTCTGTAATTTGTCTTGCAACAAGCTGTTCAGACAACACAGGGGATGCACTACACTCATTCAGTTTTCTGTTACTCATTGCAAATGGATTTGCATTGCCTTCAGCACAAGGACATCATCAATCAATTTGATTTTTGCTCTGAATATCTGGAATAGGTGGCTTTCTTTCTACCATTTAGGTGTCCCTTAATTTTTTTTTACTATTGCAGTTGACGTGAGGGGATAAAGAAAAAAAATTATGATCATGGTCAGATGAGAAGGAGCCTGGCAACCAGACTGACTTGTGCTTTGCATTTGGGGTGAACATTTACTATTTTGTGGTGCTCTCCCACCTTTAGTGTGATTTAGCAGTGGTTGCAAAGTGAGATGCATCTGATTTGTACTTTTTCTGAATTTTATATCAGTAATAGATGCAGTCTCTTTGAAGTCTCTGCTAAGATTAAAGAAGAATGTATTTAAATGAATATTCTTCATTTTTATCTACTCTTAAAAGAAAGATAGTGATGGAGAAAAGATGTCCTTTTTTATTTAGCTGTACTATGGGATGGGAAGATCTTCATCTGATAAAAGAAATAATCATGATGTTGACCTACTTAGAAAAAACATATGAAACAGAATTTAAACCACCTTAACCTGTTGCCTTCTACTCATTTGTCACACTAAAAGAAAAAGTCATAGAAGCAGGGTTGGAAAATAGCTTGGAACTAGTTCCACGAGCTGCAAATTATCATGCTTGGTATAACTTCTTTCTGTGCTGAGTCGGAAAGAAGTGGGTAATACTGAACTACTGCTCCTCGGACGTCTGTATCACATGCAATACAAAACCATGGGCCGCAGCAAATACCCCCACCACTGAGGTGTGGAGTCGCTGACAGTGCCCTTGTACTCCTAACATGTAATCAGGGTGAGCCTGTGGTCTGTAGAGTATGTTAGAATTTTCAGCCTAGAAGCCCTGGTCTCATTTAGGGCAGTTCCCCACACACATATACAGAAAGTTGTTGATATGAATTCATAAAGCACAAATGTAGCTGAGATTCTGAAATTACAGATAAGTTGTCTAGAGATGCTCAGGTCTGCAGTGAGATCCTGTCTTGTGCTGATGTAATTTTGCTGCATATATCCATTGCAGTCTCCCAGTCCACTGCTTTTCTCATCCTTATTGGTGTTACAGATTTCATCCTTCTTTACATTTATGGTGCTTTTTCTGCCAAAGCAGAAGTTTCTGCTGTTTTACCAGACACTAGGTAAATCCCCAGTAAAACAGATACCCTCGAAGAGAAGTGAAACAGCAGTTTTGGCCTCCACTGTGCACATAAAGCAAGAGGAACTGGAGGGTGTCTGTGACCATGTTCTGGGCAGGCTGAAAACTTCAGAGTATCCAAATCTTGGTAATTACCTTGTCCCCAGAGAAACAGCAAATTTTGAGACAATCTAAACCACTGTGTGGATGTTCAAGATCCTAATTTTTTGACTTTTGAACCAACATCATCTTAGCCATAGCTGAGCAAGCACATTACTATAATTCTTCTAAAAATAAAGAGCAGCTAGAGAGTACCAAGAGGCTTCAGCAGCTTGACAATCAGCTAAGAGTAAACACTCATGGATCATTAACTCTTTGGGTTTCCCAATGCCTGTTGTTGCAGTCTGATTTGTTGCCTAAGGGCCTAAGGCCCAACAGCCTTCTAGGAGCCATAGGAAAGTGAGAACATCCACTTCTTGGGAGAAAAGATCAATCTCAGGTCCCACCACTAAGGGTTAACAGATAGGACTGCAAGTACATGAAGACCATTTAGAGGTAATAGTGGAGGCCAGAGAAAGAGATGGAAACTAGTCTCAGCTGCGTGAAAGTGGACTCAAAATGAACAGTATTATTCTCAGCAGCAGTGTAAAAACCTTAGCGGGAGGACCTACAGTAGAGGCACACAAAAGCAGAAACTTAAGTGATATGCACTGGCAGGACCAACCTTTGACAATTTGCACTTGAGGAAGTTCTGACACAAGCTGCTCAGAGCTGGAGGGTGCTCAGGACAATGGGACCCATGCTAAGAGAAAGACATATCTAATTGACTTTGGATGTCTTCTTGACCGCTTTTCTATGCTTGAACAATGTTTCAGAGTAATGCAGTGGAGACAAGATTAGGGGGTGTGGTTGAGGAACATAAGGGATAGAAAACGGCGGAAGTCAATTTTTACAAATGTTTGCTGTCTGTTTCCATTAGACATCCAGTATTCCCAGTGTACAAGCCTCAAATCTTGGCACAAAATACATTTATAGGCAGTTTACAGTTAGAGAGTTTTCCTAAATACAAAGTCTTTTTAGGTGGGCCTCATTTCCTGGTATCTTGATAAGTAATTTGCAGAGCAAAAGACTTCCCTTGAATTTCTGGTCCAACTTCAGCAGTAGCAGCAAAGACCCTCATCTCCATTTCAGATGCAGAAAAGTTTATCCAACTTATACTATGATAGCCAGATTCAGGTTATGAATATATTGGCAATGTAGTCTTCCACATTCAAGAAAAATTAGGCTTGCTGGGTCCCAAACCCAAGGCAGACTACTAGTATAGGGTAAAATAGTATGACCTGACTCAATGTCTAAGCCACTATTTATCTCAGGAACAGCAGAAGTGGTTCAGTTCTTATTATATCAAGGAAAAACTACTGAGAACTGAAGAATTAGCTGCCCTTATACTCTTCTCTTGAATCTTGTATCCCCTTATATCTCATCTCCTGTTGTCTTTTCTGTGTTTTTCAAAACTCAGTATTTTAAAGCCTTCTACTTTTCTTTATCATCTGTATTCTTAGCTAACATTTTTTACCCATAGCAGAGTATTGTCACTTGAAATATGAAAATTAAGGTGACATTCTGCTTTGGAGAAATAAGACCAAAAGAGTACTAAATAACACAAAGCCTAATCACATATATTTTATTAAGAGAAAGCAGAACACTTTAAGTAAAAACAGTTTGCCATAACCTAGTTACTTTTTAACTAGTAATATACTAGGCAGTAATATACTTAATTGGAAATGTAAATTGAAAACATACAGCACATAAAATAACAGATGTCAAAAAGAAGTGTCATCATTGGAGTAGGGTACAGGCATGGAAAATAAAAAACTTCTATTTTGTCCTGACAAATATGGTCGATGAGCACAGTCAGCACAACTGTTCTGTTGTGTTTCATTTAACTTCCCCATAAAAGAGGAAATTGCAGGCATAGCTTATTGCATGGTCAAGCTAATCTACTTAATATTGGTAAAGCTGAGAGGGCAGAAGGCAATATCAAACAGTGGGTTATACATTATGTCAACTAATTCAGTGCTGCTCCAATAAATCTGTCTTACTAAACGAATTTCTGTGCTTAAGCAATGTTGCTAGCAATTTGAAATTCTCGGGGAAGATGTAATATATTTGTATGGAAACCAAATCTTAGCATTGCTTCATTGCCAAGAAGAAATCAAATATATATCTATTGCAGAAAATGTATGCTAAAAAAATTGGAGAATGGAAGTAACAGCTGTGCGAAAACAAGGACTTGAAACAGCTAAAAGTATCACTTCTTTCAGTGAAGTATTTGGAGCTGCATAACCTTGAATCAAAATCTGTGCATAGCAACAGAAGTGAATTTGGCAGTCAGCTGTATTTACAGCCTGTGCTATTAGCTTTTTAAAATATAAATATCTTGCTTTTCCCACTCTTCTGGTACAAAAGTTGAGGTTTTATTCTTTTCACCCTTTGACAGAAAGGAAAGCGAGTGCTTGGCAGAAATGCAGTCATAGGAGAAGAAATTAGGTTTTACAGGAAGAAAAAGAAAAGTGAACAAGAAAGAAAATAGAGAGGAAAAGAATGAGAAAGAATCCAGTTCTCCTTTTGATGTACTGCATTTACTGGTACACTGTTTGACCCCACTGGCAGATTGGCTCCACAAAGAGGATGAAGATAGATGTCCTCATTTCTGGAATGGTCCTCTGTCACACTGTGTTTCAGCAGCTTTCAGCCACCGCACTGGTTTTTGGTCACCTGAAGGTATGAGTATCACTCCCACTGTGTACATGAAAAGCAACTAAGAAAAGCAATTCATTGCTCTGAATTTGCTTGACTGCTGTTCTCACCCCAGGTGGAAAATTTTCAAGGGCGTGCAGTGAGGATGACGCTGTACCAGAGCCCCGACTGGCACGAGAGAGCATTGCAGATGCAGAACCGCACACAGCAGCGTGAGAAGCTGGAGAAACAAGTCCCTGCTCAGACCTCGGCTGACCCCATTTCCCTGCCCCTCCACCCGAGGCTGCTTTGCAACCTGAACTGCTCTGTTGCTGCTCTGGGAGCGAGGCGGGTGAAGAAATTCTGTGTGAGCAAGAATGCAGTTGTTCCCTCCCGCCCCACATATTCAAGCTCCTCTGTTAACACACAGGTGCTGTGCAGATTCAGCCACTTTTCCTGTGGCCAGGTGGAAGCAGCCCACACAAAGCGTACGTTGACAGCACCAGGACAGTGCATCAATGCCATGCTTAAGCCTCGGGAAACCTCCCCACTGTGGCAGTTCCAGCAGGACACTGACCTACCAAAATCTGTTTGATGAGAGAAGAGCTCCTCCACTATCATCGCCTTTTTCCCTACTTTGACCTTATCTGTCTGTCAGACAATTCCCATCTAGAGGAAAGGATGCTGTGTCCATGAGTAGTGGCCGCTTCTCCCAGACGCATTGGCTGCTGTTACTCATCTCTGAGGAGAGGCTGGGGAGACCCATCCTGTCAGAAGGGCAGAGGCCACAGATAGACTGCAGGGGTTCCTGGGATTTCACCATTAGTACTGTGGTTTTCAGAGCTGAAACCTTGCAGCAATAAAGTCAGCAAAGTACTGCCAATATCATCAAAGGAATGCACACACATAGAACTCAGCAAATTCCAGAGTGGATATGCAGAACATGGAATCAGGTTTTCCTGTATTTCTTTATTAGTACCCTAGCATCAAATCTTGTATCAAGAAAATAGTTGGGGCATTAATTTAGTACACAATGGGTATTAAGATGCTCAGAATACCACGTCAGGTGAAACAGGTTAATAGTAATTTTGATTAGTCTTCTACTGTTAGCATAAGTTAAATATTTAACCTTGAATTTTTTCTCTCACTGGGGGGAAAAAAATTCCAAATAACTGGAGAGTGAAAGTCCATGTAAATCTTTTAGATTCCATACAGATTTTCCTACTAAAAGGAAAATGATAATTTCTTTTTTTTCCTCAAGAAGATAGTGTCAAGAACAAACCTATCATTAAAAATACAAGCAGCAGACTGGGGATCTCCCAAGTCAGCATCATGTGTCTTCCAGACGAGAGGAAAACTCCCTGTAAGGCAGACAGGGAGTTTGAATTATTAAAGCTGAAGGAATAATCGACTCAGACTGATCAGAGCAGGGCTCTCTTGAGAGCTGGTGGGGTTTTTCCATTGGCAGGGAGACTATGTTTTGTACGTGAGCTGCATTTAAAGCAGTTTATTTCCATATTGCTTTCTCAAGCAGAATTTCTATTGCTGCAAGTAGTTTCCAAAGAAACCTCCACCACTTCACCACCCACACACACACACGAGAAACCCCTGTTGTTAGAAAAGATCAAAAATCAAATGAGAAATTAAGATTAAACTCTCTAGAAAATAAAAAGTAATTTCCCCATCACTCCACTGATTCCATGGGAAGAATTTTGGGGGAATTTTTTTGGCTGAAAATAGCTACACCTACATAATGCAGCAAAATGAAAATCAATGGGCACAGGGTTTCCCAGGCAACCTCTTATCAATTGTCTGTTTCTTGGTGATACTGTTCACTGCAATATAAAACCTTGAACAGTTTCATCTGCCGCAGACTGAAAGAAGGGGGGTGGCAGAGGGAATCACCCAAACGAGAGGCTCATGAATAAATGAGTACTTGTAAGATTATTTTGATTCCTCTGAATAATTTCCAAGCTATCCGAGCGCAAAGACGGGTTGTCAAGCAATGCATTAATATATTAAGAGAAATTATTATCCTAAACACTAAAGTATTTTCAGTCTCTCACAGAAAATATATCCTGTATTTTAAAAAATATTTCCTGGCACCCCTGTGAAATATTTCTGGCTTCTTTCATAATTCAGATCTGTCACTCACATTTATTATGACTTGCACCTCCTGAGGTTTCACAAGAAGAAATGCCAATCATGCTGCAGACATACATAAATAATCACTTTGTTGGAGTCAGCCTCAAAGAGCCAGGCATCAGGAAAAGCAATCTAATTTCATGACATTCTCTCTTCACCATGTCAGTTGCCTTGTTTATAAATTCTCCTCGAGGTGGGGAGCAGAGAGTTGCTGCATGCTGTGCTCTCACCTTGCAAATTTGTCTGGTGGTATCACAAAGGGCTGGAAGTCCCAGTACAGCTGAAAATTCCTGAAAGCTTATGTTTTGGATAGGTATTTATGTGTTACAAAGGTACCCACCTGCACTGAAAAAATTTAAAAGTGTCCAATTACTAAACACAAAAGCTTTTCAGATGATAAGAGTGGCTTTAGCCATAAGCCCACCATCCTCACTGACAAACATCTTGCATAAAAATTCTCCTGCGAGTTCCTGCAGCAGTCAGATCTTCACCTTCTCTTTCTCTCCAGCACATTTTCCTGTCCTGGCTTCTGCCTTTTCCTGCCTTTTTTTGTCTATTTGCTTTCATGAAAAACTGACATTTGGGTCAGTCCTGCCAAGGTGGGTAAAGAGTATGTGCTGGTAACCTATGGAGCCCCTAAGAAATCACAACAGTACTTCAGGAGCCACCTTTCAACTCCCATCCTGCTGCACCAATTGTAGTTCCACAAGTACAACAACAAGGCAAACTCTGCTGTCTTTTTGTCCTTTCATGTTCCCTTGAGAAGATGGTGAAAATGTGTCCCGTATCTTAGTGCATAAACACAGAGGAAAACAAATCCTTCATTTTCTTTTATTTTCTCCTCATATGGCAAAAACTCTAAAGTCTGTGGTGGGCACACAGCTTTGTGGATTCCTCCCTCATGTGATTTAGATTGGCAATATGGGGAAACACTCAGCTGGGAACCTTCAGATCACTAATAGTTAGCAGGGAAGTAAGGGAAGAAATTTATGCCAATCAAATGAGAAGGTCAAAATCCAATACTATACTTTGAATATTAAACAGACTAGCACTGCCTGGATATGTTCAATCACTTCCATATTTTTACTGCAGCTTGATTCTAAATTTTACTTTTAAATCATAAGGGTAAAGCATTGGACACAAAGGAAATGTGACCCAGCTTTGGTAACAGTAATAACCAGTAAACAGCAAGTGAAGCAGAACACACACCACTGATAGCTAACATCTCACTGAGTTGGAGTTTTTGAAACTCCCAAAGTAAAATTCAGTAATAATTACTAAATATTACAAAAGGAGATTGATTTTATTTGGTACCCGTACCAAACACTATTGCACAATTTACTGCAATTCTTAATTTTGTTGGCTATATGTAATTAGTAGAACACAGAAAAAATGTTTTGAAAATTAATTGAAGCAGAAGACAAACGAAATCTGCTAGTCTTATCTGCAAGAGTCAAGAGGGAGATATTAAGCAATACTACTTCTTGAACTTTGTTAATTCATAAAAATTTTTCTGGATTATTTAATCTACTTTGCAAGGCAGTAAAGTAATCCAGTCCCTGATCAATTATTTTTGCCACAGCAGCACCTCTACACAAGACAGCATCCTGCAAGAACTGCTTCACTATTGCTTAGTGTGGAACAGACTGGCGAGCCTCATGGAGGTAAAGCACTAGATGGAAAAGATAGGGTGGATGGTCAATACGGTTTGATCACCACAGTATCAGAGGTACCACCTCTAACTGCAAAAGATCACCTCCAGAGAATCAATTCAGTGTAGAAAGAAGCCTCACTAACATCAATATCTTGCTAGTGTCAGAAAGCAAAAGCTCTGCAGTCTTACATGGGATAGCTATGGAAGGCAGGGCAACAGCAGTTTTTCAATTTGATAGTAATATATACAAACTACTTGAGTGCTTCTCTCTGTTCCAGATCTCCAACCAAACTTATTCTACAGTAAGTAGAGATTTTGGGTATTTTAGGGACAAAAACCATCATTGCTCCTGATTTATTAATATTTTTCTCCGCAACACCTGTTGCTATGTAGGCAGGACATAGGTCTACTGATGAAAAGCCCTTCACTGTCACCTACCTTAACTCTTAGCTACTGGCCAGAGGGTAATACAGAGCTTACACTCAGAGCTTAAGAAATCAAAATTAGAAGTCTTTTTCCTCAATGAAATGGGGGTGAAAATGTGTGATAAACTCTGTGATCTAACCACACCACTTCCTCTGTGTAAAATATTTTATCATCTTATGTTGTGGTTACAGGAGAAACAGTACCAATATGGGTGTAGCCAAAGTATGCATTCCACACCCATCTGCATTATTCCTGATGACCTGATAATAGTGGGCCATTTGCAGAAGCTGTCCCATGCACATCCCACATATGAGCTGGGTATAAGGTTTTCTTTGTCTTCACATGATGATCCTTAAGGGGGATCATCTCTGCCAATGAGCCATCAAGGGCTCCCCATAATATCCTATGGCTCACAGGAGTACATAATTCCATTGTGAAAATGCCCACCCTGGGGGAGGTACCAAACATTCCCTGCCTGTATATAATCTGTGGCTCGGGACACCACCACCACCACTGGACATCTGGAGGGGGACCAGACTTTCCACAGGACCACGTCTTTTAACAAGGCTGCAATCATCTCTAAACAGCACCACAACGACCGCTTAATTGGACTGAGA
The DNA here is from genome assembly GCF_027579445.1 of Ammospiza nelsoni. Classification (NCBI taxonomy): domain Eukaryota; kingdom Metazoa; phylum Chordata; class Aves; order Passeriformes; family Passerellidae; genus Ammospiza; species Ammospiza nelsoni. Next base: position 16,319,474 of record NC_080669.1, read on the forward strand.
CCACCACCCCGATTAACAGGGGCCACGTTGTATCCTGTGGTTTTAAGCCAGTTTTCTGTATTCTTTGCATGTATTGTAACCTTTCTATTAAAATTTAACTTCGACTTAAAGTCCCTTGCAAGGTATTTGTGCGGGGTTAACTTCTCCTGCTGGCTTACCTTCAAGCCAGCACAGCTTATTAAAAATAATACCTAAAAATCATTATCTCATTACAGCTGAGTGACCTCAACTCTTCTCCATGTATTTTTGATATATGTCCAGATGGCCATAATCCTTAAAACCCCTCTATTAATTACCTTGATTAGCTGTGCAAAACACTGTAAGTTTTTGATGTGCAGAACTCTTTCCTTTTTATCACCAGTTCCAAGTTCCAAAGTATCAAAGGACAAAGGTACCACTATCTGATCACAGTCACACAAAAAGGCGTATCCGTCCTGAACCCAAAGAGAGTGCCCCTCTCAAATGCAAAATCTGGCCTCTGTAAACTGTAGTACAAGGTTTCTCTTCCCAGTTAGCAAAGAGTCTATGCTACCCCCTCATTGTATTTGTGGGTTTTGACAAGTTGAAGAACTTGATGCTGATTTCACTCTCCTGCTGCTGCAGCCAGTTCTGCTTCATGCAACCAGGTATTCCAGAACACCCCTGCACACACAGGCTCCTCACAATGGCTTTGCTGGGGTTGGGACTGGCATTACTGGAATGGCTTAATGGCACAGACATCTCTAGGGGTCTTCATGAATGAAAATCTTCCAAACTAGAAAAACTAAGTAAAATAACTGTTATGCTAATTCCACTACTCACCCAGCAGGAGAAAAAGCACTTTATGACTGATTTTTGGCAGTAATTTTACTCAGTATTGCCCAAAAATACTGAAGCAAAAGCAGTTACCTGTGCACAACTCTGGCATTAGAGTGCTGTTGATAGATGTTTCCAGTTCCAGAAGTTAAATGAATGCCCAAAATCTCCTTTCACTCAAAAGCAGGATCAGTTAAATGTTGAAAGAATGGATGCCATTCTGAATTCATTACCAACAAAGTTAACAGGCTTCAGCATTTTATTACTCTGCAATATAACCCAAAGAACATTGCTGGTGGTGAGATATACCATGATTGCTTATAAGAGAAGCACAGCTATTTTACTGAGAGTACAAGCAGGAGTCTCAAAGTTTAAATTGTGGCTTTTTTCCTAATGTTCACAATAAAAGAAGTGCAGCATAATTAAATATATTAAAATTTGGCTTTTTGTCAGAGGTAAACAGAACTAACCTAAAAGATTACCATGATTACAGATTATGTGCATTTTTTCCAGATGTGGAGTTTGCAAAGTTCCTAAGTGGCAGCATTAAAAATCTATAAAACTCAAATGTTATTAGAGAATTGAGACTTTTACAGAGGAATCACAGTTTTCAAATATAAATATGAATCCTGTTTTCTCAACCAAATCCTAATATTTAATATGGAAAGCATGGTTGAATATCTATTTTTTTCAGAAAATATAACAGAATTTCCTTATGAATGATGACATTTCAAAGGTTATTAGATTTTCAAAGGACTAAATGCCAGCAGCCTGTGGATTGAAAAATGTTTTATTGCAAGAGGAATGTGCTAGAATATGCTACTTCACTGTCTTATTAAATATTTCTGGTTAAAAGAAAAAATTTGCTGGATAACCACAGACTCCTGCTACATGCTCCTCTCACCAGCAATGCTAAGGACTCATCCTCTGGACCTGATAAATCCAGGTAAGCTCATGGACAAACTTCCCCCTATCTTGATGGATACAACTTTTTACTTGACTCTAAAATGAGATCATGAAATTAAAAATATGTGTAATAAACAGAGGCATCTTTACAGTAGTCTCCTAATTTAATTGCACAGCATCCTGTTGGTTGTCCAGTAATTTCTTAAGATTCCAATATCATAGAGTGGGGATGGTTTTGTCTCTCTGACAGCACTTGTGTCTTCAAGATATGATCAAGAATAGAATCTTGGTATTTTCTGCTCTGGAAAGATTTTCCTTTTGCAGCATGATTAGATATAGCATAAAACAGACAAAAGCTTTGAGGTAGAGCAGTAAGAGCTGCAGAACTTCTTACAAGGTGCATATTTTCTGCTGTGAAAAAAGCAAGCTATCATAGTGTGGTTTGATTTTTGCCTAAAGCCCCATATCAGGGGGGTTCATCAGTATCCAGAGCAATGCTGAAATAGTCACGACACTTCTAAGGGATGAATAGAGAACTTATTAATCAGATGAAAATTTGAAGTCACTAATGTCTCTTTCATTTTTTTGTGTGTTGCCAGTAAGTAAGCAAGAACCTCCTCTAAAAGGCTTGGTCTACAGCAAAGTTAATGAAGCCCCACAGGACAGATGCAGCTTACACAGCAAGATTGCTTATGCTGACACAGCTTGATACTACTGCCACAAATGAAATAAACTGTATTGACTTGTTTGTGAGAATGAGTTGCATTTGCACCAGACATTTACTCTGCTGGTATAAAAATGCCCATTATTTTATTTTTTTACCCCACAAGCCTCAGAGACATCACTGGACTTGGAAGAGCTTTTTGCATCTACCTGTCCCAATGCCTTTCCCTCTCCCTCCTCTGTTGGAGAGGTCATTTCATAACTGACTGTGTTGTTTATGAGTTGGTGGGTAGCCATAAGTTATTTGGGCATTTGTTTTTCACTGTCCCTAAAAATGCTTGGGAGAAGAGGCAAGGGAGGAAAATTAAATTCTTATTTTTATTTAATCAGACCTCAGAAACTTGTTTTGGAATGTAATTGGCAGGAATAGGATCTGGGTGGAAAATTTTGGTTTACCATTTCACACATGAACAATTCTCAAAGACGTAATAACTCCTAAAACAGGTTGCTGTGGACTAAGGAGACTATTTCCTTCCCCTTGTGCCTAGCCAGTCCAAAATACTGCGCTCATAGATTAAAATTCTTGGTAATCCAAAAGATTCTTATATTATTTCATAGCTTCCAGTGTGTTTCTGCTCCCTCTTAATCTACATTAAGGAGATTGCAAAGACAAACAACTTTGCAGAAGTAGGAATGGTAGTCACACTAAAGAAAGTATTTGTATTTGGATAGTCATGCAGCAGAGAAGCACATATTAAAAGGCAGATATGACTGAATTCACTTATTTTAGCATACAGGTGCTCTGTATTGTTGCAAGTTTCATAACATAAGCTGCAAGCAGCAACTGCCAGAGAGAAAAGACCTAAATATGTCTTTTCTGCTTCTTTTTAATACAGAAGTAAAGACCAAGACTTCTGTTATACATTGGAAAGGCAAATTTTACCCATCTGGTCAAAATTTTAGGAGAAAACAAGAAATTGGTATTTGGGAAAAAATGAAAGAGGTTTTAACATCTGTTTCAAAATTATGAAAAGATGATTCTTCTGAAAGTTCAAGTACCCTTTATACTATTGCCTGTGACGTAAGGAACAATTTTGCAAAACTATAAAGAAAAAACTGCAATAACTAAATATTTGTAATCTGTACATTCTCTGGCCATTTTCATTCTTTATTCATGAATCTGTAGCTCCCACATTTTAAGCTTTTCTTTGGCAGAACATCACCACCTAGTGATCATGTGTGCTTACAGGAACTTCCAGAAAGCTGATTAGAACCCAAAACCAGAAGACTGATGGGAAGAGAAAAAGAAAATTTAAGTGAAGAAAAATCCTTTTTTTATTTACGTTGGAAACAGTTCCTAAGGGAATTGAATAGGACACTCTAAAGTAATATAAGAAGATTTTTAGAGACTGATTAATTGAATAACAGGTAAGTAACAATATTATTTCGGTAAGAAAATGTATCCTTTTAGATGACACTATCTCAGATCAATTTATTTCATTAATATCAGATAAAATTAGAATTAAATTTACATGTAAAATACTAAGAAAGAGGAAATTCAGACATTTTTAGGAAAACCTCCCAGTAGTGACAGCTATTAAGTGGAAATAGCATCTTGACTACATGTTATACCCTAAAACAAGGCTAGTACACATCATAGAATTAAAACCCATATTTACCAGCATCTCATATAGTCCAATTGGTAAGTGTCTTCAGAAATCTTTTTTTGGCTCTGAGATATTCAAGAATCAAGACGGAGGTCTCATTTGTAGATAAGCTTCTCCCAAGCAAATCACTTAGTATTGCAATCACTGTTAAAATGTTTCTTTCTGTGAGACCATACCACCACTCCAGTTATACTCTTTTCACCTTTGGAGTAATTTTAAAAGGCAGAAATATATTTTCTAAATATTAAAAAAAAAAAAAAAGGAAACATACCAAATTTTTGCAGATGTGTTCAGAGACTTATAAAATTAAGTGTCATTGCTATGTTGAGCTAAATAAAGTAAAAGATAACAAAAGATAACACACATTTAAAAGCCAGCAACATTGAACTGTTCCCTAGAATGTTTCTCAAAAGTGGACATACCTAGAGTTTTCAGCTTGTTCAAACAATGAACACAGCTATAACTAACACAGGGGAGCCACACAAATCTCTGCAAAAAGCAAGAAAGTATTTCAGACAATGAAACTACATTGCAGTCAGTTTAACAGGGAAGAATCACCTCAACAAAACAGTTTCTTTTCAGGAAGTTCATTCAGAATATTCATAAATGCTTTAAATGCTTGCTAAAGCTCGTTCTTCCAAATTCTTCTGCTTAGAAGTGCACTGGAAGGATCATATTTATGCCTTTCCTGCCAACAAAGTTCAATTCCAGGCCCCATTCTGGAGTTTTGTCCATTAATTTTCTATGGCTGTAAGTGGGAATCTCAAGCAAGGGAAGATAACAGAGTCCATGACCTGTCCTAAGCAGGAGGTGACAAAGAACTGCCCCAAAGGGAAGGCAAGCCACACCAAGCCCAGGCGCAGAGGGACAGAGGCCAAAGCCTCACTACTCCTGCACACAGGCCCAGGCCCAGGCCTTTGGCAAGGGGCCAGTGCAGGGCTGCCAGAGGGGAGCCCATGGCCTCAGCAGGGCTCAGGCTGTCCACAGCCAGCATCCCTCCCACTTCAGGTGGGCACTCCGGGCTCTGAATGCCACTCTGCCTGCATGGGGGGATGCCCTGAGCATTGGTGGCCCACTGCCAGCACCAGGTCGGGCTCCAGAGATGCTGGCTGGCCCTGAGCCTGCTCAGCATCCCATGGGAGCAACATGGGTGGAGAATGCCAGCAGAGAAGAGGCCTGCACTGCGTTTGTGTCTCAAACACTGATAACTGCATGGCTGTGGAGTCAGCCAAGGACTCCTGCTAAAAACATGTGAGAGCTGTTGGGAGGAACCCAGCACTATTTTTAATAACTGCACATCAGAAAGAACAACTTGTGACTGGAGAAGGAGGCCATGCAGAGGTAGGACACCGCTTCTCTGGGACAAATATCCTTGTTCGAGTGCCTGGAGGTAAACACAACACAGTACAGCAAAACAGTAAGAATAAAGCCAAGAAGTGAGCATAGGCTGTAGAGCAGAGTCAAGATCATGCAAGAACCACCACAAGCAAAAAACCTGGTTTCCGAGCAGGGAAACCTATCCATAGAAAGGAAGCCCCTAAATCCTGGCAGTGCTTACAGGACCATGGACATCTATTTTATCATCTGCATCAATGACAGAACCCGGAATGACATCCCATCATCTGGGTTGATGATGGAACCAGGATTGCTGATCTCTTTTTCTCTCCCTTTTTCTTTCTCTCTCCCTCCTTCTCTTTAATCCACCTCTCCTTTTCTTCCTTCTCTTTTACCATATCCCTTTCTCCCAAACCCTCTGCCATGTGTATATAGGGTAGGCTAGGACTGACACAGCAATTTCCATGCCAAGTGTGTCATCTAGAACCGGGACTAGTGGTCTCTCATGCATATTTTTTTTCTTTCCCTCCCTCTGTTTAATTCATGTTTTATACTCTGCTTTCCCTTTCACTCTGCACTTTCTCCCAAACCCTCTGCCTCGTGTATAGGACAGGGTATGGACTAACATAAACATAGCAATTTCCATGCCAAGTGTGTAAGTTACTAACAAGACTTGGTGAGATTTTGCAGACCCTGTCACTTTTGTTGTTCCTTCTGATCACGAGCATTTATGAGTATTGGATGCTTCCTTCCCCGTAAGGGGGGATTCACAAGGGCATGGTTTCACCATGGACACACTAACGTAAGTTCTGTCTCAAGAAGTTTTCTTCCTCCCATTTCTGGGAATGTCCTGGACCAGTCCTGCAGGAGAGGACCACAGAGATGCCAATGGAGGAGAACACGATCCCCAGCTGTTGGGGCAACCACAGTGAGCAGGGCACAGCCACAAGCTCTTAGGGTTTGGGGGCTGCACTGCCCTGTACCTCATCCCATGGCATATACACAGTGCACAGGAGCCCTATTCTTGTACAAGTCGCCCGTGTGGTCTCCACTGGGATCCAGAGGCTCAGCCAGCAGTCAGCCACCACACAGGACCAGGCACACAGCATACCTGTGGCAGCTGCCATGGACAAGCAGGACCCAGAACATGGAGGAGAACCTCAGGCCCTGAGAAGTATGAGAAGGATCAGAGTCATCTCCCAGACAGAGCCTTTTCACGTGCTGAAGACCAGCAGCCAGGTAGCCGTTGTACATCCCAGGAGGTCTGCATCAAATACTGGAGCTATATCACAGAAAATATCCCTCACAAGAAACTGCCAGGATCTAAATATTTGGACTGCCTCCCAGATATTACTCCCCAGTTGGATCTGGCAACCTTTTCTACACCTGATACAATCCTGAGGAACTTTTACCACGTCTTAAGCTTTCACCAGACCTTTTTAAGGTCTGTTTGTTTTGCCTAACACAGTAGGCCACTTCTCACATTACACTTCATTTAGGCCTTGGATCACCACCAAATGGTAGACAGATGATTTTTTTCTCTAATTTAAGACCTCCAGAAGTAGTGTATCAGCCAGATCTATCCCTTCTGTATTTGGTACTAATTACCTGTAATCCAGCCAAACGAAGTATAAAAGCCTGCTGCAGCAGGATTCACAGACTACAGGCAAGACAGAGACACCTATTTTAATGAACACAAGAAGCAGGAACCATTGTGTAACACAGCTTCTCTCCAGTTTGGATCTGGATCTTAGTTCCATGCTGTACTTATCCTCACTTGAAATTAAAGAAGGAGGTCCTTATATCTCCCAAATCCAGTGATACTATTTTGTCTTACCTCTGTTACTCAGCACCTTCTCTCCACCAGTAGATGTGAACCAAACCCAAATTTTAATGGTTCCCTTAAACAGCAAATAGATGCATCCCAATTGCCCCACAGGCAACTGGGAATTCTCCAAGAGACTGCAGAACAACTGCAGAAGCACTTCAAGCAAGATCAATACAAAAGCTTTTATCTACAGTTTCATTACAAAATTTTTAATACAGGTTATTTGACAGCATGAAGACAATTTTAAAAACTCCAAAAACTGAAGGACAGAGAAAGGCACCAAGTCTAAAAAATCCAGTTTACGCCAAGTACTTTGTTCAATGAGAACACTGAGAAGCTGAACATCTCAGTACAGATTTTCTGCCTCCCTTCCATCAGTTTCAGATCTAGGGAAAAAACAACACATTTCAGCTTCTACTCTTACAAAGAAATAAGTTTACCTCTTAGGGTCCTTTCAATAAGGATTCCTCCAAATGCCATGTAAATGAACAGCAATGACCACTTTGACCATGTGGAGAGAAAAGGTAGCAGTCAGAGAGGACATGACAAGCATGTCCTAGACCTGTTTATGAAATTATTGCATCTTGACTGGCAGAGAGAAGTAGCAACATGCCAAAAATCTGACTGTTTTCTAAGAGCAGGGTTCCTTTAGGTTATATTTACTATTTTTATATAAATTAAAGAGGGTGCTAAACAAGTAATAAATGTCTCCCTAGGAAAAAAAAAAGAGAGAGGAGATGGATTTTAAAGAACACTACTTGGTGCAAATGAGTCTTCAGCTCTGGATTCAAGATGAAAACATATTATACATATATTTTTTAAGATGTTTGTTTGTTTTTTAAATGCCTAAAGATCCCTTTTCTTTTAAATCTCTGGATACCTTTTTCATCTCACAGCCATTCATATTCTTGGCAGCTTTTTTGTTGACTGCACAAGGCCCTGCAGTAGCTTTTTCAGGTCTAACTTAAATTTCTAATGATGCTGTGCCAGAGTTAAGGAATACATGGGATAGTCTGAACTATGAGAACATCCTAAGAAGACATGAGAAACTAAGTAGAAGCTCAGAAGCAGAAAAAGCTCTCAGTTTAACTCAAGAATGAGCAACATTGCTGACAGTGAGCAGACTGAATTTGCAACAGCCTTACATTACAGTATGTTAATGACTAAAGAAAAGCCCAATAAATGAAAACAGCAGTAGTATAGAAGAAAGAAATGAACTTGAAAGACAAGGTATAGAAAGAAAGAAAAATTGAAGACTACATCGAAAGATGAAGCAACTGGTGCCAATGTACTGGCAATTATTTTTTATTTTTTATTTTTTATTTTTTATAAAAGGAGTAGAAATCTTATAACAATGCTCAAGTTAGTGAACTATTAGGAATACCATTTGGCCACAGGCCTCTGAAAGATTGTTTCAGCTTGTCAAAGTATGAGTATTTTTACGGGCAAAAAAATTGAAACTAGAAATACCACTGGATCAATCCACACTCAAAAAAGTCTCATGCTTCTTTCCCTTCTGTATTTAAACTAGAATTCAAAAACTAGTGTTCTCTAGCTGTCTAGTTGTTTGTAATTGACTATATCCTTCTCTCTTGTACTATGGATACAGAAGTTCATCAAACAATTACAGAATCTCCCAACATATTTGGAGACATCTATTCTCAATTTATTTATTTTAATCAAACTGCAAGAATGATTAATTAACATTAAACTGGCTTCTTTCATACATTTACTGGATTGAGAATGTTTTGAATGTAAACTGTCTGCTGGGCTATTTTAAACCCACAAACAACTTACATGCGGTGCGTTGCTTTAAACTTAGTTTTGAACTTTACCACATTTTCAAGTATCTGTAGAAAAAAATAATCAGTCAAAAAAAGACTCGTGGATAACCTTATTGACATTTTTTACAAGGAAACACTGAAACAAACATAATTCCCTCTTTTTTTCCACTGCTAGCTAAGAGCTAGCATGACTAAGAGCTTCAGGAATTCGTTTGTTGTGCCACCTTCTTCCTGATCTTGGTATTGTAGGCATGCTGCTGGTTCTAGTGGTTAGAGCTGATGTTTCAATGTCAGCTAGAAAAAATCAAAAGGAAGAAAACATTTAGTTCTCTGTGTACCTGTTCTTCCAGAAGCTACAAATGACAGTACTGAAATGATATAATTTGAGACCTGCTCCTCCATCATAAAACCAGAATGCAATACATGAAATAATAACTACCTCCATCTCATTATCTGACATGCTTAATCAGTTGAGTTTTTTCATTCCAAAGGAATATGGTCCCAAAGCTGCAACAACTGCTCTCCAACTTGTGGTTCGAGCTCCTAGAAGCAATAAGGAAATTAGAAAATTTATTAGCACTGCTGCCATTGTGCATGTAAAAACTATTTATTACAAAATCCTTAGAAGAGGTTGCTGGTGGTCTTTCTGAAATAATTACTTTTGCTATTGTGACTTATATTAGAACTATCCCTACAAAAAGGGGTCAACAGCAGATTAGAAACATTCATAAGCAACCCTCACCTACCAGTTGTTTGGGGTTTTTTGTTTCAGGCAAGATGTCAGTTCTCAAAAAAGAATTCTTAATGAAGATACCATCACTAGAACAGATGCGCCATACAATTTGTGCGTTCCACAGGTCACTTCCTTATTAACTTAAGATCATTATTCTCCACATCTTTTAGGTTTAATTCCATTAAATGCAGCGGAGAATGCGGAAAGGCAGGTCACAGATAATGCAGTGGCTCTTGGTGGAATCACAGACAATAATATAAATCACTTATTTTTGGTATTGTTCAGATTCTTTAGGTCTTAAGAGCCACTTAGAGGAGATGCACTGTCAACTTCAACATGTGCTATGTTCCTTTCCTTGTTCTTACAATACTTTTCTTATTTTTCAACTGAAGAGTTTTTGGGGAAGCAGTGAGAAGACAATACAAAAAGTTTAGCTCCAGAATCTTTTATCAAGGAGATGTTTTGGGAGGGGACTGAGGAGAATGCAAAATCTGCTGCAGAGAATTCTCGTGCAAATTCTTTTCTGGCTTTTTGTAGTTGCATTTAGCTTTAACAGATTGGAGAACAGTACTAAGCTTTATTCTGCCTCAAATATCAAGAGTCTCTTGAGGCTTTACAGAAAATGCAAACCTCTAATTATGAATGGTTATTTGGGTATGACAGACTATTTTATCTCAGAGGACACATCTGAATCAAACAGGAGACAAACCTCCAGAAATTAAAAGAAAACCACCAACAACACTTCTGAAAAAATCTAGCTTTAAGTATTTTTTTAAAAAAACAACATTAAGCAAGAAACTGGTTTGATTTTAACAAATTCACTACTGCATCAGTAATTATGCATTAGCTGAAGCTACAATGCGCTCCAAGGAACTGTGATTCAGATTAATACGTACATGAACACAGTTGAGTTCAAGGCTGAACAAGCTAATAAAGAAAACACAGTTCCACCAAGTAAAGACGGCTTTAGAAGAGAATAATAACTACCTGGCCATCTCTGCTTATTTGTACTTTCTTATTGTCATTCCAAGGGTTGAGCAAATGATGTGCAAACTGGAAAGGAATGCTTTCTTTTCGGATCCACTCCACCTTAAATACACCTCCAAGTCCAGCAGATCCCCAGTCCAGACTTTTCTCACACCCTATTGATGAACACATTCTAGCAAAACCCTGGAAGAAAAATTTAAATATGAAAGAACGGACATAATGAGAGCATATCTATTTATGCTGGAATTAAATAAATGAGTGGACTTCATATGAAACTTTCAAATTAGTTTCAGTGATTGATTCAAACACACACATGAAGCTGGATCCCCCAAAATGTTTACACCTAGAAAGTCAGAAGTATAATTTGTTTTTTTCCACATCAAATATACCTTCTAGAATATGAGCATAAAGGATATCTTTCCATTAATCTTTCACAATTAACATTCAAGCGGCTTTTAAAAGAGGTTGAAAAGTTGCTGTAAAAAGTGCAAGGTATCAAGATCAATGTTCTATGCCCATTAGCTATACCTCACTACTTGTACAAAATTCTTTCAAACATCTCTTCCTTCCTTCCGTTCGTCCTTTCATCCTTCTTTCCCTTATGGCCTCTTTGTTAATAAACATTCATATACAATTAAAAATGAGGAGCTGTTCTCCAAAGAAATAAATTAAAGCTGCTTAAAGTTTCTTTTTTAATGAAGCTGAAAGAAATTCCAACAAGACAAGTATTCAGAAATTAAATGAAAGAAACCACAAATCCAAGATTGCCTTCAATTTATTTAAGGATACCCTTTAAACACACACACCAAACAAAACAAAAATAAACCCAGACCATGCACAATGTATCAACTGTTCAGGTGAATTTACTCCAGTTATGACTTAGGAGTCCAAGAGATGCAGTGCACTGCCTAAGGTTACCAGCACACACTGCTGCTGTAAGTCATACAGTCCTAGACAGCTCAAGCCTTAAATGAAAATAAATGAAAATTAATAAAAGGAACTGGGGAAAAATACAGGTGGAAAGTAGACACCTGAGGCAAGAAAATATTATTAGAAATGTTAATCTCACGTTCCCATGAAGATAAGTGCATTGTCAAAACTGGAAGGGCAAGGCAACATAATCCACCTACATCCTGAGTTCAGTGTGTCCTCCCCTCCCAGCGTTCTTGTCTAAGAGCACCAGTACAACAGCCCATTTTCAGATTCAAACGGCATGCTGAAAATGACTTTCTAATATGGCATTTGCATTTGCCAAATCACTGTACACATACATACATTTCAGAACAATCCTTCATTGGTATCATCCATACCTCTATGTTTGGACTGGTTCATTAAATTTTAAGTTTAGCTGACTTCTATTAATAGTTTATAATATATAAAGAGATAAATTGAACTTTCTTTACTTGGAGCAATTGAGTTTAGCAGGCTCTACAAAACAGTTAACCTGCAACTTTGTACTAGCAGGCCAAGTCTTTACCTTTAAACTGGCCACAAATACGTCAGCAAACTGCTGACAAATACCTCACTAAATGTGAACTCAAGACAGCTCTGAAAGAAACATGGCCATGACTTTCCAGCTTCCTAACTTTGAGAAACTACAGTTCCAGCAGAACAGTTTTTATTAAAACTTGCATTAAAGACACATGAGTTTCCTGGCTTTAGAAAGCTGTGACTTGTTTGTATCTTCTTTTTCACTTACAACATTTATTTTGGCATGCAGAGAAAAAGTCAGAAATTCCCTCCTTTGTATGGATTTCTTTGTTTGTTCCACTGCTGCTGTTTTAAAGCATTTATGCAGGGTAGAAACATTATTCTGACTCATTATGTTTGGAGACAACCTAGTTTTATCCTTTGAGGGAAAAATCGAGTTCATTAAAAGGGACTACTCTGGAGAAGAATGAAGTACCCTTCCTCAGCAATCAGAGACATTGGCACAGTACTAATTATGGAGTGAGAAGTCATAAGCAAAGCTCTCCATACTGTACACAGCCATTTGCTGCACTTTCTTAAACCATCAACCACTACCAACAGTTGGTATTAGCTAAGGACTCACCTGGAAGTGTCCAGACCCTTGGACGGAAAATATTAAGTAAACCATGCTGCTTTGCCAAAAGGCTCCATTCAGTTTTTGTTCATTGCTTGGCATAGTGGACCATATACCCGTCTGCTGAGAAATCTCAATGTTCTGCAAGTTGCTACTTTTCATTATAAAGTACCGAACTGGCTTATTTTGTCTTGGTGAAGGTGATTTGGGAACCTGAAAGAATTAAATTAAATTAATAAATACAATAAAATAATAATACAAAAATAATAATACAATGACAAAAAATACAATAAAATAATAAATAAAATAAACCAAGCTTTAGCTCTGAAGTTCTACACACATGCAGACAGACGTTTCAAGGAGTTTTTCCTCTCTTCTCCAAGGTTATACAAGAAATATACTATCTATCAGCTGTTCCTGTCAGAATTGCATTGAAAGTATATTTACATCTATTTTACATTTTTAAGCATTTTTCAAAATTATAATTAATTCATGAGGGGCAGCAAACTATTATGGCAGAACAAGCCTACACAGTCTAGTGATTAATTACAATTTTTTGAAGTCTGAGACAACTTCAGACGACACAAAATTAATCACTCTAGACTGTAGCCTGCAGCACACTTGCATTTCCATTTTCAGGAAACAAATTTTCTCCCTGTAACACTGGCTGAATTTAAAAAAATACAGGAAAATTTATGAAAATAACCTCGCTACAAATGTATGCTTTAATAAATAATCATCAAAAAAACTGCTAAGCAGTCCTAATGTTGCAGATAACACAAAACTTAAAGAGAATCAGTACCAATGTATGCTATAACAGAAGCAGAGGAAGACAGAATCCACAGAATTCAGAAATGCATGTATTGTACACACTGTCACTGTTTATTATACCAAGTTTCAAAAAAAAAAACAAAAACAACCAAACACCTCAAAATTGATTTTTTTTTCCTACTTTGAATAGCTTTTAGAACAAAGATATTTATTCATGATTTTTGATTCCAAAATAAGTATTATGTGGTTGTTAACAATGAAAATCTAAGTTAGGTTCTTAATTTATCAATACAATACCTGATAGTTTCTGAAAGATATCTGCAAGAGATTCTATTAATTTTGAAGAGTAGGGTAATATGTTTGTAAGAACTGTACCTTCCCAGACATTGGAGAAGATGGACTAGCACAGGGGCTAGGGAAGCTACTGCTGTCTGCAGATTTCATTGATGATCGATCTGACCTGTCATCTGAAGTTTGTTTGGAGTGTAAAATATTTTTTCGTTTGTACGTCTTTGGCTGATGAAGTATGGGATGTGTAGACCTCATCAGAACTCTAAAATGTAAAGGCAGATACACAACAGACCTGACTTTTTCAAGAGGCCACAGAATAATTTATACCTACATATCAGCCTACTAGATGACCATATATACTAGTCATTCCAAAACATATTAAACACTAAATAAAAAAGGATGCATTCACTCTGTAATGGTTAAACCTCTTCTGCTACTTCCCAAGGAGTACAACTCATGGACACTATTTCTGACTGCTTGCCCAAACAGCCAGCATATGTAATAAATAATTCTCAATGAAATCACAACTAACAACTCAGCACAGGGCAGTATCAAAGCTTTCAGATGTATTTATATTGTTTCTTTCTTCTTAAAGCTAGCAGAAATTCAAGTGATATTTTTACAGATAAATAAATTACAAGCTACAGTCTCTGGAAGATCTCAACATCTTACTTTTCAGCATTAGAGGAGTCAGAGAATTCAGTTTCTGCTGCACTTCTCCTGGTGTTAGTTGACCTCCATGTAGATGGTACAAGAAAATCTTCAGAAACCACAGGTCTTGGTCTCTGACCAATTCCTGAAGGCTGCTGCAAACCTGCAGACTGTTCTTCAGCAGTTAAAACAGCTACAACTGCTCTTACAATTGCTTCATCAACTTGCGACCACGATTTAGAAGGAGCTCGCATGCGACGCAGAAATAAGCTATGCCACTTCTGTCTGAGTTGCAACAGCAAGCCAGCAGCCTGTAATGAATTGCAGTTCTGTTAAAGACTAATGAAAAATACATCAGTTAGGCAAAGGGCATCCTACGTCTTTCCTATCAGGCAGCACGTGGCATTCTGGCAAACTGAAAGGCAAGTCTAAGGGCTCAGGGGGGAAGAAAACCTTACATTTAAATTATGCTGCTATCTTTTCTCTCCTCAGGTCCAAGATAATTTCTAAACCATTTCATGCTGCACTGCACAAAACTTAAAATTCTATTGTAAACACACAGGATTTTTCATTTTTCACTTTTAAAATTTCTCTTTTCTTTAAAAGCAGTCTTTTCATGTCTAATGCCCTTCCTGCCAGTTCAGTTTGTATTTATGGGCTCTTCAGACATACCTGATGGAAAAGACCTCTGGTTACTCTACCTTCTAACACCATCAGAGCTTTGCAATAACCAGAAGACTTGTATCCTCAAAGGCTAAGGCTCTTTTCTTCTTTTTATAAAACCTGACAGCAATTTTCTTTCAGCAGCTCCAGTTTCAGGTGCTCCATTTTAGTCAAGCAACTTAAGTCATCCTCTCAGAAGAGGAAATACACAATATGACATTTTTACTATTCTCTCAACTCCTGCTCAAATTTTGTCTAACCCAGCTCAAGCCAAGGTCTTGTGTACTGGCACAACACCACACAGGCAATACAGGAGACCACAAACAGCAGAAGAGCCATTACACAGCCACTACTCCCGCACCCTGCTGCTTCCTGCAGCCATTTTCTTTTGTCTGCCAGTTTCTTTAGAATCTCCCAACTTATGGAAATGGATCAAACTGCCAAGCTGGAAATCATAAAACATCAGATACCCAAACTGCTTCCCAAGCAAATCCAACAGCAGCTGACTGCTGAGGCTCTCCTGCTTCCCAGCGTGATATGTAGGACAGCCGCACCATGACAGAGGAAGAAGGATGAACACTTGCAGTTGGCTAGGTAACTAATTCTTTCCTCCTTTTTGCTCACAGGTGCAAGATTTAAGAGTTATGGGTTGCATCAATCCATAGGAAACCCTACAACTTGGATGTTGAATATGTGAATTCATGCAAATGACTAGCCTGGGCAAAAGAAGATCAGGTCCATGTTTGTGTGTTTTCCATATTTCTTACTGAGCTCATGAAATAAAAGTTAACTAAAAGTTAGTGTGTTTTCCTGTAAATTTGAGAGATTTGAAGCGATCACAATAGCCATTCTTACAGCAAATTTTTGGCTATCCAACTGTTTTAAGAATCCTTTTAGGATGGTATGGCATAAATATTCTACACAAAACAAGCATGGAAGTGATAGATTACGTACTTCAGAGTCCAGTTTGAGGTGGAGCCATTCATCTAGCTTCAGTAATGATACATTAGAAGTTGTTCTGTCCTCCATCTCACTGTCACTGCTATCACTGGATACCCTGTCTCCTGAATGAAGTATAAAAAAATGCATTAACATTTCTGTGTTATTTACATTTACATAAAAAACTTGAACATCACTATATTGCCAGCAATAAGATAATTTTCCTTCTAAATTTTCACTTAAAATGTAAACATTTGTAAATATGCTTTTTCATTTCCGCATGTACATCCCAGGGAAGGCCTTTGCTTCAGTTAGAAGAACGGGTTCCCAGACCTCCTAAGAGCCCTACTACATAAACACCTATACTGATGTGATCTGACTCTTTCATGCACCTTCACCAATAACAAGCCATTATCAAAGTTTTGCCTGAAGTTGTTTGCAAAACCACATATTGCTCTATGCTTTCTATCTTAGTATAATGATTAAGAAAAAAATATAAATGCACGTGGCTATTTAGGATTCCTTTTTCAAAGTGCAATTCAATCAGCAATAACATTATTTTAAGGGTAACAGTTTTGGAGCAGTCAGGAAAGTCAGCCTGGACTCTTACTTCAAACTAGTATTTCTACAGAATTGACAACAGATAAGATGACTTTTGCTTCTATTCTTACAGCACGCCATTTAAATATGAAAAAAGGAAATTTTAATAAGTTGTCTACTACTTCTAGCTAATAATATGGCTAATTGACATTAAAAGTTATCAGTAGAAAATAATCTTTAAAATGCACGTGTCAACTGAAAGAAATATGATTATTTGCCATGTTAACTGTAACTGTATTATTCAGTTTGAAGCATCTGGTTCAAAGTATCAAATAAACTAGGCAGTAGAAAAAATATACATGCTGCACTTCTTAGCATTAGTACTGTCTTTAAACATTTTGGTTGCATTTTTTATTTTTTTGAAAACTATACTGTAATTTCTGAGATTACAGAATCGTAAGATTATGAAGATTATGAACTTACAAGGATTCACAAAACTCAAGACATTTGTTACACAGCCTATAAATTATTCCTGAACAGATACAGGAACTATATATAGCTCTGTATTTCAAAAAATAGCCAAATTATGTAGAAAATAGACTTGCAAAATAAGTTTTCCAAACCACATACTAGTATAATACGAACACAGACATTCCAAATCCAGACTCTGGTATACCTTGACAGGATGAAGATGCCTGTAAAGCATTACTTGGTAACCTAGCTGGTCCACAGAAGAGAGCCACAGTGATGGGTGTTACAACAGAACAGCACCTGATGTTTGCTATCCTGTGAGTTCTCGTCATTTCATCGTATATCAGCCAGTCTGTAGGGAGTGCCTGAACAGCTGCAGTTTGGCCATTCACTGGGGGAATCTGTGCAGGAGCAAATAAGACTAGGTTATTTTATCATCTATGTGTCATTAAAATAAATTTTAAACTTAGTTCCTATTTTATGTATGTAGAAATAAATATACAAATATTTACATACACAAGAATAAGAAAAGCACAAGTATATTCAACCAGACTTAAAAGTTATCCTATTACCTTGAAGAAAGATATTTTGCTTTAAAGAGCATCTAAAGAAGTATCAGTTTCAGAGCAGAACTTTTTCTTCATAACAATGAGCAGAGATTGTTACCTCATCCAAATACTTCTACAACTAGCTTTTTCTTTTAATATTTTGTCTTGTTCCACTTAGCAGGACTAACTGAAATACTGGAAAAATACATCAACTCCAATTTTTCATTCTACCACCCGCCAGAAAAAATATTTTCAAAAACGTTCAAAGTGTCTTTACCTTATTATACTGAGGTTGACTAAGAACAGAGGTTGGATGAAATCGCACTTTCTTCTCTTTTGGTGCAGTTAAAACCAGGCTCTGTCGGTCTACATGCACGAGATTGGGATACATCCCAGCCACTAAGGCAGCTTTAACTACAGCCCAGTTTTCAGAGTTAGCATTAACATCTCTAATATCAGCTCCTCCTCTGGCTCTAATAAAACCTGAAGAAAGAAGGAGGTCCAAACTGTGTTATATTTGCTTGTATTTAAGATCTCCTTTTTTGCTTCTCAAAAGGAATTTGAAAAACAAAAATTAAATAAACTACAAATTAGTTGCATTTTTCACAACTGCCAACATTAACAGCACCAAGAAGAAACCCTTACACTGAACTCCTTCCTGGTAAGGGGTTTCACACTAACACAAAATAGAACTACTTTTTACAATACTTCCTAACAGAATATTAGAAATTGCGTCATTTAATTGCAACTTGCTTATGACTTAGCATGAGTTCACCCTGCTCAAAACCTAGAGTAGGTGAACTTTAAATATAGTGCAGGTGAACTGTTTGTTAGCATGAACAGCTAAGCAGAGGAAGTAAAAGATATTTTGGATGAAGGATGAGACCTCGAAAGTGGCCCAAGGCTGGCTGAAGCTGTAATATACGAGCAGGTGATGGGCTGCCCACACTGAGTTAATGGAAGACCCCAGACCATGAACTGCCATTGGATCAAGAGAAGCATGCAAGGAGCAAGCAAGGCACGTGAAGATCAGGCACACTGACAGTAAGGGATAAAGGGATTTCATTATTCAGGACACTCTCCAGGAACATCCAGCTTGACCTGAAATTAACTGACTCTGCCTCAGAACCTAGGGTCTGAACTCATTTTAACAACTGTCTGAGGAAAAAATTTACTAGAACATAAAAATCCAAGGAAACATGTCTCACACTGCAAGACAGCAGGATGTTGAACAATCAGGCTGCTTTCAGTTAGGCCAGCTACTCCCCAGCCACATTTTCTTACCCTACCATCTCCCCCATGCCCAGCATGAATATGTACTGTTCTTTTTCAACTTAGGAAGGAAAATGACAAGTAAATACTACTTTCCTTACAATTTGTAAACACTTAACTCTAAAATAACATTATAAGTTTTTCTAACCTATTTACCTGAGGCTCTAAGCTGGCCAAGCAATTGTGTTCTCATTCCTACGATGATTTGCATTGTGGCTTGAGACAGGAAGTTCTTTTCACAGAAGGCTCTCTCCCAGCCATCACTGCGTGCCTTCTGCCATGCCTGTAAAGAATAATTTTTTAACATTTGCACATTTGCCTACTAATTTAAATATCTAAAATTCAAAAATGCAGAGTTCTAAAAGCTACATTTATGTCACTAAAATTAACCAAAGTAAATGTATCGAACCTGATTTATTTAACTACTAGATTTTTTTCCCCATTCCCTCACTGAAATATAATAATTAATTTAAGTTCACTATGTTATTATAGAGATCACTATGTCAAGGTTGCTATTTTAAGTTACCCATGTAACAGGATATAAAGTGGCATCCTGCTGGAACTTACAGAATTTAATCAGGTTTGAAAAAGTCAGACAAAATGTGTCCCTCAGAATGTGAGTCCAATATAGAGGAAGGCCATAGTCTACCACTCTGTGTCCAGCCTGGCTGGTAGGTCATTTACTCCGATGCATGAGCAGTCCTTGTTCTGAAAGGATACCTGAAAAGCCCTGAGAAGCACCATGTGGTCGCTGAAGGTTCCCGCAGTGAAACGCTTCCTGCACAGCATGGCCGCCCGCTTCTGAGAGGCCAGCGCGGGCAGCACGAAGGGGTCTCGATAGGCAAGAGCACAGGCAATGGTCAGGACAGGATCCAGGCACTTCAAAACAACGGCACACAACAGCATTTTACCGAGGTGTGGCTCCACTGGCAATTCAGTGAGATGATATCCAAGTTCAGTGAGATCTTCCCAAGGGTCCATGGCATCTACAGTCTGTTTGAAAAAAGAAAAAAAGGTGGGGATGTAGGGAAAATGGGAAGAAGGGGTGAGGGGGCAAAATTAATTAACAATGAAAGCACAAAAGATATTAATTACATCACCTGGATTTGCTCCCAAACACTAAAGAAGCAAGTCAAACTAGTTTCAATTCAAGATTTTACAGTAGTCCCTTCCCTTAACATGGAAAAATACATACACACACACACACAAAATGAAAACAAATAAAAATTCAAAGCATCCTTAAGTAAGTGAACAAGACTTTCAGTACAATTAAAAGTCAGCAAGATATGTTACCAAACCACAAATACTACTTAAACACAACTCCCATCTGAATTGTACTCCTCTGCTGACCTTGAGCATTTGCAGAGCATTTTTCACAATTAAAGCTGGTGGAGGATCAGGAGCTTTCATAAGAAAGTCAACAACTGAACAATTAATTGGAGCCAGAAGTTTTGTGTGTAAACAAAGCTCCTGCAAATTAAAAAGAAGAAAAATACTATTAAGGTTTGGGAAAGAGAAAATATTTACACACCTTTTTGGAGTTATTAGTATGGTCTGGTGATATACATTTTTTAGAATTTTTAACTTCTAAGTGAACACATACCTGAAGTGGCATTCTTAGAAGTTCTGGAGTCTGAAATTCCAACATATTCTCAAATCGGAGCCTACTGAAGAGACGAAAACAGACTCCAGGCTGACAGCGCCCAGCCCTGGAAAATAAAATTGGGAAGCTGTGAAAATTAGAGTTTCTTTTTTAAAAAAACCCAACCAAACAAAAAACAACCCACACAAACTTAGAATACAAATGCAGAAGGTCTAAGGGAATGGTAATTTTGTTCTTAAGAGGAAGTCCCTCATATGAATTAAAAGAGTTTTCCAGTACATTAATTATTTTTGACAGTGTGGAAATTTATGTAATTTTATTATAACAAAATACTTATAATTTTATTATAAGAAAAATCTGGACAAAAAAAGAAGCAAGACCTATCTAAATAAAGTGATATAATTTTGCTAACTTGAGATCAATCCAAATCTCAGTCATCTTGAGCCACAGGGAACCTAAGTTGGGAACTTTGTTTCTTCCTCTTCAAATTCCCCAGTTAGAAGTCTAGATGTAAATGGTAAAATGAAGACCCAAAAACATGTGAATGAAGGAACAGAGACAGCAAATGCTCACAATTCATGCTCAAAAACCTGGAGGATAATGACAACATTTTATCTCCAAACAGGCATTTGTTGCTGTCTACACACACAACTTCTCAGCCCTCACTCATTGCGCTGGGAAGAATATGATCTTGAGCATCCTGGTGAATATACAAAGTCATGAATACTCTGGAGCTGGTCAATAAAGAATCACTGCTCAGTGTCACTTCTACAAAAGGGATGCCAGGATATCAATTAAAAATGAGCAGTAGGTAGTCCTTTGCCCACAGACAAGTTACAGTGGCTGCTGGTGCTACATGGTAGAAAGAGGAATTAAGTTCACAGGGGACAACAACCTAGACCTAATATAAGTTCTGGGACATTCTTGAGCGCTGCTTCTCTGTATCTTGGGAAATTAGTCCAAGAAAATACATGACTCTTCATTTACTGCAGAGAAGAAGTATTAACCATTGTTCAACATGACACTGGACTAGCCTAGAAAAATTACCCAGTGTGGCTGCTATAGGTTTGCAATTTACTCTTAATATATGGGATGGTGAATATCTGCAAAATAAGCAGATATTAGCAATTATTACCTGCCTTTTCTCTGGATAGCACTGGCTTTTGAAATCCACACCATCTTCAGCATTGTAACACAACTCAGTGCATCAAAAGACTTCTATAAAAGCAGAGCAAGGAACATAAAACCACAATTAACCACGATATGTGAAATAAAAAGTTATTAATAAGCTTTTAACAGAAGTTCTTTGCAAAACAGAAAAAATAATTTGAACTAACATCAGCAGCTTCTGGCACAAAGGTATGCTCTGAAGTACTTCCTTTCAATTGAATTTATAATACATGTTCTACACTATCTTTGTGCCATAGTTTCCTAAATTGAAGTTTTCTTTCTAGTCTCAGGAGGTAATTTTGAATCAATAAAAGATACAGACTGTATTTTGAATTATCACAAATCGGGAAAGAAAAATGTTGTTGTATTCATTAAAGTCTTCTTTGTCTTACTTGGAAATCACATCCTTATTTTCTTACATTTGATGCAAAGTTCCAGAAAAACTGTATTACCACAGGAACTTTAGAAATTTGGCATTATCTCCTCTAGGAAATCCAACTTCATTTTCAAAGACATAGGTCTTAAACTACCTCATCATACTATATCTCCTTTCCTTCACACATAATTTGGGAATGGGCATTCAACTCATCATAAGCAATACTTAAAAACTTAATGGCTTCAATTTCCACTTGACACAATAGTAGGACAAAGGGAACGCCCAGTGTTCTCTTAAGTCTCAGAAAGTTGGTGGTCTAAACAGATGGACTTGTTTAAAACAACTAACAGAAACTATAAATTTTTACAAAGTACATTAGCATATCAATCTTCAACAGTTTTTACAAGGTTATCCAAAGCTAATTATTTACAGTATTTGTCATAAAATAAATGTCAAAACTTCTGTGATCTTTGTTGCTTGACATGCACTAGCTGTCAGCCTACTATAAGAAAACAGTCCTCTAAAATTTACCTATTATGTATTGTAGAATAACACTAGGAAGTTTACTTGTCACAGAAAGTTTTAAACAATCATACCTCTTTCACCTTGCCTGAGTCAATAACAAATACAACATCATTGACTGTTATGCTGGTTTCTGCTATATTTGTAGAAAGAATCTGCAAATAAAACAACCAAAACTGTAGTTAAAAGCAAAGACAAAAGAGATTCATACAGTATCTGATAAAGTCCTCTAAAACTTACTATTTTGCGCACACCAGGAGGTGGACTTTTAAGTACTTTCTTCTGATCCAAAGTCTGCATATTTGAATGAAGCATGAAAACCTGATATCTAGTGCAAGACAAAGAGTACACTGAAGTATTTTTAAAAGACACAATGAAAACCTCAACCATAGGAACCAGAGGCTTTACCTGTGCGCATTGTCAGCAAATCTCCTGTCATCACATAGAATACGGTCTCTCAGGCTAACTATCTCATCATATCCAGGAAGAAATATTAAAATTGCTCCTGAAAAAGAAGGGCGTTGGCAGAGTTAAGCAGTAAATTCACTTAAAATACCCATCAGTACTGTGCAGAGTAGCATTTGGAAGGTTTTACCTATTTAGTGTTTCCAAAAGAAGGGCAGGATTTACCAAAGGCTGAAAGTACAGTCATTTATTGGGAGTGTGTGTTTATACTTACCGGTCTCAGAACTGTGACAGATGTTATAAAGTAAATGCATAATAAGGTCAAGATCCACTTTTTCATCATCAAAACTGTGATGATAAGCTGTCAACAGCTCTCTGTCCTCTGCACTAAGGTCACTACCACTTGTTCGGACCAGGGAACTTTCATCCAGATTTCCAAATCCTGCTGAAGCACTAAAATAGAAAAATGCACAGACCAGAGTCAAGGCTGCTTGTTTCAGGTTTGCATTCAGCCAGCAAGTAAACTTAGATCAACACCAACAAGATTATTCCTTTCAAATTTAAATTTTAAAGAGTAGCAGAACAGCATCATCAAAATACTGTTACTGTTCACTGATTTAAGTAAAATCCAACAAAGCATGAAACTTCAATTTTTAGCATAACTTCACTTTTCTTACTCTTTATTGAAACACATCCATAAGCAAAGTGCCAGAATTCAAAGTATAAAGACACTACCTGTTTACCTGTCAAATAAAAAGTATTTAAAAGAAATGTTTCCCCAAATGTTTTCCTCACGTGAACAGGTACTATGCAAATGGAAACTACACTAAAAAGTGCTCTAAAAATACAGGTCTCTACCAAACGATAACTGAACTATAACTGTAAGGTAATCAGAAACCAATTCTTAAATGACCTAGTGTAAATGTTACTTCCATAACATTTTTTTAATATGGCTACTATATATAGACAACAATGTATAGATAAAAACACAACAGGTTTGTTTCCTAAATAAGCATCTAAATTAAAATGGTACATGGCAGAATCATTATCTCTATTTATCTAAGTCAGTATATTCATATCCTGTCTAGACATATAATCATGATAGCAATGCCCATATCAAAATGATAAAAAATAACAATATGAAAGAAGTCTACACAACTCTAACTATATTTAACCTAGGATTTGCAAACATAATCAATGAAATACACTGAATACAAACATCCTTTTTTTTTAAGAGCATCTTTTTGAAACATTCCTGGTCTCAAATAAATCCTGCTATTTAGGTCAGATTTAAAGGCATAAAAAGCTAAAAATTGTTCTGATTAGAAGACAAAATTCCAATTTCCCTTTAACATTTCCCTTCAACTGTTTCCGCAAAGTAGTTACAGCTTACCTGTAGGATTCCAACAGGTCAACAACCTCGGTCTGTCCAAAGTGCTTAGCCCAGTCCACAGCCATCCTGAAAGAATACACAAAAAATCTTTCTTAAACTTCTCACTTCAAAAGACACACAGCCTAAGACTCTGAATTAAGAACGCAATTTATAATTTCCAGAATAAAATGTGATAAACAAAAGTTAGAAAATGCTTTGAATGTCAACATTTACTATTGCATATAGTAGTCTATTAAGTTAGCAATTAGTTTAAATGTTGAAGAAAATTCTTTCTCATTTGTATATTGACAAATGAATCTGTGTTTTGGTTTGTCTGTTTGTTTTTACCAGCCATTAGAAGATCTGCAGTGGATATTTGCTCCCATACTGATCAGCTGCTCTACTTGACTCAAAAAGCCTCTCCCTGAAGCAATCATTAGTGCAGTCGCACTGGTTTCACTGTGCCTATAATCAACTGAGAATTACAAATAAATAAATAAACAAATAAACCAGCAAACCAGATATAAACATTCTTACTTTTGCACCTAAATGAGGTATGAATGTGGCTTACATGACTTTTAAAATCTAAGCCAGAGAGAATTTGTTTTCTGACTTCATCCCAGCATTCAGTTTGCATGAATTTAACACTACTTTAGACACACTGCAACATCTGTTAATACTTCAAAACAAGTACAAACAAAAAAAAATAACTAAACAATTAATTAATTCTGCTAATTCTATTCACTTTTCCAATAGGCATCAGAATTCAAACTTAACAACATTTTAAACTGGAGATAAAGCAGCCACGGAAATTCAAGTCATTTGTTATTGTTTTTTTCGTATGTTATAAGATGACAGACTTACCACTGACATTTTCATTTAAAATGAGATGGAACACCTGAGCAAAGGCATCAATATCTTTATGCAACCAGATGTCAGAAAGACAAGAATCCATTTCTTTTATTAACCACAGTTCAAGGCAATTCACATCTTTTTCAGTCTGAAGAGGAAAAACAGTATTGAAAGATAGGTGTCTTCCAAGATTTATCTTTATTCTCCTATATTACACATGAAAAAATTGAACAGTTGCTTTTCCAAGTAGCAATCAGAAATTCAGCATTCAGATACCAGTTAAAGCATTTGTTGTATCAAGCAAGTACTTTAAGCAATAGCAGTTCAGCTATTTAAGCTGAAGAGAAGTTGTGCACAAACCATTTTAAGTGAAAAGCAGACTTAGGCTAGAGTAGTTCTTGATAACTTCAAAAAAATCATCTACAAGATTTGTTAATACCCTTCAAAAAATTCTACAGGACTAGTAACTTTGGAAAACAGCTTTTAAACCAGATTTAAACACATTTTCCAACAAAAGAAAAAACTTACCAGTTGATTAAATACTGTGTCACCTTCATCACCCAAAAGACTACACTCTTCAGCTGCCCTTGGGACAAACCTTGGTCTCTCAGGTTCCAGCTCAGTATTATTTTCTTGAGCAGCACACCACTCAGTCAGAGTGTTTTGCTGCTTTTCTTCTGCAACATATAAAGGATTTCCATGAAAAGTTTTACAGCCATCCTAATTATCCATTAATTTCAGTTTAAAAAAATTGCAGTATCTAATGCCAAAGTTTAAACTGTTTGATCTCTTATATAATCTAGAACATTGTTACCAGTCCAATATAAATTCCATGATTAAGGGCACCTAAAGTGCACTATGGCAAAAATCTACTATAAGACAAGGTAAGAAAGACCACTTGGTTGCTTAAACCATTAAGCCTGCAACTTGCTGTATTCAAACGAGATTCCTAAGTAGCTTCTACACAATTCTCAATTCAGATGTTCCTCCAGAAGTGAAATGCCAAAGAGCAGTGATATAACTCTTGCATGAAATAACTAATCTTTGTGTACCAGTAAAAGAAACAGTAGAAGCCATCAGTGCCCCCAACTGAGCTTTTCTACCTACCGTGATCAGAGCTGAGCATCATGATAAATATGTAGTTAGGACTGCATGATACAGCTTTGGGATTGGCCTTTTCAAAAATTTTTTAATACTCATGAAGATAATTACTTTCAGCTGTCAGAAAAATTTCTCAAATATTGTGCTCAATATACCCAAATACTTAATCAATTGAAAAGAATCTCCTATATTTGGTTCAAGAGTTACTGGAGGAGTAACAAGGAGAAACTGCTCCTTGAACTAAATACGTTAAATGCATCCATGTCTGAAGAATGCACTTAAAAAAGTTAATAGTAGAAAGCACTTTTGTGCAAGACACACAAAATCCTGCATTCTCTAATGGCCACATTTTAATTTGTGCCTAAATGTCAGCATATTGTATCTTATGTTTCTATAGTGTTCATGTGGGCAAAGCCCCACGCATTATGTAGTTCTACTTCATAATAATTAGGAAAAAATGCAAAATTTATCCACTAAAAGAAGTAAGAATATAACCACTGAAAGTAAAAATACTTTTTTCAATCACAATTTACATCAACAATGTAAACAGAGTTTTAAAGATACGTGCTGTCATCTAATTGTCTCATTTAAAAATCTGACTTTAGAATTTTAACAGAGAATCACTTTACTTGTTCAATCAATCAATCAATCAATCAAGTAAACTCATTGTCAAGACATAACAATCAATAAGTCCACCAACCTTGCTGCTTCTCTTTTTTGTACTTTACCATCTCTTTGTTTGTATACCCAGTACTTCGTAAAATGTCCTCCAAAAACATCTCTTTAACTTCAAAAGGTCTTCCTTGGACTAAAAGTAGAAATAATTCAAGAAAGATTAGATATTCCCAAGCTTTGCTTGAAGAACATTACTTCTTAAAAACAGTTTTTATAGACAGGAAAGTGAATTAAACATGATTAGGGCCAGATTTAATGAATTCTTATATTCCTTGGAAGGTCTTGTAAGAGTATCTTCACTTGAGATTATCTTCTTTAAGTGACTGGGACATAAAAAAAATTCAAAAGGGAAATATCAGGTGCATACCATGTTTTTCATTAACCTCTTCAATTCTATTAAGTGTAAATAGCAAGAGATATAAGATGGACAGTTATTTACTGCAATTTTATCAAACGAGAAGAAAATAGTCACTTTTGTTTAGGCGTACAAAGAAAAATTCACTGTGTCAGCCGCTTGAACTACTCAATATAAGAGCAATTAAAACAGTTTCAGTGTAAGATCCCACGAGCAGACTGCCATGTCTGTATTCAGACACTACCTCCTTTCATGAGAAGTATACAAGGAGATGGACTTCTCTCAATGTCCTCAATTACTGCAGCCAGTTTTGGCGTTCTTTGCTGACCACGTCCCATGGTCTTTCTCTCCTAAGAACTTACTCTGATTTCTCTTTTAACATCACTGTTTTCTAGACCTTATTTATGGATATCAAATTATGTTTCTACACAGGAAGAATTCATATCTATTTTACATTCCTTAGCAGACACTTACCACAACTAAGTTTAGATCACCTAGGATTTATCTCTCCTTCAGGAAGAACAAGCTACAGTTCACATATTTTCAGAAGCTGTCATAAAGGAAGTCTTCTAACACTAATCACAAATTCTGTGTTCTACAGAAACCCACAACTAAAAAATATTGGTTTCTGTGGTCAGGATTGTGTCAACTATACTGCTGAAGAATCAAAGCTTTTTCATTATATTACTGGAAAAGTTGTCTAAACCCTCTTTTCTTCATTCTTAAATTAGCAAAATTGGAAAAAGCATCTTTTCAATTGTGATTATCCTGCGAAGTCCAGTATGCGATAATAGTGTAACTAATGCAGTAAACTGAAGAAAGAGACAGTAGCCAGAATTTCCAAAATAAATCTATTAATCTAAAAGGATGAGAAGCTGCAAAAAAAGTAAACTGGAAAGCCACACAAAAATTACAGTGAGTTTTTTTTCCTCCAAAAAAAAATTGCGCAATATTAAAATCAAGTGTAACTTCCAGATTCATGCCTCCAACAAGCTGCAAGCCTTATTTTCCTAGGCAATAATTTAAACCTGAAAACCAGAAATGAAAACTTTTATGTGTAAATAAGAAAAAATAATGCTTTCTCATTAACGTCCCATAAAATTAACCAATGACTTGTGTATAAAATTCTTAAGCAAAGAATCATATAATTAAAACATGTATCCCAAATATGCCTAGGACTGCATTTCTGAAATGGACAGACTTATGTGAGTTTTATCCTCTAACTAGTAGCAATATCTGAAGCCACATCTACAGTCGACTGGAATATACTCATAGATATCACACTCCTGTAAATCCTAGGGTCTGTATCGCTATGCAGACCGGCATTTTAGAACCTTCTCCTCCTTGAACTGAATACAGATGGGACCAGGACATCCCTGCATTTACAGAATATCCATTGAATAAAACAACTCCCTCTGAGGTAGGTGCAAATAGTTAAGAAATAAAAAACATAAGTAAACAAGGAACAACCACTACTGGTAACTCTAAGCATATTTATCACCTGCCTTTACTCAGAATGGTTTGGTACAGTTCAGTTAACAGTTATCTAGCAGTCTCAGGGCAGGTATACTGAGATTTAAGAATTTACTTAAATACTTACTGTGTATTACTGGGCAACATCCAAAATACCTAATAAAGAGGTCTGCATCTAGAGCAGCACTAGAAATAATTAGTTTTAAATTAGCTTGGCTTTGCAACACATCTCTCAGTTTTATAAGCAAGAAGTCACTGAACCTATCCCTCTCATGTACTTCATCCTGTATAAAAGAAAAACAAACAAAAAAAAGAACGTCTAAACATCACAGATCCAAGATCATAACTTTTCACAAACATGGTTTTTTTAAAATCAAAACATGTAATTTGGTGGTGCATTGCAGAGGTATTAAAATGTTTAACTTAAAAATTATTTTTTTAAAAAACTTAAAAGTAAAAAAAAACTTCAAAAAGTTGTATAATGGTATCAGAGTAGATTGCACTGCAATGAACAACCCATCTCAGACCTTAATTTCAGAGATCAAAAAGAGCATCAGAAACTTCTAATTCTTGCACTTGAATCTCATTTTCAAGATAAAGCCACAAACTGCAAATCCTAAAATCTTATTTCAATAAAATTACCCTTCACAACTGATAAGAATTAAAAAAAAATATGATACCACATAATGATAAAAAAGATGGCTTTCTTAGATCCAATAAATTATGCACAAAGCCTATCATTAAGGCACATGTCTGATCAATCATCTTTGCCTATCTTCTGTTTAGTTTTATATTCTGAATGTATGAATCAAGAACAAGATTTGCAGGCTGAAGTCAAGAATGCACAAACCATTCTTCTGCTTTTTTCCTCCTTGGTAAACGGACAGCCACCTAAACTTACCATGGCTTTTTCTTTTTCAGCAGTGGAGAACTTGCAGTAAACATTCTGGTTCCACTCACTTACCAAACTCCACAATAGGAAGTTCATCTAATCATACATGAACCTAAATAATTTGCTAGAAATTAGACTACATTTTATGTTGAAAACATTGGGCAAACAAAGGGACTGCAAACTTGGTACTGCAAAATCAAGTACATGATAGCAGAAATTCTGACACACTTGTATTGAACCTTCCTAAGGCTTTTCTGCTGACTGAGGAAATTCAGAAAAATTTTGACCTCTACCCTCCACAATCGCATCACAATTCCAAAATTAACTGTTGACAAAAACCTAATATAAGATGTTTTTACAAGAAAAAAACAACAAACCCCAGAAAAATATGTATGTTACAATAAAAAAAATCAGTAACTCTTTAAAGTTAATTCAGATTCTAACTTAACAGAAACACCTTAAACATCCATCAAATTAATACAGAAAACTAGGGCCTCGTCTTCCAATTAAGAAACAATACATCCTGCTCCACCTCACACGAAATACAAGATCCTTACCACAATGACATGTGTCACGGTTGACAGGGCGCTGTCTCCTGCCATCAACGTGCGAAGCAGTACGCCATTAGTGCAAAAGGTTACCAGTGTCTTTGGAGAAACCCTAGTGAACAGTGAACAAAGATGCTTCTGCTTTTTTCATCATTTAAATGCTGCTAGCTTTCCACTATTTACTGAAAATTAAAGATTGAAAGGCTCCTCACCAGAAGTGGAATCACAGTTCTGTCACACATACTTTTTGTTTATAAATTATGCCTGTTCCCTGAGAGTTCTTAAGGATTCTTAGTGCTAATGCTGAAAAGCTTCAGACAAGTGATTAATAAACAAGGAGAGATACATTTTTTCTAAATTAATAAGCAAGTGAAACAGAATCTGGAGAACCTCACCATGTTGTTTGTATTAATTTACTGGAAAATCCAGTGTGGACTGCCTTGAAAAAACAGATTACAATTCTTCCAAATACCCTCAGATATAGTCTTTGTCTACATGTGGTAGGTTGACCTTGGCTGAATGCCAGGCACTCACTCAGGCTGCTCTATCCCTCTCCTTCTCAGCTGGACAGGGGAGAAGGAATTCAACAAAAGGTTCAAGGGTCAAGGTAAGGACAGGGAGAGATCACTCACCAGTTACCACCATGGGCAAAACAGACTTGACTTGCACAACCTGGTTTAGTATATTACCAATTAAATCCAAGTAGGATAATGAGAAATAGAATCAAATGTTACAAAACCCCCTGCCACCTTGCCCTTCTTCCCAGGTTTAACTTCCATTTTTCTCTAATTCCTACCCCTCAGTACACAGGGGGACATGCAACAGAGGCCGTGGTCAATTCACATCTTGTCTCTGCTGCTCCTTCCTCCTCACAGGGGGGATTTCTCACATTCTTCACAGATTGCTCCAGTGCAGGTCCCTCCCATGTGGTGCAATCCTTCAGGAACAGACTGCTCCAGCATGGGACTGCCACGGGTTCACAAGTCCCATCAGCAAAACTGCTCCAGTGAAAACTCTGTCGGGTCACATGTCCTGCAAGGAGCCTGCTCCAGCACAGGCTTCCCACAGGGTCACAACCTCCTTTGGACAACCACCTGCTCTAGTATTAGAGTCCTCCACAGGCTGCAAGAGGACTGCTCCACTGTGGACTTCCACGGGCTGCAGGGGAACATCCTCCCACACTACAGTCTTCACCACAGGCTGGACAGAAATCTCTGCTCTGGCACCTGGAGTACCTCGTGCCACTCCTTTGGCACTGACCTTGGTGTCGGCAAAACTATTCCTCTCAAATATTCGTAATCCTCTCTTTCTACTGCTGTGCAGATTTTCTTCTCCAATACGCTGCTCCAGAGTCATGCCCACTGTTGCCGATGGGCTCAGTCTCAGCCAGAGGCTTTATCAGACACATGGGAAGCTTCTTCTCACAAAAAACACCCCCCTCACTACCAAAACATTGCTATACAAACACAATACACTATACTTGACAGAATCTCAAAGATAAGCTGAACCTTTTCAAACGCTTTGATTTTTCAAGAATCTAAAGTTCTTTAAAAGTACCAACTACCTGCGGCAGTTCTAGCTGTGCAAGTAAAAAGAGCAATTACTTCCTCCAACAGTGACACTCTAAGTACTGAAAACTGTAGAGTACTAAACAAAGGAACACACATACATATGCCTCTATTTCAAGTATGTAATTCATTTTTCAATTCAAAAATACTCCTACATGTTGAATTCAGGGAACACATACCAGATGGAAGTGCTTTACTTTTTTAATCTCTTCTCTCTTTTTCATCAGCTTTCTAGAAATCACCTCTGCTGTCTAACACTAAAACATAAAAAAACAGATTTCTCTGTTACTTCAAACACTTCCATGCCACACTTTTTGCCAAGATGGAAATAGTGCCATCTCTCCCTTTTGCTCTTTCTCAAGTGAACTCTTTGGTTCTTCTGCACTGCTTTCAGTAATTCTTACAGCTTACCTATACTTTGTTTTCTTCATACAGCATAATTCTTCCACACAATAATCATCCCCCTTACTTGCAATTAACCTTTACTTGCTCTTCTAATCTTCTAATGCTCTTCTTCTAGCCTTGTGGCCTTCAGTATGCATAACAAAAATCTTCATCTTGGCTTTGCTGTTGAAGTGCATTCATTTCCATTAGAAATTTATTATCTTCATCCATATAAGCAACATCATCGGCCATACCTTTTGCCATCTTTCTCTCAATTGTATCCCAGCTGATGCCCATTCCTAAAAATCCCACTATTCACACAATTCGAAGATTTTAGAAACTCTACTATGTTTTAGGAGCAAATTCCTCAGGTCATCTAAAATTTCTGCTTTTGTTTTAAACATAAAAGACAAACAGACTAAATTTAACCCAAAGCAGATTGTTAAAGCTCAACATCATTGTTCACTTTCCAATTTTGTTGTTTTCCCTCTTCTCTGCCCTATAAACTCTCCCCACATAGCTTTTGTCACAGCACGCTGCTCTTCCTAGCTATTTTCAAATCTTGCAGAACTTTTGGATTTATCAATGTTAAAAGCAGAGAGGATAAGGATATCCACACACATACTCCCTAGAAGAAATCAAGAGAAAGCACTTGCAGTTCAGTTCTATAAAACAACTCACTGCATGAAACTGTGTAATACAGAAGAAAAAACATCCTTTTCAACTCTTAAACATTCATTACCCAAAATAACACATCCTACTTATCCTACACAGTGATATTTTACTGGGCTGCAAACCAAATACACTGTAGTTTAAATAACCAAGACACAAAACACTAATACCAGATCAACTGACTTGAAAAAATGTCATCAGTACCTGCTTTCTAGTCGGATCTGATAACCAACTATTTGTCCAATCTTTTCTCTTCTTTCTGCTGCCACTCTTTCAGCCACAGCAAGTGCTGCCAAACGTCTTGGCTGAGTGCAAAATATACGGCAGGGAGTTCCATTTTTGTGACAGTCATCAAGAATAAACTGGGGGATCTGTAAAGAAGTGGTTTAAATGTATTTTTTAGTTTTTTAGACTCATAACTTTTTTATCACAATGAAACAATTTAACTACACCTCAGTTCCATACACACTGCAAAACTATTCACAATAGGATTATCATTGCAAACATACCTGAAGTGGCAAAAAAGGCCAGAAAAGTCAATTTTGTCTATTAAGTTTCATCTCCTTCAAACAAAACACAGCAACAAAAACAAGAAAACCCAACCAACCAAATGTTGAAGTTCTCTCCCCCGCTTCAGGGAAATCTATGTAAAAAACCCTTGTAGACAATCTTTCACTGTAACACAATAATACTCCAGATACCAGGAACAAGCTTTAGAAGGAAAAGGGCATACAAACTGTAGCTACTTTCCCTTCAATATTCTATGATTATTTTAAAGAATAGCTGATATCCATCAGATAATTGTGCAGAATATTTTATGCTTTAAATATGTGTCTACTGGTTTAGTACTGCAAAAGCAAAAAAGTTAACTGGAACACTAGACTTTGAACCACACAGGAAAACAAAATCCTTAGAACTAGAATAAAAAAATTCCTTATTACAAAAACATTACAGATTTGGCATCAGTTTGGTATAAATACTCTTATGTTTTTTATTTCACTAAAACGTACTTGAGTGGTTTTTCCTGATCCAGTCTCTCCTACAATCAAAACAACTTTATGGTCCTTTATTATTTTAACAATTTCTTCTTGCTTTTCAAAAACTGGTAGTGATTGCCTGAAAGAATCAAACTCTGATTCCCCTCTTCTCACAGGAACCTGGGGGATACCATCACTAAGTCGTCCACTTGTCTTAAATTCTCTTTTTTCTGTGGAAAAAAGGTCAATAAATTATAAAGGAAGGTCACTAAAACACTGTTTAAAATTGTACTTAAAAATGAACATTTCTGACTTTATTAGCATCCCTATTGATAAAGTGAGAAACCAACGAGATATTTAAAAGTGGTTTTCACGGTAACATGTCCTGTTATGGTGCTTGAAATAAATATAGTTCAAATTTTTTACTTACATAGAAATTTTAAACTGAATTATCACAGTATTAAACTGAATTATCACAGTACATTGCTCAAGTTAAAAAAAGGCATGGAAAGCTTAAAGAGAAATAGAAACTAAATCAGAGAAAAAAAGCCTTGGCCTTTGTATCTGTTTACACATTCCCATCTCAAGGATTTCTGCCTACAGAAATCCACCAGAGAGTTAAACATTTAAGTTATTCCAAACTGACAAGTGTGTTCTCCAACAAAAAGACAACTTTACTGTGATTAACATGCCTTCTTTCACATCCTTACTTGTCTTTTAAGACCTCCTTTCAGTCTGTCTTACATAACCTAATAGTCTAGTCCATAAGATTTGTCTTAACTAATTGAAACATGATGTACTGAGAGCCCAGGAGCCACAAAGCAGTGTGATGTATCAGAAAGCAATGCATAAGTAGGTAAAAAACCTGCAGTCTTCTGAGAAGGCTACTTCAACATCTGTACCTTAAATGCTACTCTACAATTCCTTAATTATTTTCCACAAGAATGAGAAGCTCACTGTCAATGCAATTATATAGGCATAATGCAATTATTTAATGCTATTAACAGATTCAAGTGTTAAATTCCAAACAGTGTTTTACCAAGACAGACATAGACTAACAGATTAAGAGAGCCCAAGACCATTCTGGAGACATAAAGAAAGATAAATTTTACACAATTCATTAATTTATGCCCTATATCCCTAAGAAATTGCTTATTGGTACTTTTATTATAGTTTCTCTCTGTTCACTAAACAATCCTATCAAACAAATTGAAAGAACTGAGAAAGAAAACTAGCAAAGGAAGCACTTAAAGAACGAACACAATTAATCAGAAGTATCTCTTTAAACAAGGCATACTGCTATGCTCTCTGTTCACTACATCCAGCTTTGTACACAGAAACACAACACAACTTTTACAAACATAACTTTAAGGCAACAACCACGTTAAAAGCATTATTTAAAAAACCTATCTTTTATCAGAAGTTTGTCTTCCAGAGGACTTTATATACTCAAGAAATTAAGAAGTTCACATAATAGCATGAGTTTACTACATAGCTCTTACAGACTGAATCTATTTTAGATGACAAAATATGAACTCCTTATTTTATCAAGGACATGAATTCCCACAGGCACAACAGACAGTCTCATTTTTTCTTAAGGGTATTCTTACACAGAGTGATGTCTCCTTAATCTTACCTCATGGAACTTGCAGGAACCCACATTTCACAACTGTATTTTAAAATAAAAATCTGGCTAAAATTGTCTCAAAGAAATCAAAATTAACTTGATACAGGGGAGACACTGCAACGTGGGTGACATGACTGCATGAGCATCTTATGTCACTGGTTTTAAAAGATCCTACATTAACAATTACAAGACAAGAAAATGATAAGTTTTGCTTAGAAAGAAGAGTGTCAGTTAGGACAGAAGAAGAGACAGAAAATAGAGGGGTTTGTTTTGGGGCTGGGTTGTGGGTTGTTTTTCAAGTAGTACTGATTGACAAGTCCATGTCCATATTGACAAGACACACTGAACATACCAGATTCAACAGCATATGCATTTCCTTGTTCTGTCTTTGGCAGAAGCTCTGTTCGTTCTTTATTCGTGACAGGAAAATTTCGAATTAAAGTACAAACAGCGTATTTTGTACCAGGAGTTAAGGCACAAGTCATTACTGCACGTTTGAGTTCTGATACATCCTTTTTTCTCACGGTTAGGTATCGATTTGCTCCTTTGCTGGGAGAAAGAAAAAAAGGCATTTCAGGAATAAACAAACTAGTTACCTCAATGTAATGATCTTTGACAATGATTCCTTCAAGTGACTTTCAGCTTATTTTCAAATACAATGCCATAACAAGAATCCTCCAAATAATGTCCTAGGTAGCACAATGCAACATTCACAATAATCATCATTAAAAGCAGCTTCTATTCATGTGAGGTAGTGCAGAACAGACACTGCAGACATCGGACGACTATGCCTCAGTTACCACTGCGTTTGTCTCCGAAAATACAGCAGCTCTACCAATCATTTTATCAATCAATACTGAGAGTTATGACATCAAATTGACTTTTAGACTAACTTGAAAGATTTAGAAGTTAAAAATCAACAAATAAGCAGAATAGACAAAAAAGCTCCCTGCTAGTGGCATTCCAAGCCTTAACAAAATCCAAAAAACATATCAGATCTCAGGATGTTCATTATCAAATATTTATTATGTAGAAATGGAGCCAAAACACTTAATCATAACAGTGATCTGCTTCTCAGACTGAACTCTTGACACTAAAATGCAAAAAATTGTCATAAATGTATTTGAAACTGAACTAACTTGTGTCTGGGCTGCAACTGACACATCAACGCTTTTAAAACAACTTCTTAGGGTAAGAACAGAAGGTTACACTAAGAGCCCAGTGACCTGTCCCTGGCAAGGGTGGAAGGCTGGTGTAGGTGTGCAGGTGCTGGCAAGGGCAGCCTCTGTGAGGAGAGGCACAGCCACCTCCAGCAGCCCCTGGTAAAAACTACTCTGTCCTCTTTACATCCTCATTTCAAGTACTTACACACACTGTTGAGACCCCCCTGAGCCTTGTCTTCTGCAGGCTGAAAAGTCCTAGCACTCTGGCCCTTCCTGCACAGAGGAGATGCTCCATCCCCTTCACCAGTTGTTGGTCCTTCACTGAACTCTCACCAGTCTAGGTCTCTCTCCTCCTGGTGATCCCAGCCCTGGACAGACACAACACTTGGTGTAGCCTAATCAGTGCTGAGTAGAGGCGAACTATGACTTCCCTTTGCCTGGTAGCAACACTTGAACCCTCTACTATGCTGCCCAACAGAAGCACTCTTTTGAACATGCTATTTTAAGTTGCACCTGTCAACGCAGGAGATTCTATGCAAAACCTTTGAAAACACACTAGTGCAGGGAAAAAAACACAGGAAGGATCTTTATGACAAGTCTTTCTTATGCACATGAAGTCCTCAAAACTGCATTACAACCAGTACGTCATGCATTTTTTTACTCAGACATCAAGCAAAGCACAGAGACAATTATTTTTATATTTACTTTTTAAAGTCTCTTCTCTAGTACCATTCCCCATGACACTGCAGGACAAGTTAAAAACACAAATCGTTTTAAAACACTGATAACGAAATTCCATTAACTTGCACCAGAAAAAGAAAATAATACATAAAAATAAGAGTCAAACTTACCCTTTACTCTTCGAAATCAGCCCAAGAGAATGACAGCGCCGGTGAACAAATGCTCTTTCGGTTCTAGTGAAAGAAGATGGAAACTCCATTTCTGGAAAGAGAATTAAAAAATAAAAACCCGAGCACAAAAACTCAACAGGCAAAATCCCTGACGTAAGACCTCGGCGCCGCGAGTTTATCAGTCGCCAAACCCACCAGGCCTCCCGTGCACAGCGGGAGCGGTGGCAGCGCTGTCCCCGGGCCCCCACGCGGGACTCGGCCGCCCGGGGCAGCGCGGCCGCCCGAGACGCTCCTGCCGGGAGAGCCCGCGGGCCCGGCTGCGCGCCCGCCCCGCTCCGCGCGGCTCCCCCACGCACCCGTGTCCTCGCCATAGCGGAACCGCTCCAGAGCGAGGTTCACCGCGATCTCCACCTCCTCGTCCACACGGATATCCCTCAGACCTTTGCCGCCTCGGCCGCGGCCCGGCGCGGCGGGAGCGCCCGAGCCCGCTGTGCCCGCGCCGTGCTGCCGCGGCGGGACGTTCCTCGGCCGCGACATAGCTCCGGCACAGAGCGGGGGCTCCGGCACAGAGCGGGGGCTCCGCCGCACGCCGGACCGCGGGCGCTGCCCCCGACGCAGCAGCGGGGCCGGGCGGGCGCGGCGCCGTGACGTGTACCCAGCGCCGGGCGGCGGCGGAGGCGGAGCCGCCCTGCAGGCGGAAGGAAGCGCCTGGTGGGGTTTGTGGCGGCCCGGCCTCACGGAGCGTGTCCTGGGGTTGCGCAGTAGTGCCGCAGTGGCCGTGACTGAGGGAGCGGTGCTGATACCTGTCAGGTGTCATGCGATTTCATTAAATGACGTTCAGAGTAGGTGACAATACAATATCGCAGTCCTCGGCCGTGTTTGTTTTGAATGTTTTACGGAGTCATCAAGATTTTCCTTCTTTTTTTCTCTCATTTCCGTCTTTATTTCTCTCCTTTCTTGTTACGTCTTGGCAAAGTATGGCTACCATATTCTACCCCTTGGTCTGTGCCAAAGTCTGTGGTGACGACTTGCAGGTTTTTACTTGTAGAAGTTGAGAGCTTGTTAGCCAACACTTCTGCAGTTATATAGAAGTACTAGAAGGGCTAGTTTGCTGGATTTTAGGTGACTGTATAGCAAGGGAACAAAGAATTTACAGCGACCATCACACCCCCAACCAAATGGGTCACTATATGGTCAGACAGGGAAGTTTTCTCAACAGTTTGGCAATCCAAATGGGGTCCCAGGGCACCACCTTCACAGCCTCCCTTATTCAAACATCCAACTGCTGTGGAGTTCATGGGGAGCTACCTGAGTTTGCCTGAGATCTTTGAAGCAGAGAGGATACAAAAGATGAACGCTAAAATTCCCCAAGTATATTCAACATAAACTACAAGGCTCTCCAATTATTTTTAATAAATTTCTCTAATTACTTCAGACTTTTCCTTCCTGCAGCATTATGTACATAGTTAGTGAAATTAGGTTAGTGCATAGAGCAATGGTCTGATCAGCAAAAGGTACACTTAAAGGGGTTTTTATGGTCTCTCCCAAGTTGCACAGAGGACTGAGGTCACCTGTAAGGTGTGCAGGGGAGATTGAAATCTCTCCTAAGGCATGTGGGAGCTGTGGTCCCCTGAAATTTGGAGTCCCTAGTAAGGCGTGCAGGGCCAGGGGTCCCTCGGAAGCCCTGCAGGGGGCTTGAGGTTGAAGGTCAGCTGTTGAACTGGGGTCAGTCAGTCCTAAACAACAGGCAAAAGCTCTTCAGAACAGGTTTGTGATCTCTGCTGCTCTTCACCAACTGGAGTGGGGAGATGAACTCAGATGCCCAAATCCAGAGTGGCACAGATGGGTGTTGTAAGGCACCCAGTGTGCTAATGTAACCTATCCCAGAGAAGCCATCAGGAGCTCCAGGGAGAGTTCTGACAGTGCCCAGTGAGTTCCCAACAGCCTGTGACCATCCAGGGGAAGGGAGAGTCCATGTCACACTATACCCATATCCACAGCAGGTCGCCAAGGTGATCCACCCATATCCTCGCATTGCTCTGTGAACATTGATGGATGATTTGAGGGATTAACTAAACTTGACATAGCAAGAGGAGATAGGTAGGAGAGTTGTTTAAGCATTTTAAAGGATTGAGTAGGAAACTATTTAAAAACCTGTGCTATATCATGTGAAAGCAGCAGTGCTTTAGTGTATGGTGATTCCTTGAACACATTTCAAGAGTTTATTTTGCAACTAACAAATAGGCAGTTAACTACATCTCTGGAAAGCACTCACACTGAAGGAGTTGTTCACTCTAGATTGCTATGTGCACGCCATCTCTTCAAAGAGGGGGACCGACAAAGATCTGATGTAGAGGTACACTAATCTTCAAACCATGTTTGTGACTATTTGATTGTTGTGGTGTAAATTTGAAATACTATGCCAAAAGGAGGTTCTTCAGAAGTTATGCTGAAGTGCTGCTTTATTTTTTGTATTTGCACAACTAGTAATTGTAATAATGGTGATAATTCTGCATATATGTCAAAACAGTAGTTACAAACCCACATTTTTCTACATGTACATTTATTTTAAGTGTGAGGATGGTAAACATGCAAATAATATTTCAAGACTTCCTCCAGAATATGGAGAACTGTTGCAGTTGTCTGGTAAGATTTGCTATTCATAAACAAAGGGCGTTCTCAGTGGCCTGGTTTACCGGTGCAGTTACAGGAGCAGGAAATCTTTTTAGTATTCAAAATAATGTTATATCTATTAACTTGGAGAATTCTGTTTCATTTTCTTACAGGAGGATAATATGCAAAGAATACTGCCTGAGGAAGAAGCTGTCTCTTGCTTAGTGTTTTGTACTGCCCCTTTGATGAAAAACAAAAGGAAAAGAGGATGTTTAAAAAAAAAGGTGAATGAGAAAGTGCTTCTAACTTTAGGAGGTATGTTAGGCCCCTTGAATCTGCAGAGACTTCAGCACTTACTGCACTGCAATTAAGATAGAAAATTACTGGAATCAGCTCTTGTTGTACAGTTCATGAAAATAACTTTTCCTAAGAAAATTGTGATAAGAAAGAATGGTTGTAATACTAGATTGTGTTGCCCTAGCAGAAAGGGAACAGACTGCATCTTCATCCATGTCTCAGCTGTGTCAAAAGGAAATTTAAGTATTTAGACTGTATTTTGGGGAAGGGGCAATAAATGATAACAAAGAGAGACCATAATTAAGCTCCCACGTCTGATCACAAAAAGTAGGCTTGAGGTTTTCTAAGAGCTGTGGCATCTGACATCCACAGATTCCTAGGTTAGGGCAATTGACTAAGTCTGATTGAGACAACTGAGAACTTCAATAGCTAGTGGAGAGACAATGCAGAAATTAGGACCTCACAAGAGATCAATTGCAACTGCATACAGTTGCAGCAGGAGCACAAGCTTGTATTAACTCCGTGGCAGCAGCAGGAGGAACCCAAAATTCTAACACCACAACAGACACATAGATATCACATCTTAACATCTTTAATTCAGAAATCTAATAGCAGTACCTAATGATGGAGAAAAACATCACCAGTGTGAACAAGTGATACACATTTCAAGTAAAGCAGAATATCAATTCTGACAAAGAATATTTAGTCATTGGCTAGATGGTTTCATGATAAATCCTATAAAGGGATGCAGGTAATATTTTTCCAAGTACAAAAAATATGGCCAGCAATAGCCACTATAGGAATTTAGCTCCAGGAATTTATGCCACCACAAAAGAGAATCACAAATGGCTGCCTGACCTGACATGAGTTTTCAGGCAGTAGACTGAGTTCACAGTTAGGAGGGTGACCATGGATTGATTTCCATTCTCAGGGAATGCAAAGAGACCCTGCAGACATGCCACCTGTGGCTGGGTGGTAGTTGACCAGCTGTCAGGCAGGGCAGAAGCCTTTTTTTCCAATAAAAAAGACTTATTCAGGGGGAATAATAGATGCCTTCTTAAAGAAATCAGTGCTTATTTTATAGCAAATATGATACCAAAATTTTCCAGATAGAAACTTTCTACAAGAGTTCTGAGTATTAGAAAGCAGGCGTTCTTTATTGAAGCATGCTGATCACTCGGAGGACCCTTTCTCTATTTAATTGCCCTGAGTGTTGCATAAATAGAGGTTTTATCATACCCACTGATTTACATAATCGTTAGCTATCCCCACTTACTTGATATGTATGTTTTACTTTATTTTACATTCTCACACCCCTTATCAGAAGTCCTTATATGCTTCTTTGGAGGTCTTCTTCCATGGTCTTCAGCATCTGGTGTCCTTTTTAGGTAGCTGCTCCTCGACCCCCACTTTTGAGTAAGCACAATATTCTTTAAAACTCCTGCTTTGTCAGCCTTGCAGAGCTTAGCTGCCATCCTGCTTGTCTTGCAGGACTTCTGTTTGATTAAGTTACATCCTATTTTTATTTTTCCAAGGCTATACTGTTCTGTTCTACTGTCCTTATCAAATACAATCAATCAGCTTGCTAACAACACCAAAGTCACATACACATTCATGTATTCTCACACAATCCCCATATGAATAATTTATTTAAAAAGTTGGCCTCAGTGATCATTGTAGGTCCCTTCCAATTTAGAATATTTTCTGTGTGAACTTACATCCCAGTTAAGGCCTGTTAGATGGTGATGAATGCTTG
Organism: Ammospiza nelsoni; assembly: GCF_027579445.1. Lineage (NCBI taxonomy): Eukaryota > Metazoa > Chordata > Aves > Passeriformes > Passerellidae > Ammospiza > Ammospiza nelsoni. Next base: position 16,361,614 of record NC_080669.1, read on the forward strand.
ACTTAGTATGTTAACAAGTAGAGAAGGATCAGTCTCTTGATCAGTAACTGACTTTTGAGGATGCTCTTTGGTTTCATGTCAATAAACATTTTTTGTCCTATGACATTCTTGTTGGCTTCATACTGTTAAGTTTGTTATTTGTTATAATGCTGTATGTCAATGCAGTGGTAAAATGCATTGAAATGGTTTTGTTTCCCTCTCAGTATATTAGCAGGTATGCTCAATGAATACATATGTGTTAAGATATCTAGTCAATGCAGATAGCTCCATGTGCAACTGCAGTGCCAGCTGCAGACTGGGCTCTGACTGGCAGGAACTCAAGGAAAGAGATTGTGAACTAGTGCCTTTTTATTTTGCATTTTAGTAGTTTCCTTAAAAGGGGTGAAGAAAAGTGATCCTAAAAGTTTCCCTAAGAGAAAAGCTGTCCTGGGGGTTGGAAGAGGCCAGAAGCCAGTGAATATTTCTATTCAGACAGCCCTGAGAGTTCTTGGCATCAGAAGTGGGGGAGCCTCTTGCTTTGTGACCTAACATTGTACCAGAGAGAGGACCAGCTATTTTCCAAGACAGAAGCTCGCTTCCTCCATGCCTCTCGGAGCTGGTTTTGCAGCAGACTAACTCTGGAGTGAGGATATCTCTCTCCAGTTCTTAGAAAGTGCCGGGTTTGAGTTACAAGGTTACAGATAGAGGGGCTAAAGTTATTTGCCATGCGTTGACGGGCTGGAACAGAGAGGAACAGAGACAATTCACAGAATGACTAGGTTGGAAGAGACCTTCAAGATCATCAAGTCCAACCCGTGCCCTGACACCTCAACTAAACCATGGCACCAAGTGCCATATCCAATTTTTTTTAAAACACGTCCAGGGATGGTGACTCCACCACCTCCCTGGGCAGACCATTCGAGTACTTTATCACTCTTTCTGTGGAAAACTTTTTCCTAATATCCAAACTTATATTTTTCCTAATATCCAAATTTATATTTCCCTTGGCACAGCTTGAGACCGTGTCCTTGGTTCTGTCATTTCCTGCCTGGTGAAAGAGACCGACCCCCACCTGGCTACAGCCACCTTTCAGAAGTTGAAGAGAGTGATAAGGTCATCCCTGAGTCTCATTTTCTCCAGGCTAAACATCCCCAGCTCCCTCAGCCGCTCCTCACAGGGCTTGTGTTGCAAGCCCCTCACCAGCCTTGTTGCTCTCCTCTGGACACGCTCAAGTGACTCAATGTCCTTCCCAAACTGAGGGCCCAGGCCTGGACACAGCACTCAGGGTGTGGCCTCACCAGTGCTGAATACAGGGGAAGGATGACCTCCCTGAATTTATTAAACTTCATCCTATTGAACTTTGCCCATCCATTCAACCATTCCAAGTCTCTCTGCAGAGCCCTCCTACCTTCCAACAGATCGACACATGATCCCAGCTCAGTGTCGTCCGCAAATTTACTCAACATCCTCATCCATGTCATTGATAAAGATATTGAACAGAACTGGCCACAGAACAGACCCCTGAGGGACATCACTGATGCCAGCTGGATGCAGCACCATTCACCAAGGTCACAAGGTCAGAGCCAAGACCTTTGAGGATCCCTGGAATCTCTCTAGTCATGGCAGCCCCACTCTGTCCCACCTCACCCAATCTCAGATCTTCCCATGCCCACAAGGCAACTGGCAGTAAGAGGATAAGCTCAAGTAAGGTGCTTGCCATGAATACCTCATGTGTCCATTAAATCTCTGCTCTGCTCACACCACTCCCCTGTAGACAGCAGAGCCCACCCAGGATCTTTCCTGCATTCACACCTGTCCCTTCTGTTATCCCACTGCTCCCATTGATCCTCACAGGTGACCTGGAGCAATTCCTGCTGCCTGCTCAAGTGGCAGCTGCTGAGTACTAGAGACACCAAGCTTGTCATCACCCTAGTGGCACAGCTCCCCAACACCAGTGCTGCCAGCCTGTCTACATGTCCTTCTCCCCTTGGCAGGGCTGACCCATGTATAAATGTCAAGGGCAAGGGTGGCAGAGGGTGGCAGGGAGTCCTAAGGCATAGTCAGAGTACCACAGCCACTGGGCTGTGTCCTGCTGCGGGGCTTGGGGCCAGGCTACAGTAGGACAGCGAGGTACCCTGAGGGTTTTGGCTCACCAGTGAGCCTGACGGCTGCCTCTCGTATGGACTTCTGTGGGCTCTGCAGGTACATCGTGGACTGGCGCAGGTACCCATCTGCTCTGTCTCTGTCCTCTTCCAGCTGAAGAGAGCACAAGGTGACAGAGGGAAGGGTTGGCATTGTCTCTTCCCCTTGAACGGCAGCCTCTGCATCCAGGACTGGCATCCCTGCTTGGACACTCCTGATGGCCAGCCAACAGTTGGGTTGGAGGGTGCATAGGGTTAGTTACTCCACAGGGACCCTCAATGCTGTCCTGATGCCAAAGCACAGCTGGGCTTTGGCTCTCTTGGCAGCCTGGCTCAGGGAAGCACAGGAGTCTGGAGAGGAGCCTGCTGGGCCACATGCCAGAGGAGAGTAGTGTGTGGGGAGCAGGCTGTTGGAGATAAGTGCAGCAGTAGGCAGGGGCCACAGCTGCCAGCCCCTCACAGTGGGTATTGAGCCAGAGGGCTTGTTCAGAGAGTCTGGGGCTTTGAGGTCACCCTTACCAGGCACTCGCCAAACCTCCACAGCTCTTCTGATTCCAGAAGCCGCACAAGATTCCATTTCTTCAGGAATATCATTGCTTGAGTTAGGGTTTCCCAGGAGGCCTGCAGAGCAGCAGAGACTGGGAGATGGCACAGCATCTCAGGGCATAGGCCCAGACAAAGGCCAGAAGGAGGCCAGAGTGCTGCAGTCTTAGCGGCATTAGAGCACAAGGCAGCTGAGCCTGCTCACAGGGGATACAAGTAGCTCAGTGTCCTCACCTCTGCCACAAACTGGTTCTCATCATACATATGGTAGAAGAGTGGGACCACGCTCTGGCACACGCAGTCCTGCAGGGCCCATTCTCCTCCTTCCCCCACCAATTCCATCACTGCTTGAAAGAGGCGAATGGAGAGCAGCTGCACATGGCTGTCATCCTAGTGAAGAGAGCAAGAAACTCAGCACTGCCGGCTCCAAGCTGACCTGGGCATGGAACTGAAAATCCACAAGGAAACAGTTTCCTGGCAGCATATAGGGGGGAGGGGGGGGAGGTGAGGGGGGCAGATGAAAAGAGGTGGGCACAGAGCCTTACACTGTCAAAGAGTGGCCGGAGTGCCTCAGCCAGCTGCAGAGCAAGGGAACTGGCAATTGGCACATCTCTGTTCAGGAGCATCTCGCTGAGCACAGAGAGGGTCATCCACTCCACCTCCCTGTCTTCATCCTTCAGCACCTCTGTGAGGCCTTCAGTCAGGTTTTGCATGCTTTCAGCCTGTGTGGAACACAACACAATGTGAAGCCAGGAAAGGCTGCATTGCCACAACCACTCCAGCAGTTCAATTCCATGCTAATGTCCTAGAGCCCAGAAGCCAAAGGCTTTGGCCAGGCAAATAGGGAGTCAGGAGAGCTGAAATAAGCAGCCCATCTTCTGAAGACCAAGTGCAAGCTACTGTGTTACTCAGTCCAACACACAGCCCAGCTTCAGTAGGACAGCCTGGTTCTCACCATAGACGGTCTCTTGCAAATTACTATCAGGCATCTCAGCACCAAGAGACGCATCGCTCTGCTCTCCTTGAATAGGTAGATTTGGACAAGTTGTAGGATGCGTCCGTCCCAGTTGTCTAACTTAAGGCAAGGAAGGACCTGAAACACAGCAGTGAGAGTGTCGTGTCACCCCAGCAGCAAGGGACAAAGGGCACAGAGCAGAGCCCACTTCGGCCCCTCCTTCACTGACCGGGCTCCCCTGCAGCTGCATCTCCAAGAGAGCAGGGTGCTGGGACACAGCTCCGCAAGGCAGCGCTCACCATCAGGCTCACCTCAACAAGGAAGGCCATGGCAGCCACTTCCCAGCGTGCCTCCTCTCTGCGAAGCAGTCTGAACAGGTATCGTGCAATCCGGTAACACAAAGACTGTGAGATCCTGAGCATTGATCTGGCAGGGGGAAAAAGACATTGTTGACTCTGAGCAGGGCAGGCAAACCTCACCTGGGACTGACTCACAGAGGCCTCTTCTTTCACCACTACTTCTTGCAAGGAGGAGGATGGAGCCAAACACCAGCAGGCTCATTTCAGGAAGGAAGAGGCTGAAAAACCACCCTTTCTGCCCATGGGACAGTCCCCAGGCTGTCAGTGGCCCTCAAAGCAACCTCCCTGTTCCCAGCAGGCTGTCCTCAGTGAGGCTGCCTGCAGACAGAGCTCCTGCTCTGTGCCATCACCACAGAGACTCTGGCACTCCCCACAGGAAGAGATGCGGGCACTTTGGGTTGTAGTTTCTCCAGTGCACCCAGCCCTTCAAGAATTGTCCCTCTGCAGTACCATCCCTCAGTGACAAGTGCCTCTCACCCATGATCACAGGATTATGCAGACACTGTGGAGAAATAACAGCTGGAGTGAGGAGAATGAGGCTCTCACCTGGCCAGAAGACCCACTGTATGGTGGTGGGTGTCGGTGTTGAGGAGTGTGTCCCAGCCACATTCACGTTCCACTTCAGACACCACATCCTCATACTCAAGGTGACAGAGCAATGCTTTCATTGTCATCAATGCAAATCTGTGTGCAGAGAAAAGCCCAGGTCATGCCAGGAATACTGGCCCCAGCTCCAAGGGCACTGTGGAGATGGGATGACCAGAATGCAGCACCTGTTGGGGTTATTCGGCAGGCAGTGCTTGTACTGACATCGCTTCCAGAATGCATTGACTTCCACTGGCATATGCTCTGTGCTGGAGAAAACTTGGAAGAGCAGGGCCACAAATAGGTGGGGGAAATACAGAATTAACATCTCTGGGCCCTGGGGCAGGTGAATGATCTCCCACAATGCTCTGGTTGCCTGCAAAAACCAAAACAGTCACAGACCACACTCAGCACCAAGTCATCTGAGTGGCAGGGTCCAGCCACAGGAGGATGAAGGTCAGGTATTGCTCTGTGCCAGGGGGAGCAGCATGTGCCCTGGCTGCCTCTGCACCTGCCATGAACCAGATTTTTAGAACACCATGTGAGGCACCATGGGATACAGTGATGGATGGGTGACAAAGGATGGAGAGATGCCAGAGAGGCAATCCTTGAGGATGTGCTTGGGCCTAGCCCCGAAACTCACAGCCAGAGGAAAGACATCTGAGTTGTCCTTATCAGAGGTGGATGTGCTGTGCAGTGGCCAGTCCTCCAGCACACAGAGGAGCTCTGGCAGCACCTTCTCCACAATTCTGCTTGAGGAGATAATTGCCCTCCACATGGCCACAGCAACTCTGCAAGCCAGAACTCTGTGTCAGTGGGGTTTTGGCCACAACACAGTGGCCTGGCCAGCTGCAGGGTCCTCAGCTGGTCAGCAGCTCTGCCTCTGCCCTCTGCCCCTCTCCAGCAGCCCCAGGCCACACTGCTACTGTGAGTAGCACACAGCCAAGTGATGATGCCTCGAAGGAGCAGGGTCTCGGGCCAACATGCCATGACTGGGAAACAATGGCATGAGAGGGGCCTGAAAATCTTCCTCTTTCTGCCACCACATGTGGGGCAGTGTCTACATGTTTATGAGCTCTCAAGGTGATGAATCCTGATCCCTTCATGCCAGTGGGCCTCATACCTGTCACATGATGGGGCACACCGCAGGAGGGTCACCACCACATCAAGTGGCTGTGCAAGGGTCATCTCCTGCAGGGTCTTATCTAGTCTGTGCTCAGCAGACACATCCGTGATGAATGCGAGCCATTGGTAAATGTCCCTTACAATGGTCGGCACCTGGAGGAGACATGGCAGGGAACTGGGGTGCCACTAGAGAGAGCTATTTCCCCAGCTTACCCACAAGAAGTTTTTTCCTTTGTAATACACCACGCTGGACTTAAAAAGCATTGACAAGGCTGTCTGGGGCTTTGAGTTCATCCTTACCAGGCACTTTTCAACCCTCCATTTCATTTCCAATAGGTCTTCGAACTTCCTTTCTTGCAGGAATGTGTTAACTTGAAGCAGCGTTTCCCAGGAGGCCTATAGAGCAGTAGATACCTGGAGTTTTAACCACTGCTGAGACTACAGAACCTGTATCCCTGCATGTGGGCAAGGCTTAGGGTCTTTCCCTTGGGAGATGGGAGGATGCAGCAGCTGGGAAACCAAATTCATGAGTCTGGTCAGAGTGATGGGTCCGCCCCCGCCCCAGGCACCTAGTAGTGCCAGGATAGGAGAAAAGAAGTATGCCAGAACTGCTGCTCTGTAGCTAAGTGGAGGAGGATGCAGTGGCCATTGGCTCCACCAGGCATCAGCACAGAAGGCAGCCAAGTCACAGCCAAATTGGACACCAGCATTTAAGAAGTTCTAACCTCTGCCACAAACTGGTTCTTGTCATGCAAGTGGCAGAATAGTGGGAACAGGCTCTGGCGTACAATTCTCTCTAGGGGCTTTTTTCCCTCTTCCTCTACTAACTTCATCACTGCTTGAAAGAGGCGAATGGAGAGCAGCTGCACACGGCTCATATCCTAGTGAAAAGGAAGACAGCAAGAATCTCAGAACTGACTGCTCCAGGCCCACCTGGGCATGGAACTGAAAATCCACAAGGGAACAGTTTCCAGGCAGCACCCAGCACCTATGGTGGTGCCTGGAAAAAAAGAGCCTTACATGGTCAACGAGTGGCCGGAGTGCCTCAACCAGCTGCAGAGCAAGGGAACTGGCAATTGGCACATCTCTGTTCAGGAGCATGTCACTGAGTACAGAGAGGGTCATCCCTCTAACCTCCCTGTCTTCATCCTTCAGCACCTCTGTGAGGCTTTCCGTCAGGGCCCACATTGTGTTGGCCTGTGTGGAACACAACGCAATGTTGTGAAGCCATGAAAGGCTGCAGTGCCACAACCACTCCAGCAGTTCAATCCCATGCTGCTGCCTCAGAGCCCAGAAGCCAAAGGCCCGTTCTGATAGAGTCTTGTAGATGAATGGCAAGTCATGAGAGCTGGAAGAAGCTGCCCATCTTCAGAAGCCCATCCAAGTGCAAGTTATTGTGTTACTCAGGCCCACACTGGCTGGCTGGCTGCCTGCTTCTTACCATAGAGGGTCTCTTGCAGAGTACCATGAGGCATCTGAGCACCAGGAGACGCATCACTCTGCACTCCCTCCATAGGTAGATTGGGAAAAGCTGTAGGATGCGTTCACCCCATTGCTTTATGTTAAGGCAAGGCAGGATCTGAAACACAAATCCGTGGCAGGGATACAAAGCTGATAGAACTTTATCGCTGCACAGGGCTAGGTATGGACAGTAGTAAGGGCATATGCATAATGAAAGGTAGTAGAGGCTGAAGAGCACCCCTGTGCTTCCACTGCCCTGCACAGGTTGCTCACTCTGTCCATCAGCTCTTGGCAGCCTCCAATACCTTGGCCTTGAAAAAACATGGTGGAAGAGGAGAAGCTGACACTAGAATAGCACAAACCCATAGCTGCCACCCCTGCAGCAAGGGACAAAGGGCACAGAGCAGAGCCCACTTCGGCCCCTCCTTCACTGACCGGGCTCCCCTGCAGCTGCATCTCCAAGAGAGCAGGGTGCTGGGACACAGCTCCGCAAGGCAGCGCTCACCATCAGGCTCACCTCAACAAGGAAGGCCATGGCAGCCACTTCCCAGCGTGCCTCCTCTCTGCGAAGCAGTCTGAACAGGTATCGTGCAATCCGGTAACACAAAGACTGTGAGATCCTGAGCATTGATCTGGCAGGGGGAAAAAGACATTGTTGACTCTGAGCAGGGCAGGCAAACCTCACCTGGGACTGACTCACAGAGGCCTCTTCTTTCACCACTACTTCTTGCAAGGAGGAGGATGGAGCCAAACACCAGCAGGCTCATTTCAGGAAGGAAGAGGCTGAAAAACCACCCTTTCTGCCCATGGGACAGTCCCCAGGCTGTCAGTGGCCCTCAAAGCAACCTCCCTGTTCCCAGCAGGCTGTCCTCAGTGAGGCTGCCTGCAGACAGAGCTCCTGCTCTGTGCCATCACCACAGAGACTCTGGCACTCCCCACGGGAAGAGATGCGGGCACTTTGGGTTGTGGTTTCTCCAGTGCACCCAGCCCTTCAAGAATTGTCCCTCTGCAGTACCATCCCTCAGTGACAAGTGCCTCTCACCCATGATCACAGGATTATGCAGACACTGTGGAGAAATAACAGCTGGAGTGAGGAGAATGAGGCTCTCACCTGGCCAGAAGACCCACTGTATGGTGGTGGGTGTCGGTGTTGAGGAGTGTGTCCCAGCCACATTCATGTTCCACTTCAGATACCACATCATTATACTGAAGCTCACAGAGCAATGCTTTCATGGTCATCAATGCAAATCTGTGTGCAGAGAAAAGCCCAGGTCATGCCAGGAATACTGGCCCCAGCTCCAAGGGCACTGTGGAGATGGGATGACCAGAATGCAGCACCTGTTGGGGTTATTGGGCAGGAAGTGCTTGTGCTGGCATTGAGTCCAGAATTCATTGACTTCCACTGGCATATGCTCTGTGCTGGAGAAAACTTGGAAGAGCAGGGACACAAAGAGTTGGGGGAAATACAGAATCAACATCTCTGGGCACTCGGGCAGGTGAATGATCTCCCACAATGCTCTGGTTGCCTGCAAAAACCAAAACAGTCACAGACCACACTCAGCACCAAGTCATCTGAGTGGCAGGGTCCAGCCACAGGAGGATGAAGGTCAGGTATTGCTCTGTGCCAGGGGGAGCAGCATGTGCCCTGGCTGCCTCTGCACCTGCCATGAACCAGATTTTTAGAACACCATGTGAGGCACCATGGGATACAGTGATGGATGGGTGACAAAGGATGGAGAGATGCCAGAGAGGCAATCCTTGAGGATGTGCTTGGGCCTAGCCCCGAAACTCACAGCCAGAGGAAAGACATCTGAGTTGTCCTTATCAGAGGTGGATGTGCTGTGCAGTGGCCAGTCCTCCAGCACACAGAGGAGCTCTGGCAGCACCTTCTCTGCAGTTCTACGTGAGGAGACAATTGCCCTCCACATGGTCACAGCAGCTCTGCAAGCCCAGAACTCTGTGTCAGTGGGGTTTTGGCCACAACACAGTGGCCTGGCCAGCTGCAGGGTCCTCAGCTGGTCAGCAGCTCTGCCTCTGCCCTCTGCCCCTCTCCAGCAGCCCCAGGCCACACTGCTACTGTGAGTAGCACACAGCCAAGTGATGATGCCTCGAAGGAGCAGGGTCTCGGGCCAACATGCCATGACTGGGAAACAATGGCATGAGAGGGGCCTGAAAATCTTCCTCTTTCTGCCACCACATGTGGGGCAGTGTCGTCTACATGTTTGTGAACTCTCAAGGTGATGAATCCTGATCCCTTCATGCCAGTGGGCCTCATACCTGTCACATGATGGGGCACACCGCAGGAGGGTCACCACCACATCATGTGGCTGTGCAAGGGTCATCTCCTCCATTGTCTCATCCAGGCTGTAGTCAACAGATACATCCGTGATGAATGTGAGCGTTTGGTGAATGTCCTTCACTATGGTCGGCACCTGGAGGAGACATGGCAGGGAACTGGCGTGCCACTAGAGAGAGCCATTTCCCCAGCTACCCCCAAGTAGTCCTTCCTTTTCTAGCTCACTATGCTGGCCTAAAAGTCTGTTGGATGCTCAGTAGACCTAGCTTGAGAGTGTATGTGTTTGCTTGTTGGCCAAGTCCTTGCCATAGACAACTTACTTTCTTCAGTCTGGAGGTGCTACTTCCCAGGATCACATCCAGCATGGCAGAGTCCTCTGTTTTATGGGAGTCACCATTTGCTATGTCCTCAGCAGCCATGCTGGTATTGTCTTCAGGATCAGTAAGCTTATGGCAGTTTAAAAATATCTTAAGGTGGGAAAAAGAGGGATGTCAAATCTAGTGCTCTACAGCACTGTGTTTGGCTGTGCTACAACATCAAGTCCAGCCCAGGCAGTGAATTCTGCAAGTACCTGTGCATTTCTGTGGAAGTGGCGATGGGTGTGATTCTTCTTTTTTGGCAGTTTCTCAACTGGATTTGGAAAAAAGCAAGCACAGTCATTGCTGAGGGACTGCAGGAGAGACTGGAGAACATAGCTGTGTCCTGCACTCCCTAGCAGGGGCCATCTCTCAGACAACAGCTTGTGGAGACACCAATCCCTGTCTCTCTGGCTGCAGCCTGGGGCTGAGGGTGCCCAGGGGATAGAGCAGGACTACTGGGGTAATCAGCTCCATTTCCCCTTTTTCCCTGGGGATATCCATAGTGCATGGGATGGCCCAGTTCAGCCACTTACCTGCCTGCAGCAGCTGGACTCCCTCCACTTCTTGAGGCTGCTGTGCTGGAGCAGCCCCAGGGCTTTTATCATCATCCTCATCCTCCTCCCCCTCCTCCCCTTCCCTCCTGTTCACTGAGGTCAATCTGAGCATGTCTGGGGTTCCCTCCACTGGAGGTTCTCTCTGTTTGGTCCTGCTGGAGCTTGGACTTGAGGGCTTCAGCCACAGGGATGGGAGATGTCCTGGAAAAGAAGACAGGGGTCAGTAAGACATGAGGTGGCTATGCAGGGCCTCCTTGCAGCCCTGCTCTGTTCCTTCCTGTTCTCTTGTGTCCTCCAGGATTATTTGGGTGGATGCTTTGATACCAGAGACGGGTCACAAAGTGCCCATATGGTGGTAGGTCACAAAGGGGCTCATGAGACATGACATCCACTTGGCAGTGCCTACGTCACAGTGGGTAACACAGGGTCCATGGCTTGTGTCATCCAATTGTCAGTTCCCATATCACAGTAGGTGGTTGCCATGAACATATGTTTGTTAATGTCAGAACTATGGGCATGTGTTGCTTTGAGGATGTCTCCACCAATGCTCTTTACCTAGATTTTCTGTCTGATCCTTTCTCAAGCCCCTGTGTCTTCATCCTCTAGGGTTCTTATGTTTGTCCCAGTGGGTCAGACTGCAACCTACCAAGCCTCTCATCCTACAGTCCAAAGAGAGAGGGAAACAAAACATACCATATCAAAGCCACCTCGTTTGTGCACAACAAAAGGACAGTACAAGCACAACCCAGAAGACCTTACCTCAGCAAGGTATCAACACTGGTGACTGCAGCAGTCCGTGGCCTGAGACCTAAAGTCCGGCTAGCGAGGGGGCGGCCAACAGCCCACTGCAGCGGGGGGAGTCAGTCCCGGTGGCAGGGCCCCAGGACTGGCTGCTTCAGGCACCCCTCGGCGTCAGAGGCCTTGGGCTGTGCCTGCGGGGACGAGGTCTCGGAGAGAGCTGCAAAATAAGACGAAGCAAGGAGAGCCGGACACTTCCTGGAGTCCAAACAGGTTTAATGCCTTGGCGAACCAAGAGGGAGTGGCCAACTGGGAAGGTGTCGTGGGTTGACAGCCTTTATCCCAATATCATGTGTTGTGTCTTGCAGCCGCGGCGGGGCGGGGAAGAGAGGAGGGAGGTTTTGACCAGGCCTCTTTGGCTTTTTGCTTTTGCTGCTTGGCTTGGCTAGCCGCTTTGCTTGCTTGCTTTCTGCTTTTTGCGCTGTTTTTTTTCTTTTCTCTTGTTCCCCCCTTCTTACCCTCCCCTGAAGATACTGGACCGGCTCCGGACCTGACCTGAGAGCTCCAGGACACCCGAAGCTTGCAAAGAAGAGTGGCGCCCTCTCAACACAGTCTGTTTTTTTGTTTTCTTTTCTTTTCTTGTGTTGGGGAGTGTTCTTTTGTTACTTGTAAATAAATAGGTTTTGTTTTCCACTTTGCTCCTCCGAGAAATTCCTTCCCGAACCCGGTATTGGGGGAGGGGTGGTTGGAGGTTTGTTTTGTTTTGGGGGGCTCCCTTTTGGAGATTTCCCCTAATTTGTCCTACACCAGGACAGAAGGACCAACAGGAAGTGCCAAAAAACAGTGGGAGAACAGGGATTATAAAGGCAGGTGGAAACCAAGGGAGGGATTTACAGCAAACCAATCAGGGAAGGTCGAGAGAGGAGTTTAACATAACAGACTTTGCAAAGAAACCAATGGTTACATAGTATAGGAGGGGCCCCGGGACCACAGCCAATCACGTCTCCAACAGAGGAGAACAATCTGGAACATTAGGAGGAGTAGGGAGTGATTGACTGGGCCCAGGGAGGGGAAACAACTCTACATATTAGGGAATAAAGGGAGGGGAGATTATATAACATAGCAAAACCATGACAACCAAATGGTAGGCAGAAACTGGGGCAGGGAAAACTGGGAGAACAGAACAACCTTACAGCAATGGGGGAGAAACAGATCAAACCAACAAAACACACTACAACAAGTGACAATGCCAAGAGTGTGGATAGTGGGTGCCTTTGCCACATTCTACCGCAGAACCACAGTCATGATGTGTTTCATTCCAAGACACAAAGAAGGATGCTGAGGCAGGGACGCCTTGGGAAGAAACACCCCTTTAAGTTAGGGTGACACAAAGAGTTGCTCTCCCAAGTTTCTTGCTCTTGTATGTTAATAACGCAAGTTTTCCTTTGTCATCCCTTAGGAAAGGGATGACAGTTCTAGAATGTTCCTCAGTTCTAGAATGTTCCTCACTCCTGCCTTCCCTATTGGTCCCCATTCCTCCCCTGAATCCCAGTTGGTTGCTACCCTATATTCCCACCTCTGTACTGCCCCTATTCTCTTTACCCACTGGCCCTCGGACCTGATGCTCTGCCTCCCTTGTCCCATATATAATCCTGGACCCTTCCTTGTTCTTTGCTCTTTTTCCCTGGTCCCCTTCAGTGTGCTGATAATAAAGGCCACTGGAATACCATACAAAGAGCCCCTCCTGTGCTTCTTCATCAACTCTCAGATAACAACATGTGGTGCAAGCGTCTGGTGCATGCTGACATATCCCCTTCTCGTAGAGGATGCTCTCAGGAAGGTGGTGACTTCAGCAGCTCCTGCCACATCACTGCAATGATCTGATCAGTGTCTTGGGATGGGGGGTGCCTCCAAAGTTCATAGTAGCTGCAATGTTACCAAGTTGCAACACCTACTATAGATGACTGTGACAGTAGTCACAAGGGTTTTCAGGGTGAAGAGAGAGACAAGAATGTTGATTCCATGTTCAGAAGGCTGATTTATTATTTTATGATATATATTATATTATGACTATACTACAAAGAAATAGAAGGAAAAGTTCTCAGAAGGCTAGCTAAGCTAAGAATAGAAAAGAATGAATAACAAAGATCTGTGTCCCAGCAGAAAGCGAGAACAGCTCTGCCGTGAGTGGTGAGTAAATCCAAACATCCAATCACGGATCCACCTGTTGCATTCCACAGCAGCAGATAACCACTGTTTACATTTTGTTGCTGAGGCCACAGCTTCTCAGAAGGGAGAAAAATCCCAAGAAAGGATTTTTCACAAAAGATGTCTGTGACAGATGACCACATTTCAAGCACCATTAGCGATGAACAATCAAGCGACAATAAGAACAATAAGCATGCAATAATAACCAACATCATAGGAACAATTAACAGTAGCATTGGTCCCCGTCGCAGACACCATCCCTATCCCTTCCGCTCTGAGCTCCTTCCCCAGTGGTCCCTTCACCTCCAGTTTCCACACCACCAGGACTGGAAGACATAATGACAGCGACCGGAAGGAGGCAGTATTGGCCTCCACTGCCACCAACCAGAGGGCAGATTCCAGTCCCCCAAAAAAGGCCCGCACAATCATCAGGCGCTCTCCATCCTCTTCGGAGGATGAGAACAGCAGCTCCTGAGTCTGAGCATTGCTGGGCCCGGGCACAGAGTGAAGCAACTCAGGAGAGTGACTCCGAGCTGGTCAAAAAGATCCTGGCCTTCCCCGTAATTTGCAAATGCAGTAGGAGGCTGACTGCCATCAATACCTGGGAGCCAGTCCCCTACAGGGAGTTAAAAGAACTTTGTAAGGTAGCAAATGAGCATGGTAGAGGATCCCACTTTTTCAAAAACCTACTAGAGGCTACCTTCTCCATGCATGTTCCAGTTCCACATGACATTAAAAATATTATGAACTGCCTTCTCTACCCTGCCGAATACATGTTATGGGAGAGGCACTGGAATAAACATCTAAAGTCATTATCTGACAAATATGCCAAAGATGCCAACAAGCAAAATTTGTCAGTGGAACAGATTGCCAGAGAAGGTGACTTCCAAAAACCCCTAGACCAAGCAAAGTACCTTCCTGAAGATGCTCTAGCTGTCATAGCTACAGCAGCAAAGACCTCTGCTCTTCACACCTGACGATAGTGCTCCCACCCAAAGTTTTGCCAGCATAAAACAAGGAGCAACAGAAGCCTTTGTACAGTTTATTGACTGATTGAAGACCACACTCAAAAAGCAGATTGAGAGCCTGGAGGCTCAGAAAGAAATTTTAGTAAAAATGGCTGTGGTCAACACAAGCCATGTGTTTGCAGGTTGATTTTGAGAGCTCTCCCCCCGGACACAGAACCAACCATTGGCCGAGGCGTCCACCAGAAAACATGGTTGCCCAAGCAGTGGCAAAACGAATAGCACAAGGAGTCTCTGGAGCTTTTGTCATCATATCATCCAGAAAAAACTCAGTATGTTTTATTTGTGGGGAGCTTGGACATGTTTTTATACACTCCCCTGAAAAGCCCTCTCTCCAGGACCGTTACCCAGATCATCGGTGGCCCCAAAGATAGCCTAGGTTCCAGCCACATTTGGGAAACTCCCAGCAGAGCGCAGGACAGCCCCATGGTCTGACACAAAATCAAATGCCGTATCGCTCTGTCCCGCCTGCGAGTTCCACCACCGACCATCAGTGGCAGGGAAATGGACCACAAGTGACACCATCACCATAGGGTATCCCTGAACACATTGCCAAGATCCAACACACGGAGCAATACAGGTGGGAACCCAGCACCAACTGGTAACCTCTCTATCAATCGACTTCACTGACGAATGCATACACCCCATTCCTACCGGGAAGTTTTGGCCATCCAATGGGTCATTCCAGCATTTTAATTATCAGAGACACTATCATGGGCCTGAACAAATTTACGTTATTCCCGAAGTCCAGACTGTCAGCCCAGGAAAAGAGATTTTTGTACAGATTTGGCCATATTGACCCTCCTTTTTATCTCTCAAAAGAGACACCAATTGCACAGGCTTTCCTCCTGCCAAGAGACAACCCAGAGTGAGCTCCCCCTCAACCCGATCATCATGTGGATGCAGACTGTGGGCACGAGCAAACACATCATTAAGTGTGGGCTGTTTTGTAAGAGGGAGGAGGTCCACCGCCCAGGGATGCTGGACACCAGAGCTGAAGTCACCATCATCACTTGCTCCCAGTGGCCAGCAAACTGGGAATTACAACCAGGCAGGGGTGATCTCAGGGATTGGAGACGTGGCTGTGCTGATGTGAAGCAAGAGAAACATCATAGTTGAAGGTCCTGATGGCAAAATTGCCACCATCCGCCCATTTGTGGTGAGGGTGCCTATTACACCCTTACCCTTACAATAGGGCAGGGACCTATTGTCCCAATGGGGAGCCTCTATCTGTCTTACCCAGGGATTTTTAATTGGGGATACTGTACACTGTGCACCCATCACCCCTCATCTCATGTGGGAACAACACCATCCAGTGTGGGTTGACCAGTGGCCCCTTTCCAGCATAAAACTCTGTGCTAGAGGCCCTTATGGAGGAGCAGCTCGCCAAGGGCTACATCACAGAAACCACCAACCCTTGGAACTACCCTGTCTTTGTCCTCAAAATACCAGGCAAGGACAGGTGGAGGCTCCTCCACGACCTTCGCAAAACCAACAAAGTCACTGAGGACAAGGGTTCCCTGCAACCTGGCCTGCCCTCATCATTGATCTAATCCCAGGACTGGAAGCTAGCTGTCATCAGCATCAAAGACTGCTTCTTCAATATCCTGCTACATCCTCAAGACACCTCAAGATTCGCTTTCTCTCTGCCCTCTCCCAACAGGCAAGCCCCACTCAAGCAGTAACACTGGCTGGTTTTGCCACAAGAAATGAAGAACTCACCATCAATCTGCCAGTAGTACATGGCTCACATTCTGTCCCCAGTGCGGAACGATCATTCTCCTTTACATGGATGATATACTTATCTGTGCTGAGACACAGATTTATCTAGACTTGACACTAACAAAAACCATCCAGACCATCAAAGCAGCAGGCTTTGAAATCCATGAAGACAAGATGCAGCACACCTGCCTACCTGGGACTCCAGATTCATGAGAGGACAGTCATGCCCAAGCAACTGACCACCCGGGATGGCCGAAGACCTTGTGAGATTTACACCAACTCTGCAGGTCCATCAACTGGGTATCCCTGCTGAGGATCATGACGGAGGTCCCTCACCACTCTTCAACCTGCTCCGCAGCAGCGAGGACCTAGATTCACCATGCATTCTCACATCAGAGGCCAAGGGATCCATTACAAAGGTTCAAGAAGCCTTGTCTTCACAGCAAGCCCCCCACTTTGAACCCAGCCTGCCTTTCTAGCTTGCCATCCTGATAAGGCACTACGCTTTCACTCACTAATTTTCAATGGGACAAGATGCTGAGAGACCCACTCCTCATCACTGAGTGGGTCTTCTCACACAATCAACCTTCCAAGACTGTAACAACACCACAGGGACTAATGGCTGAATTAATTAAAAAGGCTAGGGCTCGCCTCTGCTCTATTGCAGGGAGTTCACATGCATCTACCTTCCATTGAAAACAGGAGATATGGAGCATTTGCTCCAAACCAACGAGAGCCTTCAGTTCACCCTTGATAGCTATATGAACAAAATTTCTATTCATTTATCAGGACATAAAATATTGAAATCTGAATTTAATCTGGTCCCCAAATTACTTCAGAGCAGTACACCTCTCAGGGCCCTGACAGTTTGTACTGATGGCTCAGGGAAATCCCACTAGTCAGTGATGACTTGGAGGGATCCCAGGATGCAGGAGTGGGAATCTGACATCCAGGTGATTAAAGGATCACCAAAAATTATAGAATTAGTGGCCATCGTTAGAGCCTTTGAGAAGTTTCAAGAACCTTTCAATCTGGTCACCAATTCAGCATATGTCACTGGTGTAGCTATGAGAGTTGAACATTCTTTTCTAAAAGAAGTCTCTGCGCGCGCGCGGGCGTACGTGGCCCTGAGGTCCGGCTAGCTTAGGTGAAGGTGGCCGACGCCTCCGCGCATCTGAGGTCCAGCCCCCCTCGGCGTCCTGGCCTCGGGCTGGGCTGGATTGCGGACGTGGATAGAATCGCGCCTATGAGCCGAGGAAAGGAGGCGACCACTTGCTGGGGTGAAAACGTTGGTTTATTGAAGATGGACGGGACCAACCATAGGGAGGGCACCGACCAGCAAATGGCAACGAACAGGGGGAGCAACAAGGTTTTAAAGAAGAGGGGTGGAGAAAGGAGGGACGCCCAGCTAGCCAGTAACAGAAAAACATGGGAGGTACAGAACTTAATGGACATACAAGAACAACCAATAAATACAAAGTATAGGAGGGGCCCTGGGACCACAGCCAACCACAACCCCCGGAGAGAAGAAGCCTCTAGAACTGAGGGAGGAGTGGGGGTGATTGACTGGGCCCAGGGAGGAGAAAAACTTGACTTATAAGGATAGGAAGGGGGAGGAGAAATTACATAACCTAGGAGCTTAATAGCTAAGGGGGAGGGGGTAACCATGGAAACTCAACTGGCAGGAGAACAGTGGCGGGAAAACTGTGAGGGGAAGAACCATTTACAAGAACATAGGGGAGGTTACACCAAATGGGGGAGTAAACAGAAAAACTTAAAAAACACACTACAACATCTCCCCGTTTCTTAACAAATAAAAAGTGAAAGAACAAAGCAGTCCGTAGAAACTTAAAACTCAGGGACCCGCGGCTGGTCCGGCCAGTCCTCGCCTTCTTCGAGCTGGGGCCCGTCCGCCCAGGGATGGTCAGTGGGCGACGCAGTTGACCCCTCCTCTTCTGCAGCTTCTCCGGCCTCCGAGGAGAGGTCCCCCAGCTCGATGTGCTCCTCGACGGGCACGGTGGCATGGTTGATGCTTGGCGAGGTGGCCTTGGATATCAGTCTCTGGACCAGACCGCGGATCAACATAAAGAAAACTAAAAGTATAAATAAGCTCAAAACAACTTTTGAAACTGATTATATAATTGAACTGGCCCACCCGCTAAGGCCCCAACCCTTGAAAATGTCCCCCAGCCAGTCTGAAGTCTCCTTCTTGACCTGGTGGACAAGGTCCTGGAGCTTCTTGATGGAATGCCTGGCGTCCTCGGCTCGGGAGGACAGGTTCAAGCAGCAGAGGCCCTCAAACTCCTCGCAATGATGGTGATGGAGCAGCAATAGAAAATCTATTGCTGCCCTGTTCTGGAGTGTCACCTTCCTTGTAATTTCCTCGTCTGTGAGGAGGTCGTAAAGCGCGGCTGAAGTGAAATTGGCTTGTTTAGCCACCCAACACTCTAGGCGGCCCAATTCACCTAGAGCCTTTGCCACCGATACCCAAGGCAATAGACTAGTAAAGGCGACGGACTTTGAATGCGACCAATGAGTAATTTCGTCGTCACAATCTTCTGTGAGATCCTTAAGATCTCTTTTAGCTCTGCCCAATTCATATGTGACATTATTTCTCTTCCAATTAACAATTTGGGTCATGTTAGGGGTAAACAGCGTCAGCCGGCCAAAGGTACACGGCCCTCCGACCAGGCCAGAGGGGATGCCTGCCCACGCTCGGTCACCGCAAATCAAAAACACACCCCGAGGAAGGGAGTAAGAGGTCTGGCCAGTAGTGGTGGGGCCGAGGATCTTCAGAACGGCCTGACACCACTGTGTGACCTGGTATTCTTTTTTTGTCTGAAGGACCACCTCACTGCCCCTCTCTACGGGGGTGATGCCGTAATCAAACTGGAAACAAATAGAGGCATTGGCGGAGCCGAGTAGGTGTAATTCAGTGGGCTCGGAGGTTGCAGGAGCCAGCCTGAAAACTTCGTCTTTCCAGGCATTTGAGGAGTCAAAACTCGGGAGGATAGTGAGGCTCCTGGCCAAAATCAGGTAAAAGGAACGTTGGAAGGTGGGAGGGAACTCGCCTGGAGAGAATGGGATCCCCACAAGGCAAGACGACATGGGGTCCTCTGCTGCACCGGTATCAAGGCAGATGCTGTCCTGCCCTAAGGATTGAGCCAAGGCACGCCAGACGTTGACTTTCGGCTGGGGGATGACCCACGACTCCGAAGGTGTCACAAGGAGTCCGTAGGTCAGGATGATTGTCAGCAGCATCTCAGGGTTGGGAACCAGCGATGTTGCAGCGGGGGCCATTGGGGAGATGTAACTGAAACGAGAGAAACCAGTAAAAGTATAACGAAATCACAAATAGGGTTCTTCCCCAAACAGCCAACTTAAATAAAACATACGTGGTGGCATAGCTGGAGCAGGAGGAGAGTATGAAGAAACATGGGATAGCAAATCAAGGGGAGGAGGAGAAGCAGGAGGTGAAGGTTCTTCCGAAAGAGGGGGGAGATCTGAAGGAGTGGACAGGAGCTGATGGGAAGCCTTCCTCCGCCGCCGCCAACACGCCTGCCGTACCTGTGACACTGCCTCTGCCTTGGTCCTCTGTTTCGGGACGAAGGGCCTGACCCACTTTGATGGTACCCACCTGGGGCCTGAGGGAGTGGACACGCAAGCGTATCCCCTTCCCCAGGTCACCAGGTCAAAGGGGCCCTCCGTCCGCCAGGTCTCCGGATCCTTAACGAGAACCGGAGGTCTGACTTTAGGCTGCAGCTGCTGGTGGCTGCCGAAATGCCGGACCACTGGAGGATTCTGGCTGTCAAAAGAGCAGTTAAGAAAGTTAAGTGTGTACAAAGCTTTTGACAGCCGGACGTGGGGGGTTTCCACCTTCATCGCCAGTTGTTGGCGGGACAGGATCTTCTTAAGGCTCTGGTGGGCCCTCTCCACCATGGCTTGGCCTGTCGGGGAATAGGGGATGCCGGTCTTATGGACTATTCGCCATTGCTGCAGGAAGCTCCGCAGCTCCTTAGAAGTGTACGCAGGGCCGTTGTCTGTTTTTAAGGCCCTAGGGATGCCCAAGACAGCGAATGCCTGAAGCAGATGCTTCTGGACATCCGCTGCCTTCTCTCCTGTGTGGGCAGAGGCATAGATGGCCCCGGAGAAGGTATCGACGGAGACATGGACGTAACACAATCGACCGAAAGACGGGATATGTGTCATGTCCATCTGCCACACCTCACAGCTCGCCAGGCCCCGGGGATTTGCCCCCAAGGCCACGGTGGGCATCTGGTCTTGTTGGCATTGGGGACATGTGGCCACGATCGCCTTGGCCTGGTCCTGCGTCAGGTTGAATTGCCGAACCAGGCCGGGCGCATTCTGGTGAAAGAGCTGGTGGCTGATCTTAGCCTGGCCGAACACATCCGGGAGGGGGCCCTGCGTTACAGCAGCCGTGGCCAAAGAATCGGCACGACGGTTGCCTTCCGCAATAAACCCAGGCAGATCAGTGTGTGATCTAACATGCATAACATAAAATGGATGCTCGCGGTGGGAGACCAGCTCGACGAGCCTATTCAGTAAATTAAATAAATTTTTGTTAGTAACCTCCTGAAGAACTGCGCACTCAGCTCTAGACACTACACCTGCGACATACGCAGAATCTGTGACCAAATTGAAAGGTCCTGGGAACCTCTGGAACGCCCTGACGACTGCGTCTAACTCAGCAATCTGTGGAGAACCCTCCACAACAGCAACATTAGTCTCCCACTGCTGAGTCTGAGGATCTTTCCAAGTCATTACTGATTTGTGGGATGCTTCTGATGCGTCAGTAAAAACTGTCACGGCATTCAGTGGTTCCCTGCTTTGGACCTGTTTAAGAGATAATTTAAACTCCGAATTGAATAATTTATGGGGCCGGCCGATCTACTGCGATGCGCCCAGTGTAGCTGTCAAGTGCAAACTGAAGATATTCATTTGTTTGCAGCAATTCTTCAAAGGTTTTCAATTTTAATTGGCCCGATTCTAGTTTAATTGGAATATGTATGCATGAAAAATCACACCCTGCCAACTCCCTGATCCTCGATCTCGCTTTGAGGATCAGTTCGGCTACCAACTCTTGTGGCCGTGTCATCCTTTTGGACCGATTATGGCTGAGGAACACCCACTCTATAATTAAGAGGGGGTCGCCCTGGCCCTGGTCCTTTAGGCTTTGGTCCCACTGATGGATTATGCCATGGAGGTGTGGCAGTTTCCCCAGTACGATAAATTTGAAAGGCAGGCCCGGATGGTATCGGTGAGCCTGCCTGGCCGAAATAGCTTTTTGAATCCTCTCCAAGGCTACCTGTGCCTCTGAGGTGAGAACCCTAGGGGAACTAAGCCCCTCTTCCCCTTTCAACAAATTGAAAAGGGGGGGCTAGATCTTCGGTCGAAATGCCTAGCCAGGGTCTCACCCAATTTATCGACCCACACAGTTGATGGACATCCGCTAGGGTCTGGACTTTCGTCCAAATAGCCAATTTTTGCGGAACAATGGTCCGCTTTGTAATCTCAAGGCCCAGGTATTTCCAAGGTGGCATCCGCTGAATCTTGTCCTGCTGGAGCTCGAACCCTGCAGCAACCAACGCATTGGTTGTCAGGTCAAGCGCATGGGCAAGCAGACTGTGGTCGGGTGCACACACGAGGATGTCGTCCATGTAATGATGGATGATGACGCCATCCCCGAGGGCTGTACGTATGGGCGACAGCAGCGAAGCAACATACCATTGGCAGATCACAGGGCTGTTTTTCATGCCCTGAGGGAGCACTCGCCAATGGTAGCGCTTGGCTGGGGACTCACGGTTGATAGATGGAACCGTGAAGGCAAAGCGCGGGGCATCATCCGGGTGAAGGGGAATTTGGAAGAAACAATCCTTAATGTCTATTACGGCCAGATTCCAATTTTGGGGGAGCATTGATGGGGAGGGCATCCCTGGCTGGAGAGACCCCATGTCGGCTATTACTTCATTAATTTGACGGAGGTCGGTCAGGAGCCGCCACTTATCCTTATTAGGTTTCTTGATGACAAACACTGGGGAGTTCCAAGGTGACATGGTCTCCACCAGGTTGCCTTTAAGCAGCTGCTCCTGAACGAGCTCATTGAGCGCCCTTAATTTTTGTTTATTAAGTGGCCACTGCAAGACCTGTACTGGTTTATCTGAGAGCCAATTCAGTTTCCAGGTCTGGCGCTCTTCAGTGGCCACCGCCCGAAAAACCTGGAGAGCCTTTGGTAGGTCAATTCTGGCTCCCCACTGGGCTAATAGGTCTCTCCCCCAGAGAGGCTCGGTGTAATCCAAAACGAACGGGCGAATAGAAGCCAATTGCCCGTCAGGCCCCTCAATTTGAACAATGCTCCTAGATTGATTAGCCAATTGTAAACCTCCGACACCCGAAATCGTGCCTGCAGCGCTTTGCAAGCCCCAATGTGACGGCCACTCCCGAGAGGGAATGATCGTCACATCCGCGCCCATGTCCAACAGACCCCTTACGATCTTTTTGTCCCCGCCCAACGAAAGTTGACAGGTCAGGCGGGGCTTCTCCCTCCCTACTAGCTGTGCCCAGGCCACCGTCGGAGGCGATGTCTTCTCCGCGGAGTTCTTCTTCCAGTGATCCTCATCTGGCACCAGAATGGCCTGGGCAATGACCTGTCCCCTAGGGAGGAAGAGTGGGGATCGGACACAGTACAGCCCTACCACGAAACGGTCCCGGTCGGTGGTTACCAAACCCGGGACGATGTAGATGTCTCGCGGCGTGTGCTTTGTGTCCCCAACGACGGTCCACCTGCAACGTCCTAGTTTCCTCCAGCGACCCGGGTGTTGTAGGTCGACAGACACCAGCTGGATATCACTGCTAGGGAGATATAAATCCCTAGTTAGCTGCAGCCTGTATGGGGAAACAGAGGACATGGTGTTAAGCGCAGGTACAGTGCCACAGGTAGGTGATGTCACGTCTGATAGAGTGGTCAAGTCCGGTAGGGCGAAAGTTGGCGGCGGTCTCTTGTCTCCTCCCTCCCCGCTCGATGTTGCGTTGCCCGCCGCATTTTTGCCCGCGCGCAGGGAGGGGCTGCGCTCAGGGCCTAGTTTTTTTGGCCCTTTTTCTCCTTCTCCCTCTGCCTCCTGAAATTAAGATAATCAAATCTCATGGGACACTGTGGCATCCAGTGCCCCATCTCTCCACATAAATGGCAGGGGTGGGTGTCGGTGGTTCTTCTGCCGGACCCTGGTGTTGGTGGCCCGGCAGCGGGGGCAGCCTCTAGATCGAATGACTCGGGCTCAGGGAGATCGGCAAAGGCTACGGAGTTTCGGCGTGGGTGCGCAGAAAGAGGAACATGAGCCACTACCGCCTCCATCATCGCCTCCACCGTGGGCCAGGGAGTTCGGGGGAGAGTGCGGATGGCCTTCCTGCATTCTGCATTGGCATTATAATATGCCATTTTCCTTAACATGCACTCTCTCTCCCGGTCCCCAGACACCTGTGCTTCCACGAAACAGTAGAGGCGCTCGATGAAGGCCAGGTAGGGCTCATGCGCGCCCTGCCGCACCTCGTCTTCCTCCCATTGGGAGGTGATGACCGCGAGCCTGAAAAAGGCTCGCTCCGCAGCCTGAGCCGTCTCCACCAGATGTTGGGGAAAAAGAGCCCGAGCCTGGGCTGCCCCATTCGCCCACTGCCCCTCGCCCAACAGGTGTTCTTCCTGAACTATCAGGCCGTCCGCATCATGAGAAGTGGCAGGATTCCCCAAAGGTTTGGGAGAACCTCCAAAATCTCCCTCTTCCACTCCGCTACCCAAATCCGGAACTCCATAGGGCCGGTCAAGCTGGAGAAGAGAGCCCTAAGGTCAGCGGGCACCAGATCTCCCCATGGAAGGGCATCACGGAGCAACCCCCGGAAGTATTCAGACTCCCGGGAGTAGTCCTTCTGCGCCTTGCACAGTTCCTTGATCCGTGCTGCTGCTAAAGGCACCCACTGTGCCAGAGAACTCCCCTCTCCGCTCAGGGTGTACGAAACCGGGGCGGCTTCCAACAAGGGCGCCTGTCCCGGCCTCCGGTCATCCACTCCCCCCCCCCGGAACACAAAGCGTGGGAACCGGAAGGGAAGGCGTGGGAACCGGAAGTGGAAGAGGTTGAGGCGGGGCCTGGTAGTGAGGCGGGACGAGGGGGCGGGCACGGCACACCACCCCTCTCCGCCCCCTGGGTGGAACACGGGGGCGGAGCCAAACATGGAGGACTGACAGGAGCAACGAGGGAGGAACTTACGGGGGGCTGGAGTGGGGAAGGAGATATGGGAGGAGCTGTGGGAGGAGCCGGATGGGTGGGAGGAGTAAGGGCGGAATTGGTAGAGGGTTGTACTGTGGGCGGGGGAACGGGAGGAGTTGAGGGAGGGGCTGAGTATGAGGGAGGAGCATGGGCCAGATTATCAAGGGGCGGCACCGAGGGCGGAAAAGTAGGAGGGACAGGAGGAGGATATGAGGGAGGGGCAACCGAAAATGAGGTTGGGTCAGGGGAAAGGAAGGGGTTGGCGTTGGAGAGGAAAGGGTTGGGAGAACACGAAGGAGCCGTGGTGGGAGCAACCACGTGGTTGCCGCCATCTTGAGCTCCATGGGAGCCATTTTGCGAATCTTCAACAAACCTAACTGACTTGGGACGCACAACTGGGGACTTGGGGACTGGGATAGAGGGTGAGGGACGAGAGGATGCCTGGCCAGGGCTCCTCGAAGGGGGAGGCCGAGCAGGTCGAGGGGGAGCAGGGGCAGGATGGACCCCTTGCTTCTTGTCGGCCTTTAAAATCCCCCTCGAGGGCTCCTGCCTGCGGGATGAGGGTAAGGGTTGAGGGACAAGGACAACGGAATGAGGGGAACGAGGGGATAAACTAGAACTTGTGGGACCCTTTCTAAGCTCCCCGGACGAGCGGAGTGTAGCATGTACTCTGCCCGCCCAATACGCCACGGTAACCAGCTTCGTCTCCCCAGAATTAATAACTTCATTTAATTTGGCCTCAGCGGCTGCCCAAAACCGTGGCTGTTTAGCAAGTTCTGGGGAGACTTCGGGAAACTTAGAAAAAACCCACTTAACTAATAACTTTACTTCCTGCTTGGGCGCCTTGTGCCCACCAGTCAGTAACAACCCTTAACGTAATAATAAACCTCTTTTTGGGATTTTCCCATGCCTGCACCCATGGCTCCCTTCTAACACAGAAATTGCTCTCGCTAGAAGGGGGGAAAATCCTCTGATGACACGCAACCACCCGCTCGGAAAAAAAGCCGCAAACTTAAACAATGAACCGCCCGCCGCCGGCCCCTGCTCCCCCCACTGCCCCCAGGTCAGGGGTTATCAGTCCGGGAGAAATAAAGGAATTGGGTGATGGGTCCGGCCCCACGTCTGGGGAAATCCGGCACCCACAGGGAAGTAAAAATAAGAAAGGAACGGGGTTTGAGGAGCGTCCTCAGGGAAAGAAGGTGGGGGGTAGGTCCCCAAGGCAGGGCATATACCCCTAGGGAAAAGGTAAAAAGGCAAGGGGGAAGCCCGGAGAGTCCCCAGGAAAGGGCCCGGACTTACCAATCCGGCGACGGCGAACAAAGAAAAACCAAGCGGGGGTCCTCAACTCTGGAGTCGTCCTTTGGGTGGAAGGAGTGTCGACTCCGATCCTCGGGGAGCGCTGCCCTTAAAACAGGGCCTGCTACCACCCGAGGTAGTATGGCGTCCACAGGCACTGTAAAGTCCACTCCGCGGGGTCCGGTCAGCAGGCGAATGTCCACCTCGTCAGGCCCCACGTTGGGCGCCACACTGCGCGCAGGCATACGTGACCCTGAGGTCCGGCTAGCTTAGGTGAAGGCAGCCGACGCCTCCGCGCATCTGAGGTCCAGCCCCCCTCGGCGTCCTGGCCTCGGGCTGGGCTGGATTGCGGACGTGGATAGAATCGCGCCTATGAGCCGAGGAAAGGAGGCGACCACTTGCTGGGGTGAAAACGTTGGTTTATTGAAGATGGACGGGACCAACCATAGGGAGGGCACCGACCAGCAAATGGCAACGAACAGGGGGAGCAACAAGGTTTTAAAGAAGAGGGGTGGAGAAAGGAGGGACGCCCAGCTAGCCAGTAACAGAAAAACATGGGAGGTACAGAACTTAATGGACATACAAGAACAACCAATAAATACAAAGTATAGGAGGGGCCCTGGGACCACAGCCAACCACAACCCCCGGAGAGAAGAAGCCTCTAGAACTGAGGGAGGAGTGGGGGTGATTGACTGGGCCCAGGGAGGAGAAAAACTTGACTTATAAGGATAGGAAGGGGGAGGAGAAATTACATAACCTAGGAGCTTAATAGCTAAGGGGGAGGGGGTAACCATGGAAACTCAACTGGCAGGAGAACAGTGGCGGGAAAACTGTGAGGGGAAGAACCATTTACAAGAACATAGGGGAGGTTACACCAAATGGGGGAGTAAACAGAAAAACTTAAAAAACACACTACAACAAGTCTCCAACGCAAATTTGTGTTAATTGCTTTCTAAACTAATATACCTCATTTCCCACAGAAAGCAACCATATCATGTGATGCATGTGAGGTCACACACCAACGTCCCAGTGCCACTGCAGAAGGTAACGAGAGAGCAGATGCATTAGCCATGCCAGCTGGGACCACCAACATCCCCAATATTTTCACAAAAGAGAAGTTACCACATTCCTTCTTTTATCAGAATGTACCAGCTCTCCTGTGGATGTTCAAGTTACCAAGGGATCAAGCTAAAGCAATTGTGGGCACCTGCCCCAATTGCCAATCATATCAAATATTGCCAATAGGATCCAGGGTTAATCCCTGGGGGCTAAGTACATGCCAAATTTGGAAGACTGATGTGACTCATATCTCGTCCTTTGGAAGGACAAAATACATTCACGTGTCCGTAGACACATTTTCAGGAGCAGTGTTTGCATTAGCCCACATGGGAGAAACTTCCAAGGACACCATCTGGCATTCCTCCTTGTATTTGCTATGCTGAGAGTCCCTGCACTGATAAAAACTAATAATGGACTTGTCTATACCTCCCACAAGTTAAGAGATTTCTTTAATCAGTGGGTGGTAAGGCACACCACAACTCACTCTTCTACAGATCCCATCAGACTCTTAAGAGAGTCCTTGATCAGCAGCAGGGAAGAACAGAGACTATGCCTCCTGTTTAGAGGCTCTGTAAGGCTGTGTAGGTTATTAATTTCCTAAATTGTTCAGCCCCAGAGCCAAATCCCCTGCCACTGCTCATCAAGGACCCAGAAGCACAACAAATATCACAGCCTTTCTCTTTGATTTCCTAGGGGAGGGAGTGTGCCTGTCTGTCCACACCATCTGGCCCCAAATGGCTCCCAGCAAAAAGCATAAAACCATACCTTGGCTCTGCAAGTACTGCTCCTGCAGCAAATAACTCAGATCATTCCGAGACCCTTACAGAGACGCCAGAGAATCAGACAATGACTGCCTGGAAACAGAGACAACATCAAACACCCATGCACCAAAGAACAAGCCATCCCATCACCAGGTCACAGATGGGACAAGTTCCCGAACAACCCCCTGTGTTGTTGGGTTAGTCTGAGTTGCACCCCCCCACCTAGATGTCAATCTTACCCTAAGTCTTGCCCCTTGCTCTAGAATGTTCCCTGCCCCTCCTCCTACTTGACTGTCTATCTCCCCTTGTACCTGCCCCCGGCTCTGGAAATCCCCTTGGAAATCCCCTAATATTGGAAGCCCTATTGGTCTGTTTAAACTGTTCCCCTTCCCCTGTGTTACCGCATTAGTTTGAGTGTTATAAACCCCACCTCTTGTTGCTGCTCCCCAGTCCTTTCCCTAATGGCTGGAAATTTGTACCCTCCCCTGAGACCTCCCCTGTGTAAGAATCCCTGCACACGTGTTGTCCCTGGACCCTCCTTAGAATAAACCTCCTTGGAACCTATACAAAAGACCTCTCCCTTATTCTTGCCCCTCCCTTCAATGCTGAATCATCAACGCTGTAGAGCTTAAGCCCTACAGCTGTATCCTAGACTCTGCTGCTTTCTGAGAACAGCCCACTCTTGGCCTAGTGCTAGGAGCTGGTTTGGGAAAATCTAGCACCACATCAACGGCTGCTACACAAAGCTCCTTCTCTGACTCCCTTCTCCTCAACTCCTCCCACTCCCAGAACCCTCAATATTTATTTACCTGCACATCCTCATTCCTACCCTGAAGACTCTCACTTTCCTGTATTTCCCACTGTGTTGGGGACACAAACAGGACGGGACTGCTGGTTCCTTGATCTTTTATTGCAGTATCAGCTTCATTACCTAGTTGTGACAGTAGGAAGATGGCAAAGGCTTGTGTACAGTCAGCAGCAGCCAAAGATTTCTTTGTTAAGGACATTTTAAAAACTTTCTAGCCACAGTATATTGCTAAACCTCACAGACAGTTGTTCTAGCCAATTATTAAAAGTACATGTACACCCACTTCACACAGCCTGCTTGTCTTCTTTCTACACCACTATTAAGCTTAAAACCTTCTACTATCTTGCTGAGCATATTTTCTTATTTCTATCTTAGGGGCTATCTTAGCCAAGCCTAAAACTCAAGGTATTGTTTAATGGCCTTGCTTCCTATACCATTGTAACTTTTTCTACCTTAAGAGTTTGCAGCTGCAGCTAGTTCAGAATTTTCTGTTTATAAGGCCTGCTTTCCCAGTTTTCTAAAACTTTTCTTACCTTTACAGTTTCCCACGCCCACACCTCCTACAGCCTTCCCAAACCTCCCATATTCTGCCTCAATGCTGCTTCTACCAGCAACCAACTGAGCGTCCCCACTAGGTAGAATGGTTCCGCTGGCAACATCTACCTCAATAACATTCCCCAAATCCCTTTCTTTGTCCACTTTTCCCAGTTATTTTTAAAAGAGGAAATAAAGAAGGAGGAGGGAGGAAAAAGGAAAGCTTTAGAAGGGAATGACTTCCCTAAAACTAATAACCTCCCATTTAAAACTCCCAACAGAAACACTCTTAACATCACCCTACCACCAAGATGGCTGGCAGTACCCATACCAGCGAGGTCCTTCTGACTGTCCCGGTCCTCTGGATGTCCATGAGAACACCAGCGGTGGATACATGGTTAATAGCACAGCCCAAATAAAACATCTGAGTTACCCTCGCCAAAACTCTCTGCCAAGACAACATGTGCCTGTCCATGGGCAATGCCAGCAATCCACTGGCCTTGTGCCCGGTAGGGATTCTGCTAAAGCCCAAAGAATACCCCTTCACAAGGAAGGAACTCAACCTGGTAGACACTTGGGATGAGAGGATGAAGATCTTGCCCATGCAGGAGGGGTTGCCAGAGAAACCCCAGGAATTGGAACTTTTGAGGTCCTCCAAGGCCATTTATTGTGTAAAGTTTTATTACAGGCCCTCGAGTAAACCATGGTCTGCATCAGAATATCAAAAATCTATCTTCCTAAAGGATGTCTCACCTACCAACAAAATTTACAATTCAATTAATTGGTGCAATTACACCAACAACACACTATCCATGTCCTCTTGCCATCCCAGAGTTCTTCTCCAGGATGTGTTCCTGATCTGTAGAGATAGGGTGTGGGCAGGAATCCTCTCTCATCTACAGGGGGGTCCTTGCACCCTTGGCCAGCTTACCATCCTAACCCAAATCTCAACCAAAATTCACAATTCATAAAAGAAAAATTAACTGGCTGGCCAAAAAAGGGAACCTGTACAATCTGATGAAAATTATAACAGCAGAATTGTTGATTAACAGCATAAGAAGGACAATGATGTCCCTTTTTCTACCATGGGTTGCCACCACAAAGGCTCTCAGTGAGCTTTCTCACCTGGAGTGTTAGCTTGGTAAGCAGGCCAACCTAACATATGTGGTGCTAAATGATCTCCTGTCAGATGAGGAGACTACCAGGTATGCCACCCTTCAAAATTGAGCAGTCATTGATTTTCCGCTGCTGGCCCATGGGCACGGCTGCAAGGAGTTCAGCGGGCTGTCCTGCTTTAACCTGTCTTCTCACAGCAAAAGCATCCATGCCCACATCCAGAAGATCCAGGACCTGATAAAAAAACTCAAGAAAAAGACCCAAAATGGTCTGAGGACCTCTTTGGCTCTGGGGACTTAAGAGATGGGTTGCCTCCCTTCTAAAAAATATTCTTTGGATCCTTTTGTTTGGTTTTAGTTTATTTTTTTGGTGGTTTTTTTTTTTTTTTTTTGGGCATGTTTGGTTGTTTTAAGATTTTGCTTCTAAAGTCTCTGGGGAAAGCCTTTTTGCTAATTAAAGAAGGGGGAGTTGTGGGGGCTGGAGAACCAGCCAGGGAAAGGCCTGCCACACTCCCCTGGAGAGCCAAACCCTAAGCCACAACCCTTTTGGTTGTCGCAAGTAGAAAGATCACACCAGAATCTTTTACGGTATTATGTTAATCCCTTGTACCCCTTTAGCCTATCCCCTTTTCTCCACCCCTGTGCCCTCTCCCCATTGTTTCCCAAGTTTTGTCCCACTCCTCGCTTTCCCCCTGTAAACTCCTGTTTCCCCTGCCTTCTCAGAGCTCTTGTACCTGGTCTCTTTCACAGAGTGCCCTGCTCTTAATAAAGGTTAGTTCTCTGTGGAATGCCATACAAGCTCCCGTCTCTCTTTCCTCCACGTGGCCTGAAGCTAACCAGAAGACAAAGAACCAGAATCACTGGCAAAGGTGAGGACGTGCCTGTGCCCCATGGACATCCTTGTGAGGACACTTCTTTGGGAAGCTTGCAGCGCGCCTACCACCACTCATTCACTGAGGCACCCATCCCAGGATAGGGGGCAAGGGGATTGGGAATAGGACAGAAAGATTCATCCTCTGGAGATGACTCCTGTCGAGCATGAGAAAAAGGTATTCTCTCAAGGATGCACATGGAATGCCATGGACAAAGGTACCTGGTGCCTGAAAGAATTAGCTGTGCTGGAGGTAAACTAAAAGGATTCAAGATTTTTTAAGATGGCGGAATTAAGATGGTGAAGCCTTATGTGACGGACAAGACCGTGTCCCTGCACTGAGCTGTGCCGCGGAGCTGTGCCGCAGAGCTGGGCATCGGAGCTAGGCCGCGGAGCTGTGCCGTGGAGCTGGGCCTCGGAGCTGGGCCTCGGAGCTGTGACGCAGAGCTGTGACGCGGAGCTGTGACGCGGAGCTGTGCTTTGCTCCTCCCTTCCCCGCATTCTGCATCCCTTGCAGAGCCTCTGCTACCTCCTTAGCAGCCCTGTGGCGCCGACCTGCTGCTGGAGAATTCCTGGAACTCTGAAACCCCGGATTTCCAAATCCCTGAATTTCCAAATCTCCACATTCTTGAACCCCTGGATTCCTGTAACCCTGGATTTTGGAATCCTTGGATTTCTAAACCCTCGGATTTCTTGAATCCCCGGATTCCCGAACCTCTGGATTTTGAATCCCCTGCTGTCTGGTTGTTTCTGAGGTGTTTGTTAATAATGGTTTCTACACGGTCAAAAGCTGTGGCTGGTATAAGTGACCAAGTTGGGCCCTCCAAAAAGGACGTGAGTGTACAGACCCATCCGTGCCCAGAGTGTTTGAGCTTACTGGTGGCATTAGGGAGTGTTGTGGAGGAAACCTGCCTGTGCTGTGAACAAGTGAATGACCTCCTTTCACTGGTGGCTGAGCTTAGGGAGGAAGTTGAAAGGTTAAGGAGTATTAGGGAAAGTGAAAGGGAAATAGACCGGTGGAGTTCAGCCCTACCATCTTTAAGGGAGGTTACTAATCAAGAGACTGAGGACTTATATGCCTCCCACTCTCAGGCAACAGAAGGGCATGTGGTGGATGAAGAGGAGTGGAAACGGGTCCCTGTGCGGGGTGGTAAAAATGAAAAGACCTCCCCCCCCCCATCATCCAGCCAAGTACCACTTCAGAATAGGTATGAGATTCTGGATCTAGAGATTCAACTAGATGATTTAGGAGTGAATTGTCTGCCTAGTGAACCCCCCAATTATGATTCACCTGCAACACGAATCACTACCTCTAGCATCAAGAAGAAAAGAAGGGTAATCGTAGTAGGTGATTCCCTCCTGAAGGGAACTGAAGGCCCTATATGTCAACCAGACCCATCCCACAGGGAAGTTTTTTGCCTCCCTGGGGCCCGGGTACAAAATATCACGGAGAGACTTCCTGGGCTGATTCAGCCCTCTGATTATTACCCACTGCTGATACTCCAGGCTGGTAGTGATGAGATCGAGAAGAGGAGCGTCAAGGCAATTAGAAAGGACTTTAAGGTATTGGGTCAGGTAATTGACAGGGCAGGAGCACAGGTAGTGTTCTGCTCAGTCCCTTTGGTGGTGGAGGAAAATGATGAAAGAAACAGAAGAATCCGTATTATCAACAAGTGGCTTAAGGGTTGGTGTCATCGGCAAAATTTTGGATTCTTTGATCATGGCGAAACTTTTACAGCATCTCTCTGCTGGAACCAGATGGGGTACACCTCTCTGTTAAGGGCAAAAGGATTTTAGCTCATGAACTGGCAGACCTCTTTGAGAGAGCTTTAAACTAAGTTTGAAGGGGGAAGGGGAACCAGCTGAGCTATCTGGAAACATGCCCAAGAATTGCAAGGCTAAGAGAGGGGTGAACTCAGTTGCCCAGATGAGGTGCATGTATACCAATGCACGCAGTTTGGGCAATAAACAAGAAGAGCTGGAGGCCATGGTGCAACTGCAAAGCTATGATGTAGTTGCCATCACGGAAACGTGGTGGGATGACTCACATAACTGGAGTACTGCACTGGATGGATACAGGCTCTTCAGGAGAGATAGGAAAGGAAGAAGAGGAGGTGGGGTAGCCCTTTATATTAAGCAAACTTTTGATGCCATCGAAATTGAAACAAAGGAAGAAGGAGTTGAATGTCTATGGATAAGAATTAAGGGGAAGGCCAACAAGGCCGACACCATATTGGGAGTCTGTTATCGTCAACCCGATCAGGAAGAAGAAGTAGATGACTTATTTTATAAGCAGTTAGGCAATGTTTCAAGATCATCAACCCTTGTTCTTGTAGGTGACTTCAACCTACCAGATATCTGCTGGGAGCTTAATACAGCAGTAAAGAGGCAGTCCAGGAAATTCTTAGAATGTATGGAGGACAACTTTTTGTTGCAGCTGGTGGATGAACCCAGCAGGGGAGGGACTATGTTAGATCTGCTATTTACAAATAGAGATGGGCTGGTGGGAGATGTGGTGGTTGGAGGTCATTTGGGGCAGAGTGATCATGAAATAATAGAGTTTTCAATACTTGGTGAAGTCAGGAAGAGCACCAGTAAAACTCTTGCACTGGACTTCCGGAGGGCGGACTTTGGCCTGTTCAGGAGACTTATTCAGAGCGTCCCTTGGGAAGCAGCCCTTAAAAACAAAGGAGTTCAGGAAGAGTGGGCTTACTTCAAAACAGAGATCTTGAGGGCGCAGGAACAGACCATCCCTGTATCCTGAAAGATCAGTCAACGGGGTAAACGTCCAGCCTGTCTGGGAAAGGAGGTCTTGGAGGAACTTAAGAATAAAAAGAGGATGTATCAGCGTTGGAAGAACGGTCAGGTCTCTAAGGAAGTATTCAAGAGGGCTGCTAGAGTATGCAGAAAAAAAAATTAGGGAGGCCAAAGCTCAGTTTGAACTCAGGATGGTGACTACTGTTAAGGATAATAAAAAATGTTTTTATAAATAAATTAATGGTAGGAAGAAAGGTAAGACCAGCCTTTGTTCTTTATTGGACAAAGGTGGGAAGTTAGTATTTGCAGATGAGGAGAAGGCAGAAGTGTTTAATGCCTATTTTGCCTCAGTTTTTAATGGGAAGATGACTTGCCCTCAAGACTCCCGCCCGTCTGGGCTGGTTGATGGTTTCAGGGAGCAGAATGGTCCCCTCATTATCCAAGATGAGGCTGTCATAGAACTATTGAAATGCTTGGATATTCATAAATCTATGGGACCAGACGGGATCCACCCCAGGGTAATGAGAGAGCTGGCAAATGAGTTTGCAAAGCCACTCTCTATCATTTACCAACAGTCATGGCTTACTGGTGAGGTTCCGGATGACTGGAAGCTGGCCAATGTGATACCCATTCACAAAAAAGGTGCAAAGGAAGATCCTGGAAATTATAGACCAGTCAGCCTGACCTCTATACCTGGCAAAATAATGGAACAGTTTATATTATGCGCCATCATGCAAAATTTGCAGGATGGCCAGGGTATCAGACCCAGCCAGCATGGATTTAGGAGGGGTAGATCATGTCTGACTAACCTGGTCACCTTTTATGACCAGGTAACCCGGCTAGTGGATGCAGGGAAGGCTGTAGATGTTGTTTACTTGGATTTCAGCAAGGCCTTTGACACTGTCTCCCATAGCTTACTCCGAGACAAACTCGCAGGCCGTGGTCTGGACAGGAGCACTCTTTGCTGGGTTCAGAACTGGCTGGATGGCCAGGCCCAGAGAGTGGTGGTGAATGGTGCTGC
Organism: Ammospiza nelsoni; assembly: GCF_027579445.1. Lineage (NCBI taxonomy): Eukaryota > Metazoa > Chordata > Aves > Passeriformes > Passerellidae > Ammospiza > Ammospiza nelsoni. Next base: position 16,396,159 of record NC_080669.1, read on the forward strand.
ATCCAGCTGGCGACCAGTCACCAGTGGTGTCCCTCAGGGGTCTGTGTTGGGGCCAGTTCTGTTCAATATTTTTATTGACGACATGGATGAGGGCTTAGAGTCTTTTATTAGTAAATTTGCTGATGACACTAAATTGGGAACGTGTTTAGATCTGCTAGAGGGACCTAGGGCTCTGCAGAGAGATTTGGAACGGTTGGATGCATGGGCAGAATCAAACGGGATGAACTTCAATAAGTCCAAGTGCCGAGTACTGCACTTCGGCCACAATAACCCCCTGCACCGATATAAGCTGGGGACAGTGTGGCTGGACAGTGCCCAGGTGGAAAGGGACCTGGGGGGGCTGGTTGACAGTCGATTGAATATGAGCCAGCAGTGTGCCCAGGTGGCCAAGAGGGCCAATGGCATCCTGGCCAGTATCAGGAATTGTGTGGCCAGCAGGAGTGAGAGGTCATTCTTCCCCTGTACTCGGCACTGGTGAGGCCTCACTTGGAGTATTGTATCCAGTTCTGGGCCCTTCACTTTAGGAGGGATGTTGAGATGCTTGAGCGTGTCCAGAGGAGGGCAACAAGGCTAGTAAGGGGCTTGGAGCACAAGCCATATGAAGAACGACTGAGGGAGCTGGGGTTGTTTAGCCTGGAGAAAAGGAGACTCAGGGGCGACCTCATCACTCTCTACAACTTCCTGAAGGGTGGCTGTGGTGAGCTGGGGGTTGGCCTCTTTCTCCGGGCGACAACAGATAGAACAAGAGGACACAGTCTCAAGCTGCGTCAAGGGAGATGCAAGTTAGAATTAAGAAGGAAGTATTTTACAGAAAGAGTGGTCAGATACTGGAATCATCTAGCCAGTGAGGTGGTGGAGTCATCATCCCTTGAAGAGTTCAAAAAAAGACTGGATGTGGCACTTGCTGCCATGATCTAGTTGAATAGTTAGAACATGGGTTGGACTTGATGATCTTATAGGTCTCTTCCAGCCTTGAATTTCTGTGATTCTGTGATTCTGTAAATAACAAGCAACCCCATCTAGATCTATATGATGTCCACTGTACACAATTGCCATGGTTTAGGAATAGTACTTCCCAATTCAGTGCTCAAATTGAGGCCCTAAACTACACTGCTACTCGGTCCCTTCCTGTCCCCCTTCCCATCCCTTTGTGGATGGGTGGGGAAAAGAACTGAAGGCACAAAAGATAAATATCATTTGTTGAGATAAGACCAATTTACTGGAAACAGCAATGAGATGAAGAAACAAATGGTAACAGCAACAATATTCATAACAAAAGTGTATTAAAGAGAAATTGATTCACAGGCAAAATGTTCATCACAGACCTGTGGCTACAACACCCCAACTGCTTTCTCCAGTTTGGAACAAGCACCAAGCATACTTGACTGAAAGGAACCCTTTCTCTTCGGAAGAGACCCCTTTCCCCCATCCCTAGAAAATGATGTGAGGCGGTACAGAATCACAGAGTCTCAGCTGATGAGTTGTTGCCAACACTGCACTGTTGTAGCATCAGTACCTGTTGTTCTTTGATCTTCAGCAGTCTCATAGCAGAAGGGTCTTCTGAGAGGCTAGGCAAGGTAGTCAACTGTCTAAGTTCTTCTGTCTCCATAGCAGCTATTCTAAAAAGTCCAATCATGCACTTTTGGGTCTTCAAAATACCCACTTCTGAGCTAATCTATGCCAAGACTGCACAGGGCCTCTGGGCCAATCACGATGGGGTTGTTTTGCTACTCATTCCCAATCAAGCTCACTTCAGCTTTCAGTACAGTTCACTGTTACGATTCCCCTGTCACCTCCAAAGGAGAGAAAGATTGTGAGAGCAGTCTGCGGCCCTGGGGTGGAGGTCCGCTGGCTAGCAACACCCTTGGCAGCTGGAGAGCACGCACAAGGATGGCTGCCCCCTGATCTCTGCTGAGATTGTCCCAGGCGGCAGTGATTGCAGCGGCATGGGTGACACTGCAGGGGGTCAGCACTAGGAACCCAAAGTGAAGGAAGCAGGGAAAGGACATTTGTTTGAGTCTCCAAGGAAACTTTATTTCCCGAAGGGGCTCAGGAGCAAATGCTGAAAAAGAGGGGGTCCAGCGAGCTTTTTTAAAGAGAGGAGGGTACGAGGGGTAGATACAACTCTTAACCAATGGGGGGATCTTAGGGGAGGATAACATTACATAACTTAACCAATATGGAACACTTCAGGGAAGGAAGAAGCCTCTTAAACCAATAAATCATCGAAGCAGGGCTAACTGACAAGGAACATTCTGGAACACAAGGGGAGTGGTAACAGTAATTGACAGGAATGAGGGGCAGGGTGACTGGGATTAGCAGGGGCGTATAAGGGAATGAGGGCAGGAGCAGGAAGACTGACAGAGTGAGGGACAGACAAGTGGTGAGAAAACTTTGAGGTAAGCAACTTAGGCCTGAACCATTGGAGGGAACAGAACGGAGTACATGGGAGAAACTACTGTGACTAACTAATATAGAAACTCTAACTTTTATATTAAAACTGCATCCAAACATCAAACTACCACAAAAGATTCTCTCTCTACTCATTTTGATGGCATCAGGGTTACACAGTGCGCTGCTGTCAACTAAAACCTCCCATTCTTGTGGTTCTGATGCGCTACGCTACTATATCCACATAGTCCAATAAATCTGATCATGCCTTTCATCCACCTGGCAGGAGGCTGGGCCTCTCTAATCCTGCTCACGGTCATTGCTCATGCCCTGAAAGTATGACCTGGGGATCTCTTCAAGAGCGTTGGGCATAACATTCCTTTTATTCTGCCTTGGGGCTTGCCCACAGAAAACAAACAGCATTTATCTTCCAAGAGCTTCCTGGGGTAGTCATTCCCCCTCTCAGCTCATGTACTCTTGCTGCTAGGGAAGAGGTGAGTTTCCATCCCACCTCCTCATGTGTTCTCCATGTTCATGCAGGTAAAACCACAGGTTACCTCATGGAGTGTACCTTTTCTTCCTGTCCAGGGGGTGCCTACTCCTCATAGCAGACACTCTGGTTGTGTTGATGGGGCAAGGAAAATTTCCTTTTCGTCTCATCTACATTTTGGGTGGCCCTCTTTAATTTCCTTTCCTAAATACAGGAAATACTTGGTCACTCTTTCCATGGATGAAATGTAGGCCCATGAAAGGGTGAAAATGGTTTCTTCTTATGTCCAGAATCTGCCAACCAAAATGCCCACCTTTTCTATTCCCTCCTTCCGTGCCACCACTGAAACCTTCTGGTCCTTGACAGATGGTTGACCAGTGGTTTCAGCGGTTGACTGGTGGTTTCCTTGAGAATCAGCTCTGGTGATTTTACAGAGAAAGACTGCTTTGTTCTGGTTGTCTGGAAATGGAACTTTAATGAAGCAAAAAACGACAAACCAGATGATGTGCACAGTACAGAGAACAAATCAGAAAAAAGCCTGGGTCCAGGGTTTAGCAGGGATATTTATATATTTATGTCTGGGAAGGGATTAAGGCGGGATCTGAGGGAAGGAACGATTAAGAATATTACAATTCTTGCAGCAAAAAGTAACTAATGGTAACAAAGAGAACTCAGAACTTTCTAATAACAATCTGCATAACTGAACAAGAGGATCATGGGTGGGAGCTCCTGCTAACCCTAACTAAAGAGGGTTTCCCGCAGCCTTAAGCCACCATCTTCTTCTTCTTTTTCTTCTTCTTCTTCTTCTTTTAAACCAACCCCAACATACCATTCCCAATGACCTGGCATACAACTCTAGTGCATTCCATATGAAACTCTGCCACATGTTTTGTGTACACTGTCTGAATTATTAGGGAACTGCATGTTATATGAAAGGATTATCTCCAGCACATCTGATAATCTCAGGTACCAGATGCCTTGCTCCAATGTGTTTAACTTGTCTTGGTGTACTGCAAGGCCTTCTTGCAAAAGTGTCTTCCCCTCACTGTTGTGTTGTGTCGGTATAAGTTGGACTGTTCCGTCCCCCCTTTCATGCAATGGTTCTGCCCTGGTTCTCTCCTCCCTCCCTTGTGCTGCCAGTTATCCCAACTCCCCCCAGCTGCCATGAAGACCAATGTATCCTATCTCAAATCCCTCCCCAGTGCCCTGTCCGTCACTCAGCGCTCCCACTCTTCTCTCTAGAAACTTCCAGCTAGAGCGTCAAGTGATTGGTTCAGGGGCTGGGGCCCCACCCTCAAGTTATCCCCAACTGTGCTCTCCCTAAGTCAAGCTTATGTATCTCACTCCCCTCTGAAATTCTGTTCACCCGAGGACAGACTCCTACCCTGTCTCTTTCCCTTCTTACAAGCTGTTGTAACCTCCCTGAATCTGTCTTCAGCTGTTGGTTCCCCTGGCACCCAATAAACCCAGATTAACCACAGCTGGAGTCTGCTCTCTTTTTCTGCTGATTGTAGCTGCAAGCCAAGCCACGTCTTTCGACAAGGCTATTGCTGCTGTCATAGCACAGGGTGGTTGCCTTAGGCGCTGTCCTGGATCACTGAAATCAGGATAGTGCTCCTCTGCTGCTACAGTGCTGGACTGCTAGCCGGGACGTTGAAAGGGACAATCCTTCTCCAGCTGCCCGCTTCACCCTCACACTTGAGAAGAGTTACCTCTGGAGCCTCAGAGTTTCTGGTCTCTTCCCAAGCCCCACACTGGATGCAAGAAATATGGTGGTTTAGAGCCCAGCTGGGAAATTAAACCTACTCAAGCTGCTCTCTTTCCCTGACCCCTTCTGATAACACAGGAACCCTAGGAAAGATTATAATCTGGAATAACAATTTACTGAAAATCACAATAACCACAATTATATTAATAACAAAAAGAGCATCAGAGAAAGAGGGTGCTTTATCCCAAAAGAGAGCATTCATCACCAAACATCCCCCCAGGCAGTACTCAATGGGGTCTTCAACAAGGGCAATATGTCAAAAAGAGAACTTTCACCATTTAACATTCTCCCCTCCATAGACTGAAAATAATGGAAAACCACAAAGGGGAATCGCACTTCTGAAATGTCAACTCTGTGACACCTGGCAGTACTTAGGCCCCACTGGGGCTCTCCGGCCTAGTGACATAGTTCCAGTGCAGGGTGAAATAACTAGGGCAGGAGATTTTTCTGCCCTACTGTCTTTATTGAAGTCAGCTTGGGTGGGGGCCTGACAGGTCGCCGCTGCTCCCAGGAGTGGCATGGAGGAGGAGGTGTGGAGCTTTGTCCACTGGTGTGCCAGCAGAGATGGGGCTTCCATCCTTGTGAGAGCACCTGGATGTTACAGTTCTCAATTTAACATTTGAAGTCTTCTTTCTAGCTGACATCGCTGGGTTATGGTGAGAGGTTATAAAAGGTCTTAGCAGACACTAGATTCAGGTGTTTACCCTTAGATGTCACTTAGATTGTTTAATTCTGTGGTAGCTCATTGTTTTAAGGGTTTTCTTTGCTGAACTTGGCAAACTGTTTCTACATTAGCATACAAGCTCTGATGTCACTTCCTCCTCACAGTCCCAGGTGCCATTTTCCCGGAAGCAGCAGGGGTGATACCTGACGAAGGGGGATTTCTAACAATTAAACTATTAACGACAGGTAATCACAATATTAATTAAAGAATAAAACTATTAACAACAGGTAATTACAACATGAAACTATTTTAAAAAGTAATTAAAGCACTAACTTAGTAGCAATTGGTTTCACTTTTTAACTCTATAACTTTTAAAAATGGACAACTTTTTACTCCTAAAACAGGGCATTTCTCTCCAATAAGGCAGCAGTGGTGGCAGTGAAGCAGTGGAACTGTCCCAGATCGTCTTCTCCAGAGCCAGGCAAAACCAGCACACTTTGTTCTTTCAGCTTTGGTGTGTTTCTCTTCCTAGGACTGGTGTCTTCCTGCTGAAATCATGCCTCCAGTGATGATGTAGATGGTGTGGAATTAAACACAGAAATTCCACAGAAATTCTCTATATCCAGGTCACCTGTGTTCAAAATTGTGTGTCTCAGGTGCAATGTAAAGCATCTAGATTTTATATAAACCATTCTATCAGTATTTCCATCTTTTTGGTGTCCTTTTGGAGTGGAGAAGGAGTTATTATTTTTTCCCTGAAGTGTTACAAGAAAATATTGAATGATCTTTGGTTTCCTATCTCTTTTACATTTTTCTTTTATTTAGGGAGGATCTTGCTGTAATTTTTGTATCTTCAGGATCTCAGCTTGAGAAGGAATGCCATTTAATAAATCAAACCATAATGGCCATCAGGTTCAAAGCCCATGTAAAGACTGAAGTTTCTTTGTCTGTCTGGAAGAAGAACAAGGCCTGGAGTTCATTTGCTAAGGTGAGAATATCTCTGTTGAGTGATTGAAGTTCTCATGGATGCCATTAGCAGTGCTAGTGCTGTGACTTTATGGGGGCACTTGTTAATTTTCTTGACCTGCAAGATCTGGCCTTTTATTGGAAATATCCTCATTTTGCTGTGGATTGAGGTAACTTTCAAGAAAGAAGTCTATTGTTTTTCCTCTGTGTCACACCATGAGTTTTCTGTAGGCTCTTGGCAACAGCTCTGTCAACTTTGAGGTGCTGGGGCCTTGAAGGGATAAAATGAGGGGTATGGCACAAGCAGAATTTTCTGCTTGTTTTTGCAGATCCTGCCAGGAGTTCAGAATAATGAACATTTGCCAGTTGGTTTCCACAGTAGTAAATGCACAAGTAAATAAAGATCTTGGAGACCATGAGCTCTTTGCTTCAATTGGTTTGGTTGTGGTTTTCTCTTTTAAAATTTTGAAACATTAGAAGAATTCCTAGTTTTTAAAGGGCAGGCCTCAAATTCTGTGGTTGGAATCTGCTTTTCAGGCTATATTTCATAGTCCCCGATAGAAGTACAATTGCTTTGTGTGAAACACACACAATGACTGATCTTTACCCTGTGTTCCCTTTACTTCTTCAACCTCCATCTGCTGGCAGATGTGCTTTTCAAGCAGGGGTGATTGGCTAACAAAGCAACAAGAGAGAAAACATGAAAATGTGCAGCAGCTGCCATCTGGGCCTCTGTGTATATAGCTCTATTTTTATAAGAACATAGGTTTACTTTTATTCTTATGTACTATTTTTTTGTATATGTGTTAAGTTTTATATATATATATATATATATATATATATACACACACATATTTTGTTTCTAACATAGTTGTAGGCATATGGCTACAGAAAACTCTTGGGTTGACATATACACAGTTTAATAGGGGAAACCAAATCCATGTATACAAGTAAAGCAAAGCAAAACAAGGAATTCATTCACTGCTCCTCACAGACATCAGACATCAGCTCCTCACAGATGTTCAGCCATCTCCAGGAGAGCAGGGCCCCATCATGTGCAGTGCTTATTTCAATAGACAAATGCCATGACTCCAAACATTCCCCCCTTTCTCTTTCTTCCCCTCAGCTTTACGTACTGAGCATGATGTCACATGGTCTGGAAATCCCTTTGGTCAGTTTGGGTCACCTGTCCCAGCTGTGTCTCCTCCCAGCCTCTCATGCACTCTCAGCTTCCTCATCAGCATGCAAGAACAAAGAGCAGAAAAGGCCTTGGCTCTGTGTAAGCCCTGCTCAGCAATAACAAAAACATCCCTGTATTTTCAACCCTGTGCTCAGCACAAGTACAAAATACAGCTCCATACTGGCCTCTGTGAACAAGGTTAAGTCTACCTTAGCCAAAACCAGCACACAGGAGCTGAGCAGGCCAGGAGGGTTTGAGGGAGATGATGGGGAATGAGGGAACTGGGGATTCTGAGGAATGTTGGGGCTGCAGGGCTCCCAAGGGGATGGCAAGGCTGGGAGTATGGTAGGGCCAAGGGGACAGCAGGGGCCCAGCAGTGGCAGAGTGGGATCTGGGCCATCATCAGCCCTGGTGGGTGGCAAAGACTGGTGCTTTGCTAGGTTCCTGTTCCATTTCAGAGCTTCAGGGCTTGGTTTATGTGGTAAATAGGTATGATTTGTGCTGACAAAATTGAAACAGTAATCAATATTGATGCAGTAATTAATATTTGGAAATAGTAAAAAAGTTAAAAGTTGTAATGCCAGCCCCCCTGCAGATGTTCAAGCACAGGAGGAAAAAGCAAGAGATAACAGTTACTAAAAATTAACAGAAAGAAGGGGAAATCTGGTTGGGTCCCAGGAAAATGCCAGCTATAAGAGATTTATTGCTTTGATGCTTAAATGTAGTAATATGTTAGTTTTGGCTTACATTGTACTGGCTTGGTGCACATGTGTAACCCAAAGGTGAATTAAAGGACATTGAGGAAGAGGAGAGGCCTTCATCAAAAACGACCCTCAAAGACTTGTGCGACCACCAAAACAAGCGCTGGAGCATGCGCGGTAAGGGTGATGATGAGGGCGGAGGTAGAAGCATGATGAATTGAAAATGGGAGGAGATGACATTGACACATGGCATATAAGGGGAGAATCTTCACTTGGCAAGCACGTACGTGAGGTGGCAAGGGTCCAGAACCCTGAACTCCGTACCCTGCGGTTATCTTTTGCTTATGCGCTATTATTGGAAGCAAATTATCCCTTATTTTTAATCAAATTATAATGTCAATATATATTTTCTAAACTATTCAATTAAAATTGCTGCTACCTAAAATATTGTTTGGGTGGTTTTTTTTATGATGGGATAATTGGACGAACAGAACAGTTTTAGTTGCGTGCACCATAACCTGCTCTCTGGTCTGTTCCCTCTCCTGAATGCCCTTTTCTATGAGAAACAGGTGCTGACAGTGTGTTGCGGGTGTCAGAAATTATGCTCCCTTTAAAAAATATTTTAAAATGTTTATTAAAAGCCTTAACAAAATACAACAAAGGACTGAAGGAAAAATTACAGTGCCAGGAGCATGGGACTAAACTGCCATGTGCTCATCTACAAAATGGATGCTCTGCCTTCTACAGCCCTGGCCCCTCCCCAGGTCAGTCAAATCCTTCTTTGCCGTTCATTTTTGGTGGAGATCACTTTTGTACAAGTTGATTTGAGATCAGGAGTTGCCATGCTGCGCCTCCTAGTAACAAGCCTGCCCGCTCCGCAAATGCCCTGCCTACCAAGGCTTTCCAGTGACAAAAATACCAGGGGGAGGGGAAAGAGGACTATGCGGTAAACTTAGCACAGTAACAGAACTATGTATCAATAAAACTTCTCTTAACATATGCATAATATTAATCTACTAATTGTGAGAGCTAACCATCTATATCACAGGGCTCGCTGTCTGTCTATTCACTGGAGGGTTTGCCCTGAGCTTTTCCCTGGGAGGCTGACTTTTCTGCTGAGCCTCCCGGGCTGTCCGGCAGCCCTTACCTGTTGGACATTTTGCCTCTTGGGAGGGTCCAGCAGCCTGTGGCACTCTACTGGAAGACATTGAGGGGATGTGGACATTGAGGCTCTTGCCAGCACACCCTGAGGAGAGACTGTGAGATACTGGCATCTACTGGAATGAAAGAGGCTCAGGGTGGCGACAAGGAATCAAGCCCAAAATCCCAGTGAGTATTAGAAAGCACTGGAGTGCATTACCTTTGTAAGGCTGGGGGATCATCTAGCCTTGAGATCTTCGGGAGTGGCAACCAGCCAGAGCACAAGTGCCAGGAGCCTGTGAGGCCAGGAAGAAGAAAACACTGCCAATGGGAAATGTAGCTAAGGTTTCCAAAGGTGCAGCAGCTTCCAGCATCAAACGTGCACTCTTGGATCTTCACAGGAGCAGCCCCGGGAGTGGAAGCTGCCAGACAGCAGACAAGGATGGCGAGCAGGACCATCACTCCCGCCGCGTCTCGGCCTCCCACGGCGTTGGTGCAGGGCTTCTCGGGTACCCTCCCATCTCGGTCTCTTCATTAAGTGGAGTTGTTTAGGGGCTGCTTGCTTGACAGCTGTCAGTCAGTTGTCAGCTTGTCAATCAGCTTGTCAAGTTTTGCAATACTTGCACACGTACTCCTGTGTATGTGTGTGGGGGGTGCACATGTGAAATTGCCAGTGTTTCCTTTGTGCTCATTTCAAAGTTGTAATGAAACTGTCTTTAATGGGTGCCAGGATTCCAGAAATTTTGAAATTCCAAGTAAATTCAAAATCTCATTTGTTAAAAATAGGTAAGAGGCTTCACAGAAAATGATGTAGGCACTCTAGCCTGGAAATACCTCAAACCTGTGTTTTGCATTGTTCTGACAATTACTCGGTAACCAATCATACTTCTCTTGTTTAATTTAGACTTGCTCTCGTCTTTTCAAAAATTAATGCTATTGAAATAACTGCCAGCTTTCCACCTTCCTCATCCCTTGCTTCCCAGCCTTGAGCTGCATTAGCCAATTTTCCTACTTTAGGGAGAGTTTTAAACTAGCAAGGGAGAGCATTCTATCCTTGTTGGTTGAACACATCACACAGCTGGTACAGCCTGAGCCAAAAGATTCCTGAAAAGCCTGGATGACAACTGTACACAGCAGGTCCTAAGGGAACTAACTCAAAGATGCCTTCTTGCATCTGCTGCTTGTCATCAGAGGGATCTTGTGAGCAACGTGGAGATAGATGAGTGGCCACAATGATTACAGAACATTTGTTGTCAGGAGGAAAAGTGCAAAAAAGGAAAACCTCAGCACTGGACATGAAGAGAACAAACTTCAGCCTGCTCAGGGAAATAGTGAGTAAAGTCCCCTGGGAAAATGCTTTTGCCAGCGCCCAGGTCCATCAGTGCTGGTCCCTTTTCAAACATCACCACCTAAGTCATAGGAGCAGGCAATTCCCAAATGCTGGAAGTCAAGCAAATTGCTTCCATTATGAAACAACAAATGTATGTTTACCTATCTCTAATATACACTGCACATAAGTGTGCAACACATGGCAGGAGAAGAACTTAATAATCCACAAATCATTAACAGGCTTGAGACTGCAGTAATTGGGCTTTAAAATCATTCTTTCACAAACTGTAGACACACACAACCTAATACACTGCAGAAGAGTAAGTAAAAAATTACTTAATCTTTCAACCAAATGTAGCCCACAACTAAGAGCAACAGAACAAGCATTTGACAGACCAGGAGTTCAGGGCTGTTGGAGGTGCGTAAGGTACCAAAATGAGCAGTGGCACATCAAAACAATATGCCAGCTATTCATAACCAATGGGTAAAGAAAAGCCCCAAACCAAACCAAATTCTCCACCTGTGGAATTAATACACACAGAAAACATTTGGAAAGCCACTAGGAGCTGTAAAGTATTTCAGGTCTCAGTAGTGTGTTTTCTGCTAGCACGTTACTCACTATGTTCCATTTTTAGCAACTACTCCAGCAGTAAAATATCCACAAGTACATCAGAGACCAGTCGAAATGTAACAGAATCTCCACAAAAAAATGTAGCTTTGTTCTTCTGGGAACCATATAGAAAAATGTCTCCAAAAGCCTGGGCAAATCAAGGCTTACACTTGTGATATCTGAGCATGGTGAATGCATCAAGCTCTGACACACACACACACACCCATATTACTGCGCCTGAGTGGGTCGCTGCTGGTGAGAGAGAGATGGTGAATCTTGTTTCTTGAATCAGAAGGCTGAATTTATTATATATTATATAGAATACATTATAACTATACTAATAGGAATAAAGAGAGAGGTTTTGCAGAGCAGCTAGGCTAGGCTACGAATAGATAGAAAGAAATCCATAACAAAGTTGTGTTCAAGGACTTAGTCCCCCTAGCTTGCACTGGTGATTGGCCCTTAATTATAAACATAGAAAATAAGCCAATCAAGGTGTCCCTGTTGCATTCCACAGCATCTGATAATAATTGTTTACCTTGTCTTCTGAGGCCTCTGGCCTCCAGAAGATGCAGAAATCCGAAAGAAAGGATTTCTGTGGAGCAATGTCTGCGACACACCCACACACACACACACACTCTGCTGGATGCGCACACATCCCTCCCACCCACACTTGGAGCCTTCTTCCTGCTGAGCTAAGGAGAAAGACCGACTGGAATATCCCAACCAGTACAGCCTCGGTAGGGATGTGACACCCTCAAAGGTACAAATCAACCACAACACAGTGCTCTTACTCTCCAGAACAAGAAGTCATAGGTGCCCCAATCTGGCACAGCCTCCTTCAGGCACTCTATGCAGGCACAGGAGCTACAAGTTGCCATCTTCATGGCACTTGTGGACAGATGGAGGGACACAGTGCCCAATTCCGTGTGACCGTCCCCCTCCCCTGCATGCACACAGGCAGCAGCACAGGCACACGCATGCACACACATACTCACATGCACATACACACACATGCACACACTTCAAAAAGTGCATTTGTTCCTAGTTAGGTCAAAAGGCAAATACCACAGTGTTTGTGCTTAAGAGCATTTATTTTTCTGAAACACTGCTTTGGAAGGTCTGGAAATAACTCAAAAGACTGCAGCATTTGATGCGTGAATGGAAAAGAAGCAAGCAGGATTCCTTCCAGCTGCTTTGGTGAGCAGTTTTGATAAATAACATAGAGAATAAAACTGTGCAGTTCTCATGAAGTTGCTGAATAGGGCTTAAAGAATAGCTGGCAGAAAAAAAGACTAAAATATGTAAAATTTGCACAGGAGATGGTAAAGATGGCTGGAACTAGTGGAAAAACAGATAAAGAAAACTACAGTGAGATTTTTGCAAATTATGGAACAAGAAGCAAGAGCACATGCCCAAAGAAAAAGTTCAAGGAGAAGTCACCTTTAATATCAAAGCATTCAGTGAATATGGCCACCAGAGACCCCTTTTAAAAACCTCCAGAACCATAAAAGGACTTCCAGTAGGAGGCAGATACATAGAAAGTAGTTCTAAGAAAGTGATGTTTATATAGTAGCTAAGAAGCACGTTTTAATGAATTTGTGTAATTCTAATAAAAAAATACCTTGTTGCAGAGTTTCACAATACACACAGAAATATGGAGGTGCTCTTCTGGGTGTCCTGTGCAGATCAAGAATATCTGCTTTCTAATGCTTCAAATTGTGTTAGAAAGTTTATTCCAGCAGATTTCAGTATCAGTACCTGTTAACAGTCTTTTTGTATAGACCACAATAAAAGACTAGATTCATTAATGAGAAGATTCTGACTGCCTTTCACATGGGGAATATCTGATCCATTGCAGAAATAGAAATGCTTCACTGAGCACTAGAAAGCACACTTCTGAAGGCTGGGGGAAGGCAGCACCACCTCTCAAAGATAAATTCAAGAACCACCTATTCCAACAACTGGCATGTTGACCCTTCCTGGGGTGTTCCTTGACCCTTCTGGCAGTGTCTCAGAGGCTTTTGTCCTTTACTGATCATTCTGATGTGATTTCAAATAGGATTTGTCCTTTTCTTTTATTTTGAATAGCTTGTTGGTCAGGCAAGTAGCATACTTGTCATGCTTGTTTCTTGGTAAAATTAGAAGTGTAGCCCTTTCAGTGACAGTTTACTTTAATATTGAGAGACATTGAGAGGCAGCATAAACTAAAACTATTCACAGACAACAATGAACAGCACAGCTATGAGGTGTTCTGTGGATCTCTGCTAGGTGGATGTAGCTGGGCTGGCTGCAGATCACACTAAAGCTACCAACACCCTGTCAGCCTGTATGCTTCCTTTTTTGAGGGATGACTTTAGGGAGATTCTGCATAGTTCATAGGGTATTGTAAGGGTAGTTTTGCATGTGCCAGACTGAGATCACAATTCAAATACACATACAGAGACGGACAGGTGTGGGAGAGAAGCCAACAACCCCTCTCTACATAACTCACAGTTTTACCCTATGCAACAATGCATAGGGTAATTGTGCATTGTGCATCTCCTAAATGTGTAAGAAGCAAAGCACATAATTTGTCATTGACTATTAAGAAGAAGTGGATGACCTGTCAGTGAGTTGTTATTTTCACTAAGCAGAGCTCAAGGATGTGCACCTCAGCCACTTTGTTGCATCCAGTAAGAACTTCTGTATAAAAACTGAATTATATCATCAGTAATGTAGCTCATTCTGGGCATGGGTAAAGAAATGCCCATTGCCAAAACTTCAGGCATAATCTGAAGTTTTACTTTCTTCAAAAGCAAAGATGAACTTTGTTTTCTTCCATTTTCTAAAGAAGATGATTTTCAAGGAGCAGTATACTATTCAAAGGCCATGCCCACCACCTAAAAATAAAACATAAGCTCTTGGGTGGCGGGGCACCATTTTGGGACCTACCAGTGTTCCTCATGAAGAGCTGTGGTTGTGAATTAAAAGGCCTTACCATCCCCCAAACAGACAAAATTGAGAGTATCACAAAAGAAATAGGAGCTTTGGACCATTGAGATGACTGATTGTTTATGCTTTAAGGAATTCCCATGGAGGGCTGAGTGCTCCATAACCCACAGTTATGGAGGTACATGTGCATGCAAATGCTAGACCTTTCCTGACATGTATTTCCACAGACATCCAGGCATAGTCAGAAAATATATTGGTTAGAAGTAAAGGTCAATCTGTCATTGATCAAAGTGACAATTTTGATTTTCCAATAAATTTACCTGATTGGTCATACATTAATCAGAAACTGGAAAAAGATTCGGATTTAAAGGAACAATATCTTGCTTTACCAGTAAAATATGGAAGAAATGACAGAAATCCAAAAGATGAAAGACTTGATCATCATGATATAAAGGATTTGCAACAGGCTTTGAAAGAAAGTGGATTTTCTTCTCCCTATTTTAATAGTGTGTTGAAAAATACTTTTAACTCTTATGACTTAGTTCCTGCTGATTGCAGGAATGTGGCTTCTCTGATCTTAATCAATTCACAGTACTTACTATGGGAATTACAATGGAAAAAACTACTTAACAAGTTGGTTGAAGGATATGCAAATACTGATTATGCTAATCTAGATGTTGCTCAATTAGCTGGTGATTCACCTTACAATAGGCCTGAAAATCAAGCAGCTGAACTGCCTCAGCCTGTGTTAACATGCAGCGACGTGCATCTAGCCTTCTAGAGCAGAGAAGGCCAGAGTCCGGCTAGCTGAGGTTAAGGCTGACACCCAGCTGCATGGTCTGCCAGCACCCCTCGGCGTTGTAAGGCCTCGGGCTGTGCTGGTTGCGGACTGGATCGCTCCTAAACGACGAGAGGGAGGGAGCTGAACACTCGCCAGGGGGCTAAACTTGGTTTATTGGAAAGCCCACAATGTCCCAGCGAATGACCAAGAACAAAGGGTGCTTAGGAGTTATAAAGGGAAGGAGTGGACCCGGGAGGGGTTTACAGAAGACCAGTGGGGGGAGAAGAGGGGATGAGCTTAACACAAATGACATAGTGGAGAGCCCAATAGGTACCAGGTATGGGAGGGGCCCCGGGACCACAGCCAACCACAACCCCCAAAGAGGAGAAGCTTCTGGAATACTAGGTGGAGTGGGGGATGATTGACTTGGCCCAGGGAGGAGAAAAAGCATACATGTAAGGGAAAAAGGGGAGGAGGAATTATATAACCTAACAGATTGACAACAGAACTGGCAGGGCTGTGGCGGGAAAACTGAGGACGGCAGAACCATTTTACACAAAATGGGGGGGACCAGATACATAAAATGGGAGAGGAATTAAATGAACTTAATGAACACACTACAACATTAACAGACATTAAAGATGCTGCTAGAAAGGCCTTGCTTTCACTTGAGCCTCCTGGCTCTCATTTGAATTCTTATCCACTGATCAAACAAGGTGAAACTGAATCTTATGGTTCTTTTTTGGATAGATTAACTCAAGAAGTTGAAAGGCAATGTCCAGATGAACAAGCCCGCTCTTATATCATTCAAAATCTTGCTTCTGTAAATGCTAATAATGAATGTAGAAAAATTATTTTAGCTTTGCCTGATCAGCCTCCAACAATTACACAGATGCTAACAGCTTGCAGTAGACTTATGGGTTCACAAAATGCTGCAAATTCACAGGTCAATGCTTTGGAAAAAACACTGGAACATAATTTGACACAACGAATGGATAAAATTGAAAACCTTTTAGAAAAACAAGAAAAACGTTGGGAAAATTCTGTTAATGCTGTACAAGTAGATCCTAATAAAAAGCCTGTCTGCTTTGGTTGTGGTAAACTAGGGCACCTTAAAAAGGATTGTCATGGGACATCAAATCAAATTTCTATTTGCTCTCAATGCCGAAAAGGAAGGCATCTTGCTAAATTCTGTCATTCACTATTTGACATCAATGGCAACCCACTGTCGTTAAACTTCAAAAAGAGTGCGTTCTACCACGCTCAGACACAAATTGTGGTACCCACTGGCAATGGGTGAATACTGGGCTGGTCATGTCACAAAAGGATTGTCATGTGTAAAGATTCCAATCAAAGTGACTTTTTACCTGTCATAGGATGTGATATATATGAACTGCTAATGTCTTGTACAAGTTTTGTCCTCAGTTCACAGAATTTTCCAGGATTCAAGATTCTACTACTACATGGATGATCTGCTCAACGCAGACAAAGATGCAGCAAACCTGTGCTGGTGTTGGGACTGAAATCCAAAAGTGCTGGACTTGACATTTCTACAACTAAATTCCAAGGATGCAACAAAGATTCAATACTGAGACATCAGTTCTTCAAAGAAGACCATCAACTCTTCAAAGAAGACAACCTCATCACTGGACTCTGACTGTGGTTTGAGTTTTTCAGCTTTTCCCTCAATCTTTTAATTTAATTTAATGAATAGAAGGTTCAATTTTAAAGGATGTTAGTAATGAAACTTTACATCTTTGGCTTTCCTGTCTTTTTACAACTTTGCAATATAGAACTAATCCATATTTTGTTTCTCACATTAGGGTATTCATGTTTCCGTGGACACGTTCTCTGGCGCAGTTTTTGCTTCCCTTCACACAGGTGAAACTGGTAGTCATGCCTGTCATCATTTCCTGCAAGCTTTTGCTTCATTGGGTATACCCCAAGAAGTAAAAACTGACAATGGTCCCGCATACATATCTCAAAAATTGGCCACATTTTTAAATTAATGGGGTGTTTGACACATTTTTGGTATTCCCCACTCTTCCACAAGCCAAGCAATCATTGAAAGAACACATCAAACCCTAAAATGCATATTAGATCAACAGAGAGGGGGAACAGAGATCACCCCACAGATGAGACTGAGCAAGGCTCTGTACGTTTTTAATTTTCTAAACAGTCCAAGTGAAGGTCCATTTTGGTTAATAATTTGGGGAAAGGGTATGCTTTTGTCTCCACAAGTGCTGGAATTAAATGGGTTCCTGCCAAAAACATCAAACCATCTCGCACTTCAGAACCCGTTGTCGAGCCCAGAACCAAGGAAGCAAGTACGCAGACGTGAACCAAATCGAAGGATCCCGGGTCTCGCCTGGCACCTCTTGTGCCTGACGTTCTTTGTGCATCGGTGGAACCCATGAACTCTGATTTTGTGCCAATGTTACTTATGAGTATGCTAATTGAATGCTGAATGTTTGTTTAACAAAGCTAATTTTTGGTAAAAACGTAAGTTATTGTTTTTGTTTAGAAAGAATTCTGCCAAAACTTAGTTCTTGAAAGAGATGGGGCAAAATCATATGGTATACTTGTTTTGCTTGATTTTAATTATTTTTTGTCGTGCAGATTTGCCTGTGGATCAACCGAAAATGAATGTTTGGGTGACCTTAGCCAAGGCTGCCGGATTGGATACTACATGTCTGTCTAATTCGGAACCAGAAAAACCTTTTTCAACCTGTTTGGTTGGTGTGCCAGTGAAAGAGTTGCCTTTGGTCAAAAAACAATCCAATGGTAAACCAGGTGGAATTGACAATGGAAACCGTCCTTCCTTCAATTGGAACGTTTGGTCCAAAAAACTCCTTAGGGCAGCATCTGAACCTCAAGAATTGGAAATCCTTGGTTCTTTGACCATGGATTTTTGTTTTAATTTCATGACTCGTGTCTGGCGAAAAGGTGATCCCCCAAAGTTCAGTGTTACTCCTCATTATTTTGCATATAAAAATTTGAGTTTTTGGTGTAATGTTTCAAACAGTTGGGGTGTGTTTCCGGAGACAGATCAATATCCACGGCAATTGCTGAAAGGGTATTGGTTCATTTGCGGAGACAGAGCTTGGCAAGGCATTCCAGCCCACCTTGAAGGTGGCCCTTGTAGCATTGGTATGCTCACCATAATTGCCCCCACTGCCAAAGCAGTGATGTAAAAGAAACAAAGGAAAACGAGAGCTGTTCCTCATTATGATGAGAACTGTCAGAGTGATTTTATGCCTTGGAATGCCGCCAGAAGGGTTTCAGCAGGTATATTTTTACCCCAATTGGCTTCAGCAGTGGCATTGAGACAATTAGATCGAGTTGGATGTTGGCTGAGCAAACAAGCTAATGCCACATCCTCCGCAATCAGTGATATGTTGACCGATGTTGAAAGTATTAGACATGCTACTCTGCAAAACAGAGCAGCCATTGATTTTCTTTTACTGGCACAAGGACATGGTTGTGAGGAATTTGAAGGATTGTGTTGTATGAATTTGTCTGATCATTCTGAATCCATTCACAAAAGCATTCAAAAATTAAAGGATCTGACAGCCCAAATTAAAGAAGATGGAGATTCCTGGTTGGATGATTTGTTTCAAAATTGGAGTTTTGCACCTTGGCTAAGGAAACTTTGCAAGATAGGTCTTTACGTATTAGGTGTTCTAATACTGATATTGATAGTGGTACCTTGTATACTTTGTTGTGTACGGCGAATGATGAACAAAATAGTCAGAGAAGTTTTTGTCATTCAAGCAGGAGAATTAGGAAGTAGAAGCACGGAGAGTGTACGAAATCTCATGAAAGTGGTAGATGAAGGTATTGACATGAACGAAGGTTTTGATTTAAGGCCTTGGAATTGACCAGAGTTTTTTGAACGATAACTTGTGACTGTTGCCAAACGTGATTCATATCTCTTTCAGGGATTGAGTCTTCACTGCATTAAGTTGTTGTGCGATAATATAGCAATGCTTCAGTTTAGTGAAAATAGGTCTTCAACAGATAATAAGCAGAAATTTTGCAATAGAGCTATGAAACGCAAGTAGCAAGCGACAAGAAAATAAAAGCTTCTGGGTCAAACAGAGAGGGGGAAATGTTGGAATCCATAAGGTTAGAGGATTTTTTAAGAAATGGTTAAAAAAAAGTATGTAGGCCTTAGATTGGAGTTTTGTTAGCATTGCAGAAAAGTGTCCCATGCAAGCAGAAAAGTGTCCCATGCAAGCAGAAAAGTTTCCCAAGCAGTAGACATGACAAATAACAATAGGCCTCTGTAGAATTGGCTTTAGGATGGCAACAAGGTTATTTAATGTATATCTTTAGAAGGTTAGCATGAATAGAACTTTGTTCTTTGTCTCTTATGAACTAGTCTTTGTTTTAACTATCATTGCGTGTGCTTTGTGGGATTGGATAGAACGCTTGTCAATACATGTTTTCTGTGTCTGATTGGCTGAATTCTAGTCTGAGATGATTTTATGTATTTCTGTACCAGCGCTGCTGGAGGAGACATTTTTTGGTGTGGATCAGTGAGCTGTCATGTCTCCATTTTGTATTTTGAGACTGATGTGCTGGAAATAAAAGCAAAAATCTCTTCACTGGTCTGGTTACAATGTTATCCATATTTGGATATTTTGCCGTGGCCTAGTGGGTTCCTTTTTAAGACGTGGGTTCCTGACACAGTTGGACTTATACTTACCCCATCCCCCACACTTCCCCTCATGGCTCTTGGCAGCTGCTGCATCACAGCTGACTCCAGGACACTGCTCAGAGCCCTCCTCCAACACCCTCAGTAGGAGCTAGAAAAGGATGATCCTACAGACCTCTGCCAGTCTTTGCCAATGGCTGAACTGATGTGGTTATTGCCAACCATTTCCCAGCAGCCACAGCTTCCCTGGTTACTCTGCCTAAGTTGATGTGGATTTCAGTGACTCACGTTGAAGGAAAGCTCTCAGACTAGTGAGGCATCAGCAACACAGCTCCCCAAAACAGCAGCAGCATCTGTGACAGACCTTACATATTACAGAACATGGCAATCAAGGTATCATGACCATGGTTCCTTACATTTCACATTAAACTTCCTTAATGATTATTCTGCAGCGCCCTTGCAAAAGACACCAAAGTTTATTTGTTCTTCTCTCAAGTCTATTCTGTTCTCTTTCTTCATGAAAGGACAGTTGTCTAAACCAACAGATTTGAGAGCACTTGATCTTGCCAAGAGGTCTGCACATACTGGGAACCAACCTTCACCACGATGCATCTGCATGTGGAAATTTCTCTCCCATTTGCAATGCAAGCTGGGAAAAAGAAGGAACCTTGAAAACATAAGAATCTCACTTGAAAACACAGAATATGCACAATTTATTAAAGGGTGTAGGTGGGCTTTATTATGTATGTGGCATGGGAGAAAATTTCAGAGCACTTAGTAGACAGAAACTTCCCACTGTGGAAGCAGCGGCTCCTCCACACCCCACAAGGCTGTGAACTGCGCCTTGGGACCTCTCTCTCTGCTGACAGCAGGGAGCCTGCACAGACTCTGTGCACAAAGGGGCTGCCTTTCACAGCAGTGGCACTAAAGCACATCATGCTACCGCATATCTGACACCAAGGGAAGTTCATAGTCCCTGTGAGAATGCCCTCTGCCCATTTCCTGCATTGTAAGGGCAGGCATTCCAATTTAGGGAACTAGTTTTACTCAGAAGCATTGGTGGCCAAAGTACATTATAGTTAGCCTGACCTCCTTGAAGACAACACCAGGTGACAGCATAAATAAGACAGGAAGAGGTCTTTCACAATACGCCCTACAAGTTAAAAAGTTACATTCTTAGAACAATCCCAAGGTATCAGAGAGGAAAAACTGTTTTCAAAGTGCCCCAAAAGAAGAAAACCAGGTCACTTTTCTTACAATCCCTGGTTGATATTTTAGTTGTGTCCTTAGGAAGATGCATCAAAGAGACACATCTATGTGGCATGGTCAGATAAAACTGCCCTGTGGGCAATTCTCAGGAGGAAGCCTGCAGCTCCTCTGCTGCATGTTCCTCTAGTACCAGGAACTTTGTCACTGCTAATGCTCAGCTGGTAAATATTCTTCGAATACTGAGCATTGGCCTCAATCTGTGCACAGATTCCTGCACTCTAGGAGAGCACACCAAGGCCTTGGTGACTCTGCAGTACAACTGAGTTGCTTCTTACAACTAGTAAGAGCTGCCAGTGCAGTGCTGTCAGAGAATAACCAGTCAGGTACAGAACAGAGTCCAGTTTACTCAGTGTCTGCCATCAGCTGTTGGGACAAAAGGGGGATTGATCAACTCCTCTGTGGGTCTGAATTCGAAGACAACCCTCTTCTGAGTGGGCTCAACTGTAGCAGCGGGGGGGTTTAGATGGTGATTGCTGCTAAATATTTCCCAATAAGCATCTCCTGGGGAAAAGCCCCTTGGGTAAGCATTCAGGCAGGCAGTCAAGTCCACACACACACACCATGCTCACCCCAGCAAGCTCAGCGAACAGAGACAGAGAGGCTTTTTATGAGGTCAGTTCCAGCGAGGTTTATTTGAGCACACCAAAGGGGAACCAGAGGCAAAAGATAAGCCGTGTCCTCTGCACAAGGTTTAAGTAGGGGCGGGTATGAGAGCGGTACCAAGGGACAGGGCAAAGGGAATTGGCCCTCAGGGAAGAAGGGGCTGTCCACCAGAGGTACCATAACCATTGAGGAAACAGGGAAAAGAGAAACCAGGGAAAGGTGAGACCTATGGGGAAAGGAAGTGGGATGGATCAGTGTTATGCAGGAGTTCATGAGGAAGAGTTTTCTGTCTGCCCAGGTAGGGTGGAACTCTATTGTCTAAGTCTCCCTCCCTTCATGGGAGGGCTCTGGGGATTTCCCTGAGGGGCAAGGAATCAGAGGATTCCACAGTCAACAGCTTGTAACACAGCTGGGTCTGGCTCTGGCTTCTTCACAGTTCTTGTCAGTGTCCATTTGTGGGCTTTGCCCAGCTTTTTGTCATACCTGCCCTGCCACTGACAGCTGGTGTGACTGCAGAGGCTGCAGCCTTGCTTAGCTGTGAGGTTTCAGCTGCCTTCACCTGGACTTGTGAGAGGATCAGCACCTCCTTTGTGCAGGTGTCTGAGCCACGGCAGCGCCTGAGGAGCGGCGCTGTCCTTGTTACCCGTCTGGGCTGTGCCCTGTGGGAAGATGGGGCACGTGGCTGGTGTCTAGGGGCTGAGTGCAGTGCTAGTGACTGCTGCAGCCCAGGCTGAAGACAAGGACTTGTAGCGCTTCACTACATGAGGAACAGGCAAAGTGGTCTTCAGAACTTAGCCTGCTCATAAATTAAAAGGGTTCTATTTCTTACAGCATTGTTCCTGGATGTAGCACAGCATGAGCTGCTGTTCTCTAAAAATGTCAAGGCATTCTTTAGGCAAATTGCTGAGAAGTAGAGAAAATACCCTTCTCTCCTGGAATTCACTTTGCAATATTCTTTCTGCTCTGCAAAAAGCAGATGTTGATAAAAATTCATCCCAGATGCCAGGGTGCATTTAAACCTTGGAAGTACAAAACTTTGTTGACTCTCACAAGAGAGTGTTTCTTCCGAAGAAAATGAAGGGTCCTGATTTTTCAGCCCTCCTTCCTATTTGTAGATGACAACCACTTGCCTTGGTGCCTGTTCTTTTCTGGTCTCTGTCTGTACTGATGGTTTTTTCATGGGCTTAGTTTCCCTTCAAGGCAGCTCTTCAAAGGAGTGTGGAAGAATCAGACTCTGTGCAGGCCAAAGTTGTCTGTCTTGCTGAGGCTGCTGCTGTTG
Organism: Ammospiza nelsoni; assembly: GCF_027579445.1. Lineage (NCBI taxonomy): Eukaryota > Metazoa > Chordata > Aves > Passeriformes > Passerellidae > Ammospiza > Ammospiza nelsoni. The sequence goes on from NC_080669.1 coordinate 16,418,924, forward strand.
TTGTTCTTGTAGACGTTATTGTTAGCCAAGCGACCAGAAATTGCTCAGAGCCTCAGAGAGGGGAGCTGGGTTTCAGATCTCCTGAAAGTCAGGATCTCTGTTTTGAAGTTTGCTTCTTGCATTTTGTTACTTTCAGGGCATGTTGTGAGTGTCGGAGATCCGGAAAAGAAGTACATGGGATGGAAACGTATTGGCAGTGGGTAAGTGCAGCCAGGCTTCCTTGTACAGAGCCATGGGCCAGGAAGTTTGGTGGTGCAATTTCCCATGGGAAGTCAGACAAGCTGCAAGCATCTTCAGACCCTGGCTTTAGATTGTCCCTGTCTCAGTGCTGAGGCAGTACAAGGCATCATCAAAGATTATGGGATGCTGACAATGTCTTGGCTGCCTCAAGGAGCAGGACCTGGAAGCCCTCCTGTCCCTCCAAGAGGTGCCACCAGTTTGCCTGTTTTCCCATGAGACGTGGTTTTGTATGATTCCAAGCAATATGGCCACACTCATGAAGAAAGGAAAACTTGAAAGAGCAGTTTCCCACCTGATAGCTGTCAGATAACAGCTCTCAGTAGCATTTCTTAGTAGTATTTTGCTGGAAACCATATTCAGTGGTCAGGAAAATAAGAGAGGCTGTGTGGTGTTGCCTGAATTTGGCAGGTAGGATCAAAAGAGAGTGGTGAGAAGGCCCAGCAGGATTGTGTGTTTCATTGCCTGGACAGGCACGCCACAGGCACAGACACAAGAAGGAAAAGGCAAAGAACACCCCTGCATGCATAATCTAGTGTGTACATTGGAGATTTGCAGCAGCCCTTTTTCTTCCTGTTGGACCCAGCTTTTCTCTGGGACACTCTGCATGGCATAGGGCTGCTGGGCTGCTGGGCAATTTGCTGAAGAGCAGACAAAGCCCAGTGCTTTGGAGGCACTGCAGGCAGTAGAGAGCTCCTGCCTGCACTGCCTTTTGCTGCTGAGCACTGAACAACTTCTCTGTTCTTGCGTCTGCTCTGTTTCTAGGGGTTTTGGAACTGTTTATAAGGCCTTCAATGCTGCCACAGGAGAAGCGGTAAGTGCCCATGCAGATTTTGCAGCTCTTGAGCACTTTCCCTTGGGATGTGATCTGTGGCCAGAGCCTTGGGCCGCCTGTCTAGAGTCAGGCTGCAAAATTCATTTTGGACAGACTTTGTCCTTCCTACCCACCTGAATGAATGCAAGGATGGCAGTGGTGTCTTTCTGTGAATGACACCCTAGCTTGGACCTACTGGATAAATATGCATAGATTAGCTGATGGAAGGAACCATCATTTCAGCCCAATTCTTCTTAAGCACAGGTTCAGACACAGATAGGATTTCCCATTGTTTTCCATCACGTGGTTCAGTTGGAAAATGTAATGCAAGACCTAGAGAAGGAGAGATCTTGTGTGGAGCACAGTTTTGCCTTTCAGTCCTAGGGAACCTAGTTCACATACACGCGCGCACACACACACACAGGCCCAGATCAATGAGAAGAAGTTGATGAAGAGCCTTAAATAATACAACCTTGTGTTGATTCTGCGTCAATGACATTCCACTAGAGAGATGGTATTTGTACTGAACAGACATGGCGGTGTCTTGGAGAGTCCTGCTGCACTTTGGGGCTAAAAGTTCAGAGTCCTGAATTCATGTTTTTGGCTCTCAACAAATACATTCCATCTTCCTTAATAGTACAGAATTAGATAAGGTAGTTCCTTATCCCCCTACAGTGCTGGGCTCAGGAACTGCATTTGGAGGGAGGTCTAGGAGGCATCCAAAAGGCCTAAGCCCTGTGCTTTGAACCTGGGGCGTATCCACAGTGTACCACGGAAAGGGTTATTCATTTATAAACCCACTAAATGATTACAAGTCTAAGCCATGTGCAAGATTGTTCTTCATAGTTGCGAAACGCAAACTGAAGAAGTTAGGATGTGCTAGGATTGTAACTTTACTTTGAGTCGCTTTGGAGTTCTTTTTTGGACAGCCTTTTCCCCATCACGTATGTGCGTGTTTACTTTGGCACACAATGGAAATGGCAGCCGTCCCCTAAAGGCTGGTTAAACCCCTAGAAATGCTAACATATCTCTAGTGGTTTAATTTGTCTTCACAGGAGCAAAATTATTTTTGGCTTGCAAGATGTGTGTAAGTGATATTAGTAGTACTAAACAAAGTCTATTTGAGAAGTCTGTGGGTGCAGAGAGTGCTGTTAGGACTTTGTAGTTGATGGTTTAGGGTCCCTTTTGACCGAGGTGACAAGGCATCCAGGCCCGTGAGTGCACGGAGAAAGAAGCTCTGGTGATGTCTGTCCCTCACTGCTTTCAATGTCATCGTAGGTGGCCATAAAGCAACTTAATGTCCAGCGCCAGAGCTGTGAAGAAGAGTTAAAGGAAATCCTGGTCATGCAGGAAAATAAGAATCCCAACATTGTCACCTACTTCGAAAGGCAGGTGGTTCTGGCAGAAAACGGATCTTTCAATTAACATCAATCCACCCCTGTACGAGGCATGGGAGGAGATTGCATTTTGTCCCCATCAGTGGTTCCTGGCATAAACAGCTTGAAGATTGATCTCAGAAACCTGGCTCTCTTACTAAGCCAGCAGCCTCTATGTTCAGTGGCTGCACATTGTTTTGCTGTTTTGGGGCGTGATTTTTTCCAAGTGTTGGAGGAGAAGTGCTGAGAAAGCATCCCAGAGATGATTTCCCTTGCACTGTTCCCACTATTTTTCATTGCCTTGCATGCCAAAAGACAAGGCTAGGAGGCAGATAATTTTCCAGGTTTGAAATTGTTTTTCCTGTTTGTGACTGTCCTTTCTGCAAAGTTTTCCAAAGGGTGTTGGCAGTGCTGCACACCCACCTGCCCTGAGTAAAAGCTGTGAAAACTGTGTTGCCTTGCTGCTGGAGTTAATGGTGCAATTTGTGTATGAAGATGATGAAGCAGCTGCTGGGATGTGTCCGCTTGCAGACTTATCTTTTCCCTCACCAAACTGCCTTTTCCCCTGCTTGCCACCTAAGCTTTCCACATCTGTTTTCCACAGATGTGCCTTCCTCATTCAGGTGGCACAGATGGCAGGCACTGGATAGCCTGGGTGGAGTGTGTCTTCACTTGATTCTGTCTTCATTTCTCAGTGGCCTGGAAACAAAACTCAGCTGCAGTCTTTTCTTCCATATGGCAATTTAGCTGTGCACATTCAACTCCACGCTGTTGCTTTCATCTTGCAGCTACCTTGTCAATGAGGCTGTCCTGCTGGTGTTGGAATATATGGATGGAGGCTCCTTAGCTGATGTGGTCAGCGTGAGAAGGATGGCTGTAGGACGCATAGCAACAGTGTGTTGGGAGGTAAGGGGCCCTGCTTGTGCTTGGGATGGCTTGGATGGGCTCGTCCTTTGAAAGTGATGCTAAGCGAGAGATTCCATGTTCAGAGCTTTCTTCTCTTATGCTTCAGAGAAGAAGGAGCATCTGCACTGAACTGCCTGCCAGTGTCCCTGCCCATACTGTAGTCTGTTCTTTACTCTTATCTATGGTTGTTGAACTCCCTGTCTCTTTTTCATTTTTATTTTCTGTTCTGCCCTTTTCCTCTCCAAGCCTTTGCCCAGAACCTTTCTGCATTGCCTTCTTTGCCTGTAAGCACAAAGGTGCTGGTGTGCGAGTTTTCAACCAGCAGCAAAGCCAGAGAGAGACTCACCTGTCACAGGTCTCCACTTCAAAGGATGGCATGGCACCCAGCATGGTGCTTGCTTCTGATAACTGACAAATGAGCTACTTCCAAGTCTGCTGTCGAGGCAGCCGTATAGCCCTTGTACTCCAGTCTCCTGTCCGACAGCGATCTCTTTGGTACCCAAGGCAGGAACTTCTCTTTTGGAAAACCCTTGTTTGTCCTCTGGACAGGGAGAGCGCATCTGCTGCAGCAGCAGTCATTCTGACTGCCTTTGCAGGGGACAGTCTCGAGCAATGACGGACGTTTCCCCTCAAAAGCCAATATGCCTCCTTTGGAAAGATCCTGCTCTCCACGTCTTGCAGCAGCAAGCTCTTCCTCTTGGCAGCACTCACTGCTCCTTTGAGATCCGTGAATCTTCAGGAGCAGCCTCCTTCTGCATGTGATGCAATCAGATCAGGCTGACTTTTGGCCTCCTGTTTCTTTTTTCTCTCGCAGTGCCTGCAAGGCCTGGCTTTCCTTCATGCCAACCAGGTGATCCACAGAGACATCAAAAGTGACAACATCCTTCTGGGCCAGGATGGCTCTGTCAAGTTGGGTGGGTATTCCCGGTCAGGCACAGTGCTCCGGGGAGGCGGTGTGGGGCTGCTTGGGAGTCGCTGCCAGGTGGCGGTGGTGAGAGTGCAGGGAGCACTCTGCAAGCCCAGGGCGCAGCTGGAAGGTGCCCAGTGGTCTAGAGCGCAACAAGGTGTCAACAGTAACTCTGATTTGTGTGTGTTCCTTCCAAAGGGAGGGAGTTACAGTGTAAACGTCAGTGGAATGAGGAAAAGCCACGGTGGAAACAGTGGATGGGTTGTTAAGTGGATAATTGCCCATGTCCTTGGCTGCAGCCCAGAGGAAAGGGAGCCCAGCTGGCTTTATTCAGCACTGCATTCTGAGAGTCAGAGCGAGGAGCCCTTTTCCTTGGTCTCCTACTTGAAGCAGTGTTTGTTTTTCTCCTCAGCTGATTTTGGCCTCTGTGCTCTGCTCAGCCCTGAGCAGAGTAAATGGAGGTCGACGGTCGGCACCACCTGCTGGATGGCACCCGAGGTGGTGAGAGGAGAGCCCTACGGCCCCAAAGTGGACACCTGGTCTCTTGGCAACGTGGGAATTGAAATGGCCAAAGGAGAGGCTCCTTATAGCCGGCAAACCAGTGACAGGGTAAGGTGTAAATACGCTCAGATAGCTGTGTCCTTCTGGTCCCTGCCCATTAGACAAAATCCCATTCCCACAGCCTGAAGTGCTTCTAGCAAGGCCCACTTCTAAAACCACCCCTGGTGCTCATATCAGCTGTCATGGCTAGACATGGTGCAGCTTGGAATAGCTGAGGCTGCACTGGGACCTTTCTTCCTTTGGGAAAGAAGGCTCATCTCTAACCATCTGCTAAGGCAAGAAATTACCACTGCAGACTGCAGCTTAAAAGATGGGGTCAAGGTGCTCTAGGTGAGCACTGAAGGCGGTGGAAGAATCACGTAGAGTCTCGTGTTTCCTTTTGCTTCAGGCTAACCACCTGATAGGCAGGGAAGGGGTACCAGATCTGCACAAGCTTGGGCTACCCTTTGGCTTGTGTGAATTTCTGGGCTGCTGCCTGCAGATGGATGCGGACAGGCGAGGCTCTGGCAAGGAACTTCTGCAGGTACAAGGCAAAGGGGCTGCAGGCCAAACAGTTGTTCCCTGTCAGGGTTTGCTCCTCAGCCAAATTCCAGGCAATCAGATGGGCCCCACATAGTAATCTACACTCTGGGCGCTTTCCAAATGAAACCAAGTAGGATCCAAGACTGCTTGAGGTTAGAAGGGACCAGTAAATGTCATCTACTCCAAAGCCATGGCCCCTGGCACAGACATCAAGTAGATCAGGTTGCTCAGAGTCCCGTCCAACCTTGAATGTTGCCGGGCTTGGGGCTCCTCCCAGCTCTGTTGGCAGCCTGGGCCAGTGTTCCAGCATTCTCCTTGTGAACAGTTTCTTCCTTAGAGCCAATGTGAATTGAGTGTCTTTTAGCTTCAAACCATTGCCCCTTGTCCTCTTGCAATAGGCCCTGCTAAAAAGTATGTCCCCATTTTTCTTAGAAGCCCTGACAGCAATGGAAAGATCTCCTTGGGGCTTGTTCAGACAAGCACTCTCACACCTGTTCCTTAGAGGAGAATTCTCACCTTTTGGCCTTTTCTGTGGCTCTTCCTTTGCTCTCAGCTGGTGTATTCAGTTTTAGCTGGTAGCAAAGCAACTGAAGTATTGCAATGCCAGGGGTTGGGGCTTGAGGAGCATAATGAAAGCAGTCCCTGCCAAGCGGTTTTAGATTGGTCTGTGGGAAGGCGGGGGCTGTGGGGGAGTTCACTGGGAGCATCCGAGGGGACCCAGCTTGTCCCTCCTGTCCCACTCTTAGAGGTTTCTGCCGGCCAAACAGGGACAGCTGTGCAGGATTTGTGCCAGGCCCATGTGCTGCTTGGCCTGGTCAAGCAGAGGAGAATCGCTATGGCTTTGCTGCCAGGTTTTGTGGCAGACAAGGAGCTGGTGACAGGGCCAATTCCTTGGCTGTGCCTGCTGTGAAGGAAGATGCCAGCCAGCACAGGACAGGGGGGCATGCCGAGGCAGACACTGCTCTTCCTGCAAGCCAGAGCTGAGCACATCTGCGCCCTGCTGCTTGTGCCCTTGCTCCTGGCTTGCTGCTGAGAACCTGCATGTCCAGCAGTTCTGAGAGCAACATGTGGGATCAATAATTTTCAGAGCTCTTGGGAGTCTCTTGAGGAATGCCTTATGGCCCACAACTCTCTTGGACACTCACATAGCCCATGTCTGTAGCAAAGAGGATCTTGCATAAGTCTGCTGGCTTTTCTGAAAGGAGCAAAACCTTTGGACAGCAAGCAGCAATCCCACAGTGATATCAGGATCAAAATCCCAGCAAGTGACGACACCTTGAGGATTGGACTAGTGCATTTCTGGGCCATGTTTCCTGCGATAGCAGCATCCTGGACATGAAGGCAGATGTGCTGCTGGTGCCCTCAGTCCGATGTCTGTGTATTTCTGGGCTCTCGAGGAATCCAGCTTGACCCTGTTAGGAACTCAGTTTGGAAAAGAATGGCTCCTTTTTCCTCTGTCTCTTTTAATGTGGTTTGTTTTGGGTTTTTTTCCCATTGGGCAGCATCCATTTCTCCAATCAGCAGAGCCTCTCTTAAGCCTCTTCTGACAGGCTGATTGCTGTCAGCCCTGCAGCAAGGTCATGCAGGAAGCAAAGGAGATGACAAGGACAACTTCAGCACTTGGAGAACAGAGCCTCTGAGAGCAGGTAGAAATCCTGAGGAGAGAGGGACCAGGAAACAGGCAGCCATCAGAGCAGGAAAGCAATGTGGCTTCTTCTTTTCTCCCAGCTGCTGACACTCCCTCTAACTTTTGGGCTAGAACAGCATAGCTGGAGGGCACAAAGTCACTACTGATGTGCACTTTTCAGGTGGGGGGTGGTGCGAGGCATGAAGCTTCCACTGATTCTTGGGGGAGCTTAGCTGGAACTTCATGTGGAAGTGTCTTCCTCCCCTCACCAGGAGGTGAAAGGGCAGCGTTTGGAGGCACAGCAGCTGCTGGCGCAAGAGGCAAACTTCCTGTCAGAGGTACAGAAGGAGCAGGAGAAAAGGCTGCTTGAGATGAAGCAAGAGTTTGCCACCATGCAAGCTGAACAAGAAGAGGTGCGAAGCAGAGCCAGTCAAAAGGCAAAGGCTGTGAAAAGAGAGCTTGTGTGTGGTTTTGGACTCCTCTGCACTCCTTATGGGCACTGTTTCTCTGGACACTGTCTGTCTGGGTGGCACTGTCTCTTAGCTGGCCATTGGTAACCAGTGCTGGAGAGACCTTGGTGCCAGGAGGGCAAGGACTGGTCATGTGAGAGGCTACCAGAGCGTAGGTTTGAGGAAGGCAGCAATGGTGTTGCAGGCCCAAGGAGAATGGGAAAGCCGAGCTGTGTCTCAGAAGGAGGGAGGTCCCACAGGAAGCCCCCTGCAGAACCTGGCTAGAGCTGTGGGGGCGGGCTGGCTGTCAGGCTGCTGAGGAGGTGCCTGAAGCTGCTGAGTACGTCCTGTGCATCCTTTGTCTGATTGAGGAGTGTACTGTCTGTGAGCCTCAGCATGAGCTGTAGCACATGTTCCTCCTCGCTTTGGTGTTGGACAGACATTTGGACTCCCTAGAGAAGCCGTCGTGGTTCCTGGAAGATGTCAGGAAGCACTTGGGGTGTTCCTTTTGCCATTGAGGCAAAATCTGGGCGTGGGTGGACTTTGCCTGAGCTTCCCTGTGCAGTAAAGACAAAAGCAGGGATTGTTGTGCCAGCAGCAGTAGGCTGCAGCCTGGCCAATGACTCAGTGAAGGTGTGTGTGCTAGTCTGGCCAAACTGATGAGAACACTTGGCTTCTTAGATACCTTTTACACTCCTGAGTAGTGACAAGTCATTGGAGACAAAATTCTTCAGAGAAATTTCTTGGCTGTGGGGCTGATTAATGCTGGTGTTGTTGCTATGACTGTTTGTACTTCTGTTATTTCTTCTCCAGATCATATGGGCCCCACCATCAAAATCCCCACTCTAAGGGCTTTTCAATGTAAATGAAGGAAACGCGCAGCCAAGCAATTGAGGAAGCCTAAGAGATGACCAGGACCACTTCAGGATTACTTTCTGCAACAGCAGCTTAGAGCTGGACTCAAAATATTAGTCCTACACACCCTCAAGCCTGTTGGAAGATTCACTTCCTTCTCAGCCATGGAATAGGGCTCTACATTCCCTTCTGAACTGGCCATTCTTTCTTAAAGATGGAAAGTCCCTCCTAAGGGCATTCTGGTGTGGTTTGGAATTGGGAACGGTCTCCTTCCTTTATCAGCTCTGACGTACTCTGCCTTTGGAGTGCTGCCCGTTGGCCAGTTTTTGCCCAGCCGAGAACTTTGGGATGAGGAAGAAAGTGCAATTGTATTTCCAGCCAAAAGCCAGTGAAGAGCAGGGCAGCCTGTGAGAGACAGTCTGAAGTTCCCCTCATTTGCCTCATGACCATCTCAAGGACAGACATCGGGACCCTGAGTAGCCTGATCAGAATCCTGGCCTGCCGGTGCTGGATAAACGCCAAAAATGCTGAGGGCCCTGAGCAGAGTTCTGGCCTGCCAGCGATTGTTCGCAGCTGTGTCTACAGTGACTGCTTCTGGCAGGGCCTGCCAGGGGGCGAGGTGCCCCATGTGTTTGCACCTGCTTGGCAACAATAGCCCAGGAATTTTCCCACCTCTGGGCCTGGTTGGACTTTTCTGGGGTAACCTTTGGTGGTCCAAAGAAGACCCCTCATCTGCTTTTCAACCACCATGACGGACAGATGGAAGAAGCCTCTCTCTCAAGGACTGAGACATGAGACCCCAATATGGAGAAGCTCCCCCCTCCCAAGGCCTGAGACTGAAACCCCCAACATGGGGAAGCTGTGTGAGGGAGCTGACCTGACCAGAGCGAGATATTTGCCTGCAAGTGTGGCCATTGGACCAGGAAACATTGGTCCTCGCCTACTGCTGAGAACATGGACTACCTGTTACATCTATTCTTTATTGTATCTTTTTCCCCCTCAGCAGTTTCAATAGACTTTCTTCATGGTCTGTTCCCCCCCCCCCCCCCCCCAAGCAATGGACCAGAACAGAATCTTGAGTTAACCAGAACCTTTGCAATCTTCCCGATGTGAAGGCGAACTCCATCAGCTGGATCACAAGGACTTTGTCTTTCTGCATTTGCTAGCTATATCCCCTCTCTCTTTCTCTCTCCCCCTCTCTCTATCCTTTTCCTCTTCCTTAATCCCTCTATCGCATTTGCTTTGCTCATTCAATAAAGGTGCATGTGTTTGGATTAATACTGAAATCCCCACTGTGTTGCATTTTGCACTCTGAGATCATGAAAACAAACCATCACAACTCCATGCTCGCATGAGCAGATCGTGACACAGCCAGAACATCCTGTGCAGATACAGGCTTTCAGCTGTGCCCACAGATGCTTTTGGTTCCTGCTCGGTGTAGCCAGCACGTCTCCCCTGTGACTGCTCCCGCCTCCCAGGTGGCCATGGCTAATAGGTACGAGGCTCTGCAAGTGCAACAAAGAAGGTGGGCACGTCTGCTGGCAGTACAGGAGAGCAGAGAGGAAAGTGCCTGGCAGGACCCTGGCCAGCGAGGCAGAGCAGCCGCTGCACCTGCTCTTTGTCCACAGTACAGGACTGGTGGGTGACGCCATGCTTGGGGTTGTCTGGGGCTCAGCAATCATGAAAAGTCTGTGTGCTTGAGTGGCTTTGTCCCCCTTTCTGTGCCTTCTGTTGTCCCTGTGCTCCGCGGTGTCTGCCCAGGACTGTGTAGCTGTGTGGCACAGCTAAAGTGCAGGAGAGCCTCGTTTGTCTGCCCTTTCAGGTGGCTGCTTGTCATCAAAGGAGAGAAACAGGAAGACTGACTCAGTGATCAGAATCCATTTTATTTTGCGATACAAGCACTTATATACTATTTTAGGGAGACAAGTAATGTGTACTACAATAATTAGGTTGAAATCATGTACACAAACTTATGTGTGTAACAAGGTCTCTTGCTTGCATTGTTTATTAGGATTTTCTTTTTCTGGTAAACCTTTCTAATTAAATCTTCTTGCTATCTAGATCTAATTTGCAAAGTTCTGTTTGCTTTTGCCAAGGCATTTTATCTATCAATTCTCTTATGCTAATAAGCTCCAAAGTACTCTGTCTCCTGCACCCCAATATCTCTCCCTTCTGTGTCAACCAAAACCACTCCTTTAATGGTCTTATTAATTAATCTCTGCACACATTGAAGCAAGCAAGGTATCATGATTAATATAATTATTATCAAAATTACCACATACATACCTATCCTCAAAAGAATCTTTTAGGTAAAATCTCCAGCCACTAAAATATCAGGCTTGATCTTTATAAACTAAAAACATTCCTGATGGCAGCTGCATTACTGGATTTAGAAAGTCTGCCAGAAGTGTAATTGTACTAAAATTTTAATTCTTATAGACAGGGTGATAGGGAGAAGCATTTTTAGACTGATTCCTTCCCATGTATTTAAAATGAACACAAAAATCCAATTTCACAGAACCCAGGAATTCTAATCCTTGGGGTTCCACCAATGGTGTTTCAGGAGGTTAAGGGATCCATATTGATGTGATTTGGTCTGCTTTCAAAAAAAAAAAAAATTAGTGTAAAGTTCTGGAGGATATATATTCCCCCCTATTTTTTTGTTTTTTAAGAACGTGTGTTTCTCATTATGAACATGAAGGTAACATCAAAGCAAAACAGTATGTAAGATAACAATAAACTTATACTAAGTAAAAATAAATCAGATAATAGATACAAATATAGCACATGACAAATGGAATGGTGATTTAAAACAATACATTATCAATTTCTTTAATATTGTACTATTACTTAGAGTCTGTAGTAAATGGCAAGCTTTATCTTTTTAAAGTGAGGGCTTGGAAAATCATTCTCAGGTAAGATTTCTAAGTTCACCTTAAAAGGAGGTTTAGCTGTTTTAGGTCTAAATTTGGTAAGTCAAATTTATTTGAATATTATTTTCATGCAGAAAATTTTCTCTACTAGTTAAAGCTAGGACTTGGCTAGGGTCAAAGCTTTTAACTGGAAGAGTCATTTTAATATATTTTAGAAACCTCTTAGTAATAGTAGTTAGAAAAATAATATATGTCTTATAAATAGTTATAGAACAATAAGTGAAGGTTTGAAAAGTAACTGGCTTTCTCATTTATCATTAAATAGTTAGTTAATGGTACCACAGACAAATAGCAAATGAATAAAGTAATGTTTGTTATAAAAAGACAGCAAATTCACATCACAAAATCAACAGCATAATCAGGGTTACTAAATATGCCAGTAAAAATGGTCTTACGAAATTGAAGTTATATTTCCCTAGACATACATGACCTTAAAGCAAAAAAGTAAAAGAAGGCAATAAATAACTCATAACTAATTACAGTCATAATATGGAATTGTTTCTCATTCTTCAGTATTACTTATCAAAAATAAAATAGCAAAAAGTGTTCTTATTTCTATAGCAAAATAGTGTTATCTTGTAATTTAAATGAGCAAATCTTGACAAAAATTCATTCAGACTTTATGTCATTCACTTGTATAGCAAAGGAATTATATCTCATAACTCAAACAGGTGTACTTCAACAAAACTTAAAATCAGCCTCATTGAAACTTAACCTTAATTAAGTATCTCTAAAACAACTTAAAGTTAACATTGCTGAGACTAAACAAAAATCAATCTTAACAAGAATTAACTGATTCAAACTCTATTATTACAAAAATGTTACTGAAAATTTGTCATATAACAGTTAAACATCAAAGTAAACACCATGCAAGTAAACAATTCCACTGAAATCTTTACAATAAAATTACATTGTTAGAACTATGGAGTAAAAAGCAAGCACTTAAAAAGTTGACAGTGGAATTAAATCTCAAAAAATCACTACAGATGAAGTTCAAGATTTGTCTTGAATGTGAGCTAAAGAATCTTGACTTTATGACTTAACTTATTACTCTCAGTGAACCATGCAGTTTTGCTATGTTGTTAATAGATAAAAAGACACCACCTCTATACCAACACCTTTGAATTTTTCTAGTAACAATCCTATTAAAAATCACAAATCCCAAGTTAGAAGGTGAATCTCAACACTGGCTAGTGCCAGGCAGGCGGGGCTGCACCCCTGCAGCAGCTTTTAGAGATTGCTTGTAGGATTGATTTAAGTTTGGCTTAGTAAGAGTAATGGCATATAAACATCGAAGGCTAAACTAAAAGAGATTTAGTTATATTGTTATGAGTAGAAAAAGCTGCCCATTTTTTTAAAGGTTGCAGAGTTCACAAGTTAAACCAACTGCTGCCAAGTTGGAGCTTTAACTATTTATTGTTAATAATTTCATGTTGTAATCTCCTGTTAACAGAGCCCCACCTTCCGGCGCGGCCCGCTCATGCCAGGGGTACCAGCCCGGGTCGCCGCGTCCCGCGGGAGCAGCTGCTGCCCGGCTCCCTTAGCTGCGCGTCACCCTGCTGCTTCCTGGAGGATGGCACCCAGACGGTGGAGGGGAAGGGACACCGAGTCGGCATGCAAATGACATCATTTACAGCATGCAATGGGATGGACCCCTCATGAAACCAAGCCAAAAACCCCTAAAACAACGAGCCAACACAAAATTGATGAATCAAAGTGATGACTAGAGGTGAGGAACAGAATCTAGTATCTGCCAAGGCCTTTTTACCCCTCACCCTAACCTCAAAGATGTCAGCTACACACAGGACCTCAAATGTTGACCCAAAAAAGCAGCAGATTTCTTCATGTTCTTGTGAGGATGGAACTTGCATCTCTGTCTGCAGAGCAGTGGACGAAGCTGCACTTTTCCTCCTCTGAGTCTCTCCTGGGAGCAATGATGGCATGAAAATGGACCCAGTGGTTCTCCCCACCTGAGCTGATCAGTTGTAATAAATGCATTAAGAAGGAGGAAGATCTCCTGCCTGTGTTTATTTCAATATAGTACTAAATAGCTGTACCAAAAAATTCATAACAAACACATTGTTTAAAAAAAGGGCAAGTAACTGGAAAATTGACTTGTGCTAAGTGTCCTTCAGGGCTTCAGATCTGATGAACTGTGGCTTTTGATAGCTGGGCTGCTTCTTCCAATACTTGAAAGTGCCTGGGGCACTTCAGCTGGGGACCATTGTGGGGGTGTTGAGTGTCCCAAATGACTCCTGTACAAAATTTAAATGCCTAAAAATTCTCCACTGTGTTAAAAAAATCTTTCCCCCACAAAACCACGGAGACAGACATCACAAAAAGTTTAACTGTGGCAATCAGGCTCTGTTATTTTCATGAAGTGTTGGTTTTCCAGGCTTTCGCTCCTTCCACCCATGCTGGAGAGTCCCTGAGTCGTTAATGGCCGCTCATTGGGCTGTCAGCTCCTTGAGATAACAGTCACACCGGCTCCTGGATCTATGAGTCCTGTTAGGAGTGTCTCTGCCTTTCAGAGTCACTTTGCATTGGCATGTTGGATGCTCAGAGGTAATATGTTGTGTCCATAAAATCTGTGGGACCCCTGTAGAACTGAAACTCCCCTCCCTCTTTTCAGCTATCAGGGGTGCAGACAGGGGTGCTGCAGAAAAGGGTATATGTTGAGCTATATTGCTCCTGGCTGGGACTACACAGGACAGATGGGGGATCCAAGCCATGATCCTTATTTCCCCAAGAGAGTCAGAGTCTATAGCCCCAGGGAGAACAAACAACCCTGTTATCAGGGTGGAAGATCTGCCTATAATCAAAACGTGCATATTCTGTCCTGGCAGTCCGAAAACTCCTGTGGGAAGCAAATGGACAGATGAATCAAGCAACATTACTGTGTTGGAGGCTGCCAGGTCCATTCCTGCGCTGCCTGGGGTGGCTGGTTGTAAGTCAACGACAGTTTTTCGGCGGGCAGGAGCAGGACCGATTGGAAGTTCACGGTTGCTCCCAGCTACTGCGTCAGCTGTGGAATTTGTGTCCTTGTGCGTCGCTGTCCTGTGCTGCGAGAGAAGTTTCCCTGCAAAGGCTGGCCATTCTGGTGGAACTTAGAGCGACCTATATTAGCAAAGTGAGGGCCCTTCTGACAGCGAGGGCATATACCCGGAGCTTTAGGTTTTTGCATTCTTTGGCAGTCTCTCCAGATATGACCATATTCCTCACAGCCAAACCAAGCCACCTGTTTCCCAGGGGTTAATTTCATGGTGGCAAAAGCGTTCACTATGCCTTGCCTCACAGCTTGATATGTGATTGCTGTGGTGTGTTGTAGTGTCCCCAAGCAGTTGCATGCTTGTATCATTTGGAGTAATGTCGCAGACATTTTTTCACAGAAATCCTTTCTTTCAGATTTCTGTGTCTTCTGAAAGGCTGAGGCCTCAGAAGAGAACATAAACAATTATTACCAGCTGCTGGGGAATGCAACAGGGGCACCTATTGGTGATTGGCTCATTTTCTATGTTTATAATTAAGGGCCAATCACCAGTGCAAGCCAGGGGACTGAGTCCTTGGCCATAACTTTGTTTTAGATTCTTTCTATCTATTCCTAGCCTCGCCTAGCTGCTCTGCAAACCTCTCTCTATATTCTATTTAGTATAGTCTTAATGTATTATATATAATATCTTAATAAATCAGCCTTCTGATTCAAGAAACAAGATTCACCGTCTCTCTCTCACCAGCTGCGACCCACTCAGGCGCGGTAATATCTGGTGACCCGACGTGTGAGAGCAGAAATTAATCTGATAAGACCAGAGGAGCAAATTGCTGCACTGGGTAAAAATCCTGTATGTGTAGCATTTGATGGTTGCTTTGAAGTGACCACACAAGTGGATTCAAGCCAGGAACTGAAGAACTGAAGATCCTGATTTGGACAGAGTTCACAGCCAAGGTTGACCACAAAGAGAACCTTCTGGAAAACCTTCAGGAAAGATGATGGAAAAGAGCAGCAGACCTGTGGAGCTGGCCAGAGCAAGCTGGACTCTTTCAAAAGGTACTGTTCAGTTTTCTATCCCTGAGGATTCAGCCCTTTGTAGTCTGTGGCTGTTCGTATGGCAGACACATGCCTTGCCAGAAGAGGTTCCTTTTACTCCTTCAGAGGAGAAGATCATTGCCCTCTGGCAACATTGGTGCAGAGAAGACAGATTTTTTTTTGAAATTACAGATCTCTATAAATTCTTTAGATGGGCAAAGCTTTTTGGGTTTTTTACCGATATCCTGTATGCTCTAAATGCTTTTGTCTGGGAGTGCATGGACTGCATTTTCCAGTTCATCTGGAGCCAGGGACGTGTCCTGCCTTCTATCTACCCAGCATTTATAAAGCTTTTCCCAGTTTTGAAGCGCAGAGCAGCTTGTTTCCCATGGATTTCTAACTGTTATGGCCAGGCTCCGTTTCCACCCCCCTTGGCAGAAGACCCCGTGGGTGATGACTTTGGGCTTCCCAGCCCCCCCTGCTTCACGGCGGGGGGGGACGAAACTGCGCCGCATGAAGAAGTTTTTTTACTTTTTCTCCGGAGCATGCTCAGAAGGAGTTTTCTCCCCACCCCCCTTCTCTCTCTCCGGGGGGATGGGAGTGGCCGCTCAAGCCACAGCTGGCCTCTCAGACTCCGCCTCCTTCAGACATGGGGGCGGCACCAGTCTCTAAGGCTTCCCCCACGCCCCTGCCACAGCCATCACTCCAGGAGATCCTGTCTCCACCTCTCCAGGTGGTCCCGTCCACGGTTTCACTGGCCTCCCTGGCCCTGCCACTGCCTGTGCCGGAGACTGCAGAAGAGACAGCACTTCCGGTCCCTGAGCTTTTGCTAGGCAAGGACGAGGATGCGTCTCCAGCTTCCGGCTCAGCATCGGAGAAGGCAGAAGAGACAGCACTTCCGGTGGTTGAGCTGTTGCTAGGCAACAGCGATGCTCCTCCGCCGCTTCTCCCGCCTCCACTGTTGCCGTTATCCGCTCCGACGGAGACTGCGACTGCGCCTCCGCAGCGAACCCCAGAGTCAGCGGTGGGGGATGGCGCCGGCCCCGTGCCGTGCCTGCCGCCGCTTTCAGGGCCGGGGGACGCGGCGGCGGCGTGTTCCCACACGTCCCCGCCACCTCAAGGCGAGACAGTCCCAGAGTCAGCGGCACAAAACGGTGTTGAACCCGCAGGACCCTCGGAGCAGCCCGCAACTGATCTTACAATCAGCGTGATTCCCTCCTCAGTTCCGGCTTCCCCCCCGCTGCTTCCACCGGACGTCTGTGAAGGTCCGCCCGAAATGAACGGGTGACAAATGATTTTTGGGTGCAAAAATAACCAACACAAGGCACAGGGGTTTTGCAGTAACAAATCAACAAGGTGCAATTTTATTGATTATAACCACAGCTAAATATGCGTTTGGTTAAGGGATCCGGGGAAGAGAAGGGTAAGACAAGGAAAAAAGGAAGGAAAGGAGGTTAAGGAATGGGGTATAGCTACCAAAACGTGATGTCTTCGGGGTCCCGCCGCCGAAACTCGCTGGTACACGTCTTGGGGAGATCTCCAAGGACAGTCGGGCCGAACCTCAATATATATACTGTTCTTGGTTGGGGGAAGGTAACTGAAATTAGGTTTCCATGGAGGGGAGAAGTCCATTGTTTTCATGGCCGAATGCTCACATGTACGTTAAGTTTTCCCCCTCCCTGAGTTGGGAGGGAGTGCAGTCCCAGTCTCTGGACGGAGGTTGCCAGGGGGGTGCCATGGGGGTGACAATAGGGTGCCAGAGGGGTTCTTGGTTCCTTGATGAGGGGATTCTCATCTCAGTTGGTCTGTCACGGTGGTTGAAGACAGGCAAGAGGGGTCTTCTCATGGAGCGGGGGGGAGCCACCCCAGAGCTCAGTCTAGCCAGCTTAGGAGTTTGGAAGAAAGTCCAGTTCAATTGTCCAGAAAAGGGCAGCATGCCCCCTTCGAGTACAGCATGGCGTGTTCTGCAAGCATCACTTGTGAACACACTAGATAAGCAGGAGACTTTCTTTCCCAACCGGCTCAGCAGTTTTAACTCTTCGGTAGTCTTTTCTCATGACAATTGTGAGGCAAAAAATGAAGGATTTTCGGATGGACTTCTACAACGTCCCAGCAGCTTTGCCGTTGTCAGAGACTGCCATAGCACCAGCGGCTTGTTCGAGCTCAGGCCGTCCCGGGCCGGCTGCCCCAGCAGCCGCCCCGGCAGGGGGTCTCTCCTTCAGTGGAGTGGGGGCTGCCCGCCAGCTGACTCTTGCGGCAGTCCAGCTGCCGGTTTTTAAGATCAGCGGCGGTTTGGGGGGTGGTGTTTCGGTTGCTGTCCCATGGAGGCTGCCATCTCTGCCGCCCCTTTTGTGCCCCAACGGCAAGGGGGAAGGGGCTCCCAAAAGTTCTGCCTTTGGTCCCCAGCCCAGTGGGGGTGGTGCCGTGTTGCTGTGGGAAACAAACATTTCCAGACCCCAGATGGGATTGCTGGGGAAGGCTTCTATTTCCTCACTGCTGGCATGCCTCAGTGGTTTTGGGGAAAGGAAGCATCTCACTACCCGTGCTGCCATTGTGCTGGCAGCAGGGTTCAGGCCTGTGGAAATGCAGAGCCTGCTTTATGGGTTTGGCCTGGGCCGTTGGGCTCAGGAAATTCCTGGGCTGGGCCCACTGCGTGACCTCCTGATGTTTTTGGGGACTCTGGTTTTTCCTACTGGACCTGGTCCCCCTTTGTGAGCCAGTTTTTGGGGTTCCTGGTCCAGCATGGGCCAGGGCCCCCAGGGCCTTTTCCTTCTCTGGCACTGCTCTGCTCAGCTGCTGCTCTTTTGCTTTCAATCAAAAAAAAAAAAAAAATTAAAAATTAAATAAAAAAGATTGAAAATAGCAGGCAGCAGCTCTGAAACGCTGAAGCACTGAAGGGCCAGAAAAGGACATTCTAAAAATTGTTCAAATTGTTTTAAATTGTTTTAAATTGTTTTAAATTGTGTTATGCTGTTTCAGGACAAAAAGGACTCTCAGATGTCCAAAAGAAACAACTTCAGCTGATGGACGGTTCCTGAAACTCAGCTGCATGGATTTGAATTTTCCTTGCATTGTTTTTTGCAATTTTCTTATATTGTAGGATTGTTTTAGTGATTTATTAGTATTCTATATTTTATAGGTGAAGAAATTTCCTATTCATTCCACATCAGCATTTTTCTTTTAATTTATACAATTTAGAAAGGTGAGATGCCGCAGACATTTTTTCACAGAAATCCTTTCTTTCAGATTTCTGTGTCTTCTGGAAGGCTGAGGCCTCAGAAGAGAACATAAACAATTATTATCAGCTGCTGGGGAATGCAACAGGGGCACCTATTTTGATTGGTGATTGGCTCATTTTCTATGTTTATAATTAAGGGCCAATCATCAGTGCAAGCCAGGGGACTGAGTCCTTGGCCACAACTTTGTTTTAGATTCTTTCTATCTATTCCTAGCCTAGCCTAGCTGCTCTGCAAACCTCTCTCTATATTCTATTTAGTATAGTCTTAATGTATTATATATAATATCTTAATAAATCAGCCTTCTGATTCAAGAAACAAGATTCACTGTCTCTCTCTCACCAACTGCAACCCCCTCAGGCGCGGTAATATCTGGTGACCCGACGTGTCAGAGCAGTAATAGAGTAAAGTGGGTTCAGGTTCAGGGGGTAAAGATTTTAAAAGCTGTTTACAGCTGTTGCTGTTCTTGACAGCCAGTCTGAGGAGTATAATCTCCCTGCTTTGCTCGCTGCTGATTTGTCTCTCCAATGTTTGTGTAAATTTGTCCACAAACTGCATGTAAGGCTCTTGTGGACCTTGTTTGATATTCATGAAGGACTGTCACGGAGTTTTGGCATCAGGAACCTTAAGGAATGCCAGGCAAGCTGCCCTAATACCCTGTAGGGCTTCTCTCAGTAAGGTGGCTTGGCCATTAGGGTCAATATGCGCCCCCTCCCCCCCAAGATGGTCAGTATTGAAGGCAGCCAGGGCTTGGTTTACATGCCCTGCATACGTTGCAATTAAATTTTCCAGTCCTTTATTCCAATGTGCCATAAATATAACATATTGTGTCAGTGTAAGCAACAGATTTGCCAAAAACTTACCATCATAAGGAGTCATGAGGTGAGTAGTAAAGGTTGCTCTTAACAATTTACTAAAGTAGGGGGACCCCAGTCCGTATTCTGCAGCGGAACAGCACAGTTCCTTAATTTCTGAACAATCTAGGGGCATCCATTGTGGATTTTCCCCCCTCGGGCCGAATTGCACGAGGGCCACAAAGATTTCTGCAGCAGTGTCAAAGTCTTTGTCCTTAAGGACTTTCCTTTTTACCATAACCAATTGTTATGGGTATCCAAAGGGAGTAAGTTCGCATTTTTTGGGGGGCCAAGGCTAAAAGAGTCTAGCTCCCCTTCACTGCTAGAGTGAGTGTCTGTTGCATAAGCGATAAGTGTGCGGCAGCTCTGGGATCACTGGCAGTGTGGCGGTGGGACCTGGGGTGGCGACTGGGCTCTATCCCTGGCCCTCACTGGGGAGGGTGTGCGGATGGGGCATGGAGAGTGCGACCTGGGCAGGTTTCAATCCGGCTGGGGCTGTCTCAGGGGAGCCTCACAGGCTGTGGCCTCACAGGCTTCCCTGCTCCCTCCCTCTTTTTTAATTGAGTCCATGACTGCCCTCCAAGCGGGAAGCATTCGGAGCTCTGGCTCATGGCCAGGCAGCGTAGAGAGGTCATAGAGCTTTATGCCGACCTTGTCCCAGAAGCAGAGAGTAAATGCAGAGGAAGGGGTACTGTCGGGCACCATGTGTGACACCCATCAAAAAAGTGACTTAAGGTCCTGCTTTGGGATGGGGGAGCCATGCCTGTCCAGAAGGGCAAGCATGGTTTCATAGATGTCTCTCTCTTTGGACATTTCCTTTCCCATTACTTTAGTTCCCCTGGCTCACCTGTCAAAGCACAGCAGACAGGGATTGCAGGCCCAAATGCGGTTCTCTCACCATCATGATCAGTTCCAGGGGCTCGCTGCCTGCTGGCCAATCGGGCCAATACATTTCCTCACACAGGGCACCAAATGCCGGCGAGAGAGATGGGGAGACTGACTTGGTGATCAGAATCCTTTTTTCTTGTGGGATACAAGCACTTACATACTATTTTAGGGAGACTAGTAATGTATACTACAATGATTAGGTTGAAATCACATACACAAACTTATGCATGTGTCCAGGTTTAGAGCAAATTTGGGGGAGAATTCCCCACAGGAGCTCCAGTGGGAAAAGCAGATCCAATCAGCCCCTCCCCCCAACTGGTCCGGGAGGGAAAAAAATACCTCCTTGGAGAAAGGTGGAAAAAACCTGTTTATTAAACAATAAAACTGAAACAATACCAAACAATAAAATCCTTTGCCACTCCAAAAGAGATGACAAACTGAGAAAGTCCCTCCCTGGGTTGCAGTTCAGCTCACTCTGTCTCTGGTGATTCCCTCTGGTGCTGGAAATATCGTAGGCCAGGCCCAGCCCGGTGGGCCACAGGTGCAGCTGCCAGTGCTCTGCTGGGTGTTCAGTCCAGAGCAAGTTTCAAGATTTCCAAAGAAAAAGAAAAAAAAAAACCAAAAAACCAAAAAAAAAGTCCAGGGAACTTCTTTACCTCAGCTAGCTAACACTAACTAAAAAGCAAAAAAGAGCTCTGTCCCGCTGTCTGTGCATCCACAGACAACACAGTTCAGGACGAGGAATGTGGAGGAGTGGAGTACAGTCTCTGAAAACAAACTGCGCGCCTTCTCTCCCCCCCTTCACTCTCTGGAACATTCTTAAAGGTGCAAAACTTATTATTCAACATAAACAGAATGAGGCTATTGGAGATAAAAGCATCATATAGTCAACCCAGGACAGCATGTAACAACACCTCTTGCTTGTGTTGTTTAATAGGATTTTCTTTTCCTGGTAAACCTGTATAATTAAATCTTCTTGCTATCTAGATCTAATTTTCAAAGTTCTGTTTTCTTTTGCCAAGGCATTTTATCTATAAATTCTCTTATGTTAATAGGGTCCAAAGTACTCTCTGTCTCATGCACCCCAATATCCCACTGCAGTTTTGGACTGTTCCAAAGGGGTCTCCTTTGCACTCAACATCTACAGGCCATGGCAGAGCAGCGGGCCACAGGCTGCTGCCAGACCTCTGACACAACACAAGGGTGGCAGCCCAAGAATCAGCACACGGCTCTTCCGGAGGTTCTCAGACGTTAAGTTGCCAGAGAAACAGCAAGCAGGACAAGAGGAGCTTTGCATCTCCCTGGCACAAAATGAGGTCAGCCTCCAAACTGAGTCAGAGCAAAGGTCAGCATGCACCTGAGTGCTCAAGAAGTAACTGCAGCCTACAATAGTCCTGGAAATTTTTTCTCTTTGCTTCTTTTGCCCCCTAAATGTCATTGAAGAAGTTAGGCTTTTCAGAACCAGCTAGGATGCCACCTAGAAGAAGCAGACTTGCTTTCAGGCAAAGCTTTTGAGACCAGAAGTCATGTTTTCTTGGGTTCCTTGGGTGCCACTTGGCTTGGCGCATTTTCTGAGTTCCCGTGCCTTCCCCAGGCAGCCTTGAGCACTGCCTTATGGGCTGGAGGACATTTTCTGCTGCTTTATGAGTGAGGAGAACATCCCAGGTTTTTCTTTCGCATCAGCTGGACAGAGGGTTGGCTTGCTGAGCACAAGAAAGCCGCAGAGCAGCTGCTTTTGTAAGCTCAAGGGAGCAGTGCCACGTCACAGTGCTGCCAGCACAGTGCTGTCCCGGTGCACGCGAGGCCTGGTCGTCCAGAGCAGCCCTTCCGCTCGCTCCCTGCAGGAGGATCCTCGTGTGCAAGGAGTTCTCAGCAGATGGCCTGCACCCCGAGAGGAATCTTGATTTTCCCTTGGGTGGCATTCAGCGTGCAAACCCATACAGCGCTGCCAAAATGATGGGGCAAGTCTGTGCTGCGGTTTGCACCGTCTTTTCTGTCGTCTATTTGGGCTACTGCCTGACCCAGCTGACTCGTAAGTAAAGGTTTCTCCTGGGACTGGCATCACCCAGCTTCTGCTTCACTCTGCTCTTTATGCTGCACTAGTGACCCAGTTTCTTTGGGAACAAAATGGCCATGAAGATGCCACTGCTTTGGTCAATGTCCTGCCAGTGGCATCAGCTAAAAAGGGGGCAGCTGTACTGAGTGCCGGGTGCAGAGCATTTGCAGTGCAACCTGCAGCGGTTGCCTTCCCTCCCCGGGAGACTGCGTGGCAGCGGAGTCTGTCATTTCCTCAGCTTGCTGCTTCAAGCAAGACAAGCTGCAAATTGCAGACTCTAAGGAGAGATCCGCAGAAGTACTTCTACCAACTCAGTGGTTCTCTCCAGGAGTGAAGGAAAGCACCTTTTGCTCCAAATTCTGCCCCTTAGAGGCCTTGGCTGCGTGACTTGACCCTTTGATGCTGTGCCAAGACCCTTTGATGCTGTGCCTTGGCGATGCAGCACAAACTCCAATGCAGGGAGGGTTTGCTGCTGAGCCCAGCAGCTGTCCCTGGGCTGCTTCAGCGGGGAGCTGCTACAGCAAAGGGGCCCTTGGTGGAAGCTTTTCTGCCACGGATGGGAATTAGGGCATGCAATTTAAAAGAATAGATATCTAAGATGCAGGAAAGAGAAGAAGAAAATGCTTCTTGAGCTGTTGGGCACAACAGAAGCGCAAACTTTTGAAGAGCAGCGGGCATTTCCATCACCATCTTTCTATTTCTCTCTTGGCAAAAGAGGCCCAAATGTAGCCAGAGCCTACTATCGCGTCCTTGTTGTTCTCTTGCTTGCTGTGGGAAAGAGCTCTTGCTCCTGGAGGCATGTTGACAAAGGGTAATGCTCTGTGTTGGGACTGCCTTGTGCTGTGGGAGTGGCCAGCACAGGCACTTTTCTAAGGGCCTCTGGTTCCTTTTCCCTTGCTCGCTGCAGGTCACCTGACTGATGGAGACAAGCCTGTCCTTTGGTGAGTGGCAAAGGAAGCTGTGATGTTGCTGGCGTGTGAGAATGATGCAGCAATTCTGCCAGCTCGGCCGGTTGCAGTTGAGTGGGGAGTGCCAGCATGGGAGGCTGAAAGAAAGGCCAACTGCCCGGTGGCTTCAGCAATAGCAAAGGGAGCAAATCAGCACTTGTTTGCTGATTTTCCAGCCAAGAGCCTTTCAAGAGATGAAAGGCAAATGGGACGGCTCCAAGGCGTCTTGCTGCTTGCAGCCAGCAGGGAAGCTCAAATGGACAGCAAGATGGAGTAGCACCTCATTCAGCCAGCTTCCTCGGGTTTTCGTGGGGACTCACAGTCCCATGTGTATCAAAGTCTATGATTTCCCCTACTTCTGGGTCCTTTCCCAGCTCAATAGAAAGCAGCTCCTAAGGGATTGGCTTTTGCCCTTTTCTCTCACTTCTGTCTGTCTGCAGGGCTCAACAGCAGGGTCAGCAGCTCCTCTGGCTGCCTCTGTCATCGAGGAAGAGGCTGAAGAGGAGCAAAGGAACATCAAGCCTCCAGCTGCTGTCCCTCTACAGCCTGAACTTGCAGAGCCGGTAAGTGGCAGCTGAGCTTGGCACTGCCTTTGGTGCAGGGCCAGGCTTCCCCTTTTGGAGCAGCCCTTGCTGCTCGTGGCTGAAGATGCTGGCAGCTCTGTGCCTGCCATGACGTAGTGCTGCTTCAGGCAAGCCGGGCAGTCCTGGCCAGTGCCTTCTGAAGTTTGACATTTAAGCTAGCATGCTGAGAGGGCCCAAGAATATCTCTTGGGATCAGACAAGTGGCAGCATTCCATGATTTCCAGCGTAGGAGTCAGACCCTTGTGCCCATTGTCAGCGCAGGCTGCCTGTGGTCAGCAGACAGAGCGGCCCAAAGACGCAGTTGACAGCCTTGCAGGGGATCTGGGAGACACTGGCCCCTGGAAGGGACCTGCCCGCTCCGTGGACTAATTAGCTTCAGCCGGGGCTTCACTTCCAGCCGCTCAGAGCAGAGTTTGGAGAGGAGAATCCTCAGCAGCCCTGCATTGTAAAGGGTGGGTGGGTCTGGGCGGGGCTGGAAGGCGGCTCCAAAGGGCTGCTCCCTAAAGGCTGCCATAGAGAGGGGAAATCCGGGAAACAGATCAGAGAAGGGACACGCTGCAGGCTTCTGAGTAGATCGTTGCATGCCAGCTCCGGAGTGATTTCATTGCCCAGGAGAAGACAGGAGGAGGAAAGCAACAAGGCTCTGGGCCATGCTCTGATCTCTTTCTGGATCTTGGCAGCCCTAGCGATACCTTGTTGCCACTGTCTAGCAGAAAAGCTGAAAACGTGGAGCATGGAAGTCGCCAAGAGGGGCTGGATCCAAGTAGCCTTTGGACTTTTCCCAAAGCTGCCTTTGAGAAGGGGACATGGCTGATAGCATCTCCCGAAGGCCTTGCTTTTGCCATGCGCTCCGCGGGGCATCTGTGCCAGCCACCTTTCTGACAGGCAACCCTTTCTTGTCCCAGCTCAAGACCGGCTCTGCCTTTGAACCTGGTGCTGCTGGACCAGCATGGCCTGCAGCAGCCAGCTCACCCCCCGCTGCTGGCACTTCCTGCAGCAGCGCAGCCCAGCAGCCCGAGATGAGGGAGGAGCAGGGCCTGAAGACACTGAGTACGTCCGGTGCATTTCTTGTCTGCCAGGGCAGTGTGTTGTGTGCGTGTGTGGGTGTAGGCTGCGCCAGATGCTCCCCCTTGGTCTCAGAGGCACTTAGGCCTCTGTGCAGAAGCTGTTGTTGTGCTCTGAGGCAGCACAGCAGCGCTCAGAATGTCCCTGCTGCCTGTGATAGCGTCTGGGCCTGCCTTGGGTCTGCCTGGGCTGCCTTCTGTGCCAAAGAGAAAAGCAGAGCTTGTTTCTGCTTGAGCAGGTAACTAGGCCCCAGGGAGCTCTCTGGCCCCAGCTGTTTTATGGCTCTCCTTCTTACTCCTCGTCCAGCTCAGACACTTTGGGTCCCGCGCTGGCCCTGCCAGTGATGGTGGGTGTGAGTGCAGAGGCTGCAAAGGCCCGTGCTTACCTCTTAAGGGCCCCTTCTTAAGGGCTGGTCATTTTGGCTTATGGCATGGGATGCTGTGCTTGAAAGAAATAAAGGCCTTCTTGGAAAGGCCACCTGATGAAAGGTGGAGAAGATGGCCCTCCCACTTGTTGCTCTCAGCAGCTGGAAGCCAAGGGACCACAAAGGGCCCACAGCTGCTGGCAGTGGGGCTGCCTTTGGGATGCTCTGGGCAGCGGCGTCTCTGTGTGCGAGTGAGTGCCCTGCACTGCTTTTGTCTTTCAGGGAGCCTTGTGAGTCTGGGCCAGCCAATGAGCAAATACACGGCATTTGAAGAACTCGGATGAGGTTAAGTGTGACGTCAGCTCATTTTGCAAAAGTGTGGGCCAGGTCTTTGGCCGGTGCAATATTCTTTCCTTTCCTTTAGCTCCTTTCCTAAGCCTATAGCAGTAAAGTTAATTCAGTATGTCTTGGCACTCTGTCCTGGCTGTTTGGGACATGCTGGTCCCTCTTACCCAGACAAATGTAATTCAGGTCCAGGCTTCAGGACAAGTTATTTCAGTCCAGCTGTATTTGTCTGGCAGGTGCCTATTGCTGCTGTTCATCAGATGATGGCAGAATTTTCTGGTGGTGTAACTGCTGCTCTCTCCTACTCCCAGCTGGGTTAAGTGAAGGGAATCCAGCCCCTGAAAGCATGGTAATTGTTCTCTAGACCAAAAATTTTGGTTTGCATAGGAAAGAGAAGTATCAGGCTGGGTTGGTTTAAACCCAGTTGGTTTTTTTAAAGAATACTTCAATATACTCCATCTTGTCTTACACAGGCACAGCTCTGGCTACTCATTTCCATCCTTGTTCCTATTCCTCTTGGTAAAGACAGTACTCACCCTTCTTGGGGGTCTTTTTTTCTCTTTGGAAAAGGAGGAAAACAGCTAAGGACTCATCTCTGCCTTTTCCTCCCAGTAGCTGCTTTTTCCCTTTGTCCAGGAAAAGGTGCCTGATAATGTGGCTGTCAAGGGACTGAACCTACTCTAATGAGAGCTGTACAACACATTACATTTCAGAAGTCCACCTGTTACTTAGAGAAATGGTCTGGATCCTGGAAGAGTTGATCAGAGCCCTGCACTTCTCCAGACACCGGCTCTGAGACAAACAAAAGAAAACTTAGATCTCTTCCAGCCACAGTTTTGGCAAAATCATATTTGCCCTCAGTACTTGAGGCAACTGTATAGAAAACCAGGCATTGTAAACATCTGCTTCCATTGAAAGCAAAGGCACTCTTTAGCATGAATTAATTGGAATTGATTTAATGATATATAGGTGGAGAGAAATACCATAGGAACTATTCTGTCCCCAGCCAAACCTCCTAAAAACAGAAGAAAATCTTTCAACCAGCCTGAAGTTGTGCCACCATTCCAGTGAGTGGCCCACAGGAAAAGAGTGAAATTGTGAAAGCAAGTGCTGACCTGACAAAAGGATCACTTTCATCTTTGACATTGCTGACTGCTACAGCCACTCTTAAAACAAGGACATTTGAATCCAGCTTTCACGTTGCTTGTTCTCTTCACAGATTTTTGAGAGAATATTTGACAGCCACAAGAAAGTGAAGCAGAGGGCGCTGGATGTGCTGGCTGAAATCACAGGAGTCCTGAAAGATGCCCTGAACAAGGTGATCATTAGTTTGTTTGGTGGAGGGAATAACAAAGAATCTGAACTCAAAGGATCCCAGGGTTCATGGGACAGCTGTGAAAGCACTGGAAGAATCCATTGCTCATTTGGGTAAGGCTGAGCCCTGGCAGGGACTCTCCTCAACTTCGTCTCTGTCTCCCCTGCACAAGAGAGCGCTGAGTGCCTTGATAGCTGTTCTTGTCTGTGGAACACTCCAGCTGACACCCACCAGAGGCTGTGCAGGTGCAGTCCTTATGCACCATCCCCAACAGGCTGGAATGGGATCAGCATTTCCCAACAGTCCCAGGAGCCCTTGGCTCTGTGCTGCTTGTCTGAAGAGCAAGTCCTGGGCTACAGCTCTGCTACAGTTCAGAGGCAAAGGGGGTTTGGAGTTTGCTTGGGCCCTGTCTGACTTCCCAATGAACAGCTTTGCTGTTGGCATGAAGGGACACTGACCCATCAGAGTTTCTGCAGAGCAGCCACCTGCAAGGCTCTACATTAGAGGCATTAGCTGCCTATTTTCCACTTTTCTTCTTTGTATTTTGTGTTCAAAGGGGAACTTGTGATTCACCAAGTTCATTTCTTTATATCAAACAGGTATAAACCCAGCTGTCAATGATGCCTTGTTTCACATGTTGTTTTGCATGGGGCAAGATGGCCACAGCAATTAACGACATAGGCAAGGGCTGCTCTAAACTCCTTTGCCACACAGATTTATGTCAGCTCTGAGAATGCTGCACTGGGGGAATATGCCTGAAAAAAGGAGTGTTGAAGAGGCAGGTCTTCAAGGGGAGTTTCCACTTTCTCCTCCCCAGCTGCTCTGTGAACTCAGGAACTGCCTGACTCAGTGCCTTTATGTGTCCCAAGCATGGGGCTCTTCCTTTGTGCTCTGGGATGCAAAACCTTTTCACTGCTTCCATGTGACTGAACTCCTGAGGTTCCTGATGTGAAATGTTTTAACACAGCTCCTGCTACAGCAGACAAGTTTGGACTTACAACTGTGAGAGGAGAGCTTTTATTTTGGAATTTAAACCCTGCCAAGTAGGCTGGAAGGAAAGAAGAAAAGGATTCAAATATCCACAGAAATGTACTTTATTTTATAAAATTGAGTTGGCCCTGCCCTTTCCCTCCCCACTGTCCTTTCTCCTGTGACCAGAGAAAAGTGAGCAGAAACGTGTGTTTCCCTTTTAGTTAAAGTGTCACCGCTGAAAGGGTTCAGCTACCAATGGAATCACCTGAGTGGCCAAGCCCTGCTGGATGTCACCGAGCGTATCACAGGTATGGCCTCCCTTTCTGAGCCAAGAGCTCTTCCCAGGGAGCATTTACAGGGAATGCCTGTGAGCAGACAGCAGAGCAGCTCCTCCAAACCAGGAGGTGCTGAGCGTGTCCCTGCTGCCCCATGGCCAAGGCAGGTGGGTTTGGCAGGTTTTCCCTGGCTGCTGCAGAGCTGGGCAGTGTCTGAGATGGGGGCAGCGCTCGGCCTGGGGCTGAGCTCTCACTGGGGCATCTCAGAACCACGTCCAGCAAAGGGAGGGCTAAAAATGCCCCAGCTGGCTCCTCTCTGGGGAGCTCAGGGACATCTGTGATCTTTGAGGGGAAATGGTGGCAAATGCTGTTTCAGGGCATCAGTTTGTTTTGTCCTCAAAGAATTCCTGCTTTTCCCTTGGAAAGTTTTGAGGCTGAACCGTGCAGAGCCTGGGGGGTCACAGCTTAGGCCAGAACTCAACAGAGGTATCAGAGGCACGGGTTTAGTGCAAGGCAGCCTCTGGGGCACGGGGACAGAAGCAGAGTGCTGAGGCTCCCTGCCTGTGCTGTCACAGTGGCCTTGGACTGAGCCTTTCAGGGTGTGCAAACAGTGTCTGCCTGTGTCAGCGCTGTCCAAAATGCTACAAATGCAGCTGATAATTGATTCCTCAGAGGAGCTTGCCATGCCAGCAATAGCCAAGGAATGGAAAAAGGATAATCTCAATATATAGTAGAGAAGATGATTGATAGCCATGATTCAGCTGGGGCTAAATCCACTGCTAATTATGCCAACATCTTTGAATGCAAGGTTTAATAGACTTTGTGTCTTCATTAGGAATCTCAAAAGGGCATGTTCAGAGATTGGGCATGTCAAAGGCCCTTTAAAGAGCATTTGAATAAAGTAGATCTCCAGCAACAAGGAATTTAGTTTAGCAGTTCTTTTGATCTCTTTTTCACATAAAGGAATTAACCATAAATTAGGACTACTTTAGAAAAAGCAGATGTTTTCTCTGAGATTTAGTAGGAACAGACAGCTCTTCCTCACATTCAGTAGTCACTGATGTCTTTAATTGCATTTAAACTCAAATGAATTCTCATTTTAAAATGGGTACCATAACTCTTTCCTGCTTAGCAGAATTGGTTTTGGGTACTTGCAGGAGCTGTTTCAATGTTGATGACTGCTGGTGGATTAACAGCATAGAGAAAATGAAGTCTCTTCCACCACAGAATATTAAATGGCTGCTAGACAACATTTTGTCTGATCAGAAAATAAGAATGGTCTCCAGAGCATTTCAGGTTTTGATCTCTCAGGCAAATCTGCCATGCAAGAAGCCTGTTGGTAGTAAATTTTTGTCTTGTGTTTGATATAGTTCAGTTCAGAAAATGAGCAGAGAGATTTCAGAGACAATATGAGAAAACATGCATGTTTTGGTTACATTTCAGTCCCCTGTGTAGCATTTTTCTTTCTCTATGCCCATATTTCAGTGGACATTATAAGAAAAAATGTGATTAACATTGAGAGGGGAAGTGGCAGTAAAATGTGGAGATGCCCAAATGCCAGGGCAATGGGGTCTGAGTAATTCTCTCAGACACCATGAGGTTTGAAACAGCTCTTTGTTGGAAGCCCCAAAAGAATTCTGCCAAAGACCCCAGCTGGTCACTGATGTTTCTCATCCAGCGGTCAGGCAGCAGCCATCTCTGGTGGGCTGGAGTTTTGAGGTGTGTTCTAATCCTGCCTTTTGCTGTGTGCCACTGAGCACAGGGAAGAGCCAGACTAGGCATTTGGCACTTGACATCAAAGTTACAAAAATGGAATTATTCCTTTTATTAAAAATCTCTCCATTTCCTCTCTATGGTGCATTTCCAAATCTTCAGTGTGGGTTTAGACACCTTCTTAATGTAAATCAAAGGCAATTGGACATTTCATTCATTGTTCATGCAGAAAGAGATTGTGAAATAATTTATTAAAGGTAGGAAGTCTGCTACAGGGACAAGGCTCTGGTTGGAGCAATTAGTGCTGAGGGGTGGGTGGTTCTGTTTCCAGGATGATCAGCTGCTTTGCCCATTTCTGGATCAGGGGCTTCTGGTGTGGAGAGTCAGGGATCTGCGTGCGGAAGAAATCAGGCTGTACGGTCAGTCAGGACATCCGCCCCCTGCAGTCAGACGTTTGCTCCGTGCCTGGCCACACCCAACCGGATGTGAGCAGAAGGAAATGACACTGACTGCCCAAGCCATAAAAACCCCTGTGACCCCTCATTAAATGCCATTTGCTGTCCACCACGTTGGCGTCAGGAGCATATGGACCGAGTGACCCTGGGCTTTGGGCCACCGTGCCGGCCTGAGAACCAGGTCGCCACGCCTTGAAGGCAACTCTGGTGCCAAAAACCCAGGACTGATCAGTGCCCGGGGTTCAGGGATCGCCTGGACGAGGGACCAGCGGCTGCACAGTTGGCCTAGTGCAGCAGGGGACACGCCCCCGGACCAGCGAGGAGCATGGACGCTATCGCGAAGGTCGTAAGTCAGATCCACGCGCAGTGGGGTATCGAGTGTAAGCTTAAGGATTTATGTCTTGCAATACCGAGACTGATTAAGCTTGGGGCTATAGAAAGCCCGGTAGACATTCTCCATCCAGAGATTTGGGATAATTGCACAAAGACTCTGGCCGAGGAAACCATGTCCTCAGGCTCAGGGAAAACCCTCAAATCATAGGGCAGAGTTATCCAGGCTCTGCAAAAAGCTCGGCAAGAGCAAGAAACCTGGAAAGCCGCGCAAACTTGTTTATTAGCCACGCCGCAGTTGGGGGTAGGGGCAGTGACGCAAACTGCGGAGGACTTTGACCCGGTTGGGCGCCGAAACCCCCTCAGCGACCGGACTCACCATCGGGGGGGGGGAGCCTGCGCGGACATTTTGGCAGGGGCTAGCAGAGGAGGCGTGGGAGGCTGCAATAATAACCGACCCTGAAGCGGTTGATAAAAACGCACCCCCGCCATATGCGTTTTAAAATGGCGCCGGAGCGCGTGACCAGGGCTGGAATGAAGACATGGGGGGCAGAAATGCAGAAGGCTCACCGAACAGCGCAAGCGTGGGCGAGTGGGGAGGAGGGGCAGCCCCCGAGAAGGAGCGTAAGACCAATTCACATTAGGTCCTCACAGGGCAAGAACCTTCCCCAGCAGGAGGCGGGGGGAGCCCAGGGGGAGGGAATGGCCCGACCCCCGCAAGAAGGGGCGGGGTCGGAGCCCGAGAAAATGGCAGAGCAGCCCAGAAACGTCCGGCCAGTCGACTTCCAGCTCGGACTCCGACTCGAGCTGGGACAGGCTTGGAAGGTGGTCAGAGGATTCTGACACGGATTCGGGTTTTAACAAAAAGAGAGCAGCGGCATACAAGACCACTAGCCACAGCGCTCCTGCGTGGGTTAAGGGGATATCAGAGAAAGATCGAACCCCGCTTACAGAGTGGCGGAAAATAAAAATGGCTTGGGTGGAGTGGGCTCTGCCTGCCACACTGGTTTTCCCTGTCCGTGTGGTGGGGGGCAGGCGGAAATCAAAGAACCTACTCCCTGGTAAACCCGAAATATGTACAGGCAATTGTTAAAGCGGTTTCAGACAGGGGGATTAATTCTGCCATGGTTTCCACACTCATTGACAGTGTTTTTGGAAGCGATGATATGCTTCCCTCTGATATCAAACAGACTTGCAGGCTGATATTCGATGGGGCGGGGATGATCGTTTTTAAACAGAAATGGGAGGACAATTGTGTAAAGCAGCTAGCCTTAGTAACCGGGGCAGACCATCCACTGCACAGCTCCAGCATACAGAGGCTAATGGGCACAGACCCCACTATGATCACCCCCCAGGCGCAGGCTGAGGGCCTGCGGGCCCATGAAGTTATGACAACAACCCGTGCTGCCCGAGAAGCCATCCATGTTTCTTCCAAAGTAATAGCCAGACCATTGCCATGGTCAACTATAAAGCAGAATGAGAGCTTCACTCAGTTTGTGGACCGCCTTCAGGCAGCATCAGATTCCTCTGCATTATCCTCAGAGGCGAAGGGTCCTGTTCTAGCAGACTGCCTACGCCAGCAATGCAACTCAGCCACCAAAGACATCTTTAGATCACTGCCACCAGGGTCCAATGCTGCTGCCATGATCAGACACATTGCAAAGGAAGAACACCTAGCTCCCATTCAAGCAGCAGTTCACACTGCAATAACCAGTGTGATGGCATGCTTTAAGTGTGGCCAGGCAGGCCACGTGGCAGTAAACTGCCCCCAGTCAGGACGCCCACCAGCAGCTGCTCCACCACGCATGGGGAAACTTAGGGGACCATGCTGGGCATGTGGAAGGAAGGGGCATTTAGCTAAGGAGTGCAGATCCAGGCCTCAGGGAAACGGGAGAGGGAGGGGGCAGCCAGGCCGTACCCAGCCTCCTCCCACCTGGAACATGAAGCGGCCCAGCTACAGCAACCCTCAATGGGGCACAGGGCTTCCATGCCCACAACCCCCTCAAGGAATGACCAACTTTGTCGCCCAACCAATGGCTCAATCAAACCCATTTGCACCTCAGAAATACCAAGAGCAGCTCTGTGGGGGCGAGACCCCTTGGTGGCTTTGGCCATGAAAGCAGGGGAACGAGACCCATGGGTGGCCTTCGCCACAAAGGTGGGCAAGCACCCACTAATCATGTGGGCAGTGTGTCGTCTCCACAACAGTTCCAACGACTCGGCCATCTGCCTTCCCTTTTGGGTGGACACAGGATCAGATGTCACTGTCATCCCAGACATACACTGGTCTCTACCATGGAAGCTAGAAGAAGCCCCCATGGTGGGCGGAGTTGGAGGGCTGTCCTGAGCCCACAAAAGCACCCAACCAGTAGCAATAACCCTCTGCACCGAGAGAGGACCAGGAAGAACTATCACCCTCACTACATATGTTATATCAGATTGCCCACCCTTGTTGGGGAGGGATGCCCTAGCCCTGCTGGACGTTAGGGTGACAAATTTATTCTAAGGGCCACTGTCACATACCCGCCATTCCCCATCAAGCTGACTTAGAAATCAGTCGATCTGGTGTGGATCGAGCAGTGGCCCTTGTCAACGTCTCAAATGACTGCTCTCCTTGAGCTAGTTAGCCGTGAGTTACACAAGAATCATATAGAACTCTCCACAAGCCCATGGAACACCCCGATCTTCGTAATACCTAAGCGGTCTGGTGAAGGCTTTCGTCTCCTGCACGACCTGCGGGAAATTAACAAGAGAATCCAGCCTATGGGCCCCGTACAATCTTCGCTGCCCATGAACTCGATGATACCGAGAGGACAACCCTGTGCAGTGCTCGACATCAAAGACTGCTTCTTTTCTATTCCCCCGCACAAAGATGACAAGGAGCGTTCGCCTTTTCCATCGCCTTTCCGAACAGCCAGCAGCCCAACCTACGCTTTTAGTGGAGAATGTTACCCCAAAGAATGGTCAACTCTCCCATCATCTGCCAGATCACAGTAGACCGAGTGCTAGCACCAGTCTGGCAGAGCAATCCGACTGTGACCATCATGCAGTACATGGACGACATCCTGATCGCCGCACCATCCACGAGACAAGTAGACCAGCTGGTATCAACCATCTCCGGGACCTTAAAGACAAATGGCTTCGAGGTAGCGACTGTGAAAATAAAAAAGGGACCATGCGTGACCTTCCTAGGAGTGGGAATCACAAGCTCCTACGTAACTCCTCCCCAGATGAAAATCCTCCGAGACATCAACACGCTCCACGACATGCAGCAGCTGGTAGAGTCCTTACAGTGGCTCCGCAACATCGTCCTGATTCCTCCCGAGGTCATGGACCCTCTAAATGACCTCTTGAAAGGAAAGAACCCATGGGAGCAGAAAACCCTGTCACCGAAAGCGATAAGCTCGCTCGACTTCATCAAACGCCAGATGTCAGAGAGCATGCTCACCAGATGGTATTCAAGTGCACCAGTTGATCTGTATGTCCACTTTACAAAAAAGGGGGGAGTGGGAGCCTTAGCCCAAGGACCCCCCGACAAAGCCCAACCAATACTATGGGTGGTCTTGGGGAAACCGTCACATGCCTTTTCCCCGGGAGTCGAGTGCCTCAGCAGCCTCATCATGAAAGGCAGGAAACTCACCCTAAGACATCTGGGCATTGAACCTTCCAAGATATACTTGCCCTTCCGCAAACAGCTCTCCGTGCAGTCAACAATAATATCGGAATATCTAGCCATGGCCCTTGCAGGCTTTGGAGGAGAGATTCGCTACGTGGCAAAACCCCCTTGGACTCGGCTGCTCATGGTCATCAACATGGACCTCCCACCAAAGGTAATCGACCGACCGCGGGCAGGACCAACCATCTTCACGGACGCATCATCGCAGACCTCCACCGCAGTGGCAGTATGGCAGTCAGGAGAACAGTGGCAATGTGTCAAGACAACCGACCCCATGCTTTCAGCCCAAAAGCTTGAAGCAGCAGCCGTAGTGCTAGCGTGCGGACTGTTCCCAGAAGAACACCTTAACATTGTGACTGATTCCATATTTGTAGCCAAGCTCTGCCTAGCCATGTCCGGATCAGGTGTGTCACTGTCCACAGTGGCAACGATGCTGGAGGAAGCACTCTATTCAAGGAAAGGCACCGTATCAGTCATGCACGTCAACAGCCATGACCCGATCGAAGGATTCTACCAAATTGGCAACGACAAGGCTGATACTGCCGCAAAAGGCGTATGGACACTGAAAGAAGCTTGTCAGTTGCACGAATCCCTTCACATCGGAGCTAAAGCACTTGCGAAAAAGTGCGGGATTTCTACCACGGACGCAAAGCATGTCGTCGCCACCACCCCCCACTGCCAGAAGTCGCCGCTGTGGTCAAGTGGCGTCAACCCCAGAGGCCTCAAAGCCTCAGAAATATGGCAAACAGACTTTACACAATGCCAGCTGTTGAGACCCCGAGCGTGGCTTGCAGTTACTGTAGATACGTACAGCGGCATGATTGTAGCCACACGGCATCTCAAGACCGATTCCAAAGCGACCATTCAACATTGGCTAACAGCCATGGCATGGCTTGGAGTTCCAAAACAAATCAAAACAGACAACGGCTCAAACTTCATCTCAAAGACGGTCTAAGCATTCATCTCGAAATGGAAAATCGCCTTGGTACATGGCATCCCATACAACAGCACCGGACAAGCCATCGTCGAAAGAACAAACCAGACTCTGAAAACTAAGCTGGAAGTACTAGCAAAGACAGAAGTCTTCACCAATACCATTTTCCCGAGTGACCAGGCGTGCATACAAGCAACTGCACTGCTAGTGTTAAATCAATTCCCTAGGGGGGATGAAACAAACAGTCCTGCCCAGAGATATTGGGCCACTCGAGCACTAGAGAAAGGCCCACGGGTTGTGATCAAAAATGAACTAGGGGAGTGGGAACAAGGTTGGAGACTAGTGCTCACGGGGCGGGGACATTAAATGGTGTCCACTCATATCTATTAAACCAGACCTTCAGAGTGAAACTCATGAGAATTGTGAGATGTTGTTTGCAGGACTGGATCATTGGACGCCCCCGCAACCCATACGCCCCACTTTCATACCGGGAAAGAGAGAAAGACCACCGAGCAACCTGACATCGCCTGAGAAGCTCGCACCATCAA
Organism: Ammospiza nelsoni; assembly: GCF_027579445.1. Classification (NCBI taxonomy): domain Eukaryota; kingdom Metazoa; phylum Chordata; class Aves; order Passeriformes; family Passerellidae; genus Ammospiza; species Ammospiza nelsoni. Next base: position 16,454,692 of record NC_080669.1, read on the forward strand.
AATCAAACCAGCAACGGTATCTCTGTGTGATCTTGTTTCTAGGGTTAGCAGGCGGAGGACAGGCAGACACAAAACATTATCCTCAGCAGCCATTCAGGTGGGTTCTATGCCATCTCTCAGGTGAGGGGGTCATCAAAGAAATTGTTACAGTAGACACCCCATCTTTCGAGTTCAGGCTAAAAGACATTTTTCCCTCACATACAGGGCACCCCAAATTTCAGGAGACGACATTGTTTCAGACCTACTGGTGCCCTGCTTCCAACTCAGGAAAAAGTTACTGTCTCCAACTAAATTTGGCTGTCTCCAACTAAATTTGATATGAAGGGGTATGTGCTTTCACCCCAAGGCTGGAAACAGCACACCTGCACAGGCTATATAATGACAATCCTGCAGCCGACCCATGATGGCTGGGCCACGGACAAAGTGTGGACAGCGTTTGTTTATCTCTCTCGCCAAATCTGGGCGAACATACAAATTATCAGACTCCCACCTCCAATATCTCAATCAGTCGGACCCAATCTGGTTCTAGCAATGAGTAGACCCAGGAAGGGGATCGCAGTTTTAAAACTAACGATAGTTTTAGCCACAAAACACAGATGCCAAAACTTACCTCCCCATCTGATCTTTTAGCCAAACCAATCCTCTCCAGTCCATTCTTAAGCATGTTAAATGCTACTTTCTTGTCGTTAAACCAATCCAACCTGAACCTCACAGAGTCATGCTGGTTATGCTAAGATGCACAACCCCCTTTTTACAAAGGTGTTGCCCTCGATTTCCCATTCATCTTCTCAAAGTCAGACAATCCACGCCAATGCAGATGGGACACCCCCCGGAGAGGCATTACCCTAAGTCAGGTTATGGGCCAAGGCAAATGCTTTGGCAATGCAACCTTGGCAAAGCAGATGGGCAACATCTGCCAGGAATTTGTCAAACTTAAGGAGGGAAGTTCCAGTGGGTGATCCCAGCTGCATCAGGAATGTGGGTCTGTCAACGATCTGGGGTAAGCCCATGTGTACTCCTTGACAAATTCGATCATTCTACTGACTTTTGTGTCCATGTTTTAATTGTCCCCAGAGTCCTGTATCGCCAGGAAGAAGAGGTGTACCACTTGTTCAAGGACCCCAACCAGCTCCACAAATGAGAAGTGATAACAGGCATCACCACCACAATGCTCCTCCGTTTAGGAGCTACCGGCGCTGCCACGGGCATCTCGGCCCTTGCAACACAACATCAAGGACTGGCACAACTGCAGATGACAGTCAACGAGGACTTGCAGAAGATCAAGAAATCCATCTCTTCCCTAGAAAAATCCCTTTCCTTGCTCTCAGAGGTTGTACTCCAAAACAGGTGAGGACTGGACCTCTTGTTCATGCAGCAAGGAGGGCTGTGTGCCGCCTTGAAAGAGGAATGCTGCTTTTATGCAGACCACACCACAGTCATAAGAGACTCCATGGCCGAACTGAGAAACCGGCTAAACCTAAGAAAAATGGACAAAGAAGCTCAACAGGCCTGGTTCAAGTCGTGGTTCAATCAGTCCCTGTGGCTCACCACCCTGATTTCTACCCTAATAGGCCCACTCACTATAATCTTACTAACCCTGATCTTCGGGCCTTGCATATTAAACAAACTGGTGCTATTTGTTAAAAAGCGTTTAGAAACGGTTAACATTATGTTTGTCGAGCGCCGACAATTACTTTAAGGTGTGCCAGTTACTAACACACTTACAATTTTATACTAATTTTACTAACCCATGAAATTTTGTAACCCTACATTTTATAACTTTATATGATTTTACTAATCATGAGGGAGGGGGGAAATGTGGAGAGTTAAGGATATGCGTGCAGCAGGAAATTGGGCAGTACAGTCAGTCAGGACATCATCCCCCCTGCAGTCAGACTTTTGCTCTGTACCTGGCTGCACCCAGCTGGACGTGAGCAGAAGGAAATGGCACCGACTGCCCAAGCTATAAAAACCCTTGTAACCTCTCAATAAACGCCATTTGCTGTCCACCACGTTGGCGTCAGGAGCATATGGACCGAGTGACCCTGGGCTTTGGGCCACCGTGCCGGACTAAGAACCAGGTCGCCACGCCTTGAAGGCAACAACATCCCCTGGCAATCATGAAGAATTTGGATTTTGCTTGAATATTTGTGATAAGTTGCATTGTTGTGTGGAGAGATTTATTAATAATTGGTTAGCTGAGAAAGGCCACGCTGAAATAATGCCGCTGGTTAAGCTGAAGGAGAAAAGCCAGCAGTCAGCAAGCTAAAAGGAAAGGTCAGCAGTGACCTTGCTGCAACATGAGGAAAGGGAGTAGAGATTAGTCCTGAATATATCCTGAGAATATGTGAAAAGTATCAAAAGTAGAACCATAGGAATGCAGAAGTAGGCGTAGGTGCTGATATGTAACTGACCAATCCTGAGCTCAACTTTTGCAATATGTATGAAGCTCATTATGAACTGTATTTAACCCGCCGTACTGATCAATAAAATTGGGCCTGTGATGATCAAATTGATGTCTGGGTCTCCTTCCGTCGACAAATGGTGGAGAATGCGGGCATTCTCCTACCCATTGATAATTCTTGTCCTATTGACAAGCACACATTGGCCAGAGAAGCACATAGTAGATATCATCAAAATGCAAAAGGTTTAGCAAAACACTTTGAGCTGAGTTTGTCAGAAGCCAAGGCCATTGTCAGAGCATGTCCAACATGTAGTTATCATAATGGTGGGATAGGTCTAGGCATCGGGGTTAATCCTCGAGGTATAGAAATAAATGAGAAATGGCAAATGGATGTTACACACATAGCCAGATTTGGTAAAGTCAAGCATGTGCACATCACCATAGATACATACAGCCATTACATATGGGCTACGGCTCAAGCAGGAGAGAAAGCTACACATGTTATCAGACACCTGTTAAGTTGTTTCGCTGTTATGGGAGTTCCAAAGAGTATTAAAACCGATAATGGTCCAGCTTATGTAAGTGCTAGGGTTCGGAAATTTTTGAATCAGTGGTCTGTTAAGCACGTGACAGGTATTCCACACTCTCCTACTGGACAGGCAATAGTGGAAAGAGCAAACGGTACCCTTAAGCAGTATATTGAAAAACATCAAGATTTGGCAGATCCACAAGCATGTTTGTCTAAGGTTTTGTATGTGATTAACCATTTATGCATTTTTGGGGAAGATGATACCCCCCCTGCAATGAAACATCATCCGAGGTCAGGTCAGGAAAATACTAAGGAAACAGAGGTCTGGGTTAAGTATAAGAACCCGAGTACAGGACTATGGGAAAAACCTGCAAAAGTATTATATTGGGGTCAGGGGTATCTTTGTGTGTCCTCACCTACAGGGCCTTTGTGGGTGCCTGCTAAGTGGACTAAACCTGTTTTTGATGCAGCCTCTGGTGGATCGCCTCATGGAGGAGGACAGGGAGCGACTGGGGAAGAAACTGCTTCTAGTCCTACAACCACTACTGTTACAATTGAAGGGGTACTCGGAAGCGGTGGACAGAGCACTGACACGTCACTATCAGACAGCCCAGGAGCTGATTGGTTTTATTGACTCATTATCAACTTTTCGCTTAACAAATCCAGCGAAATTACATTGCCTTGACTGTCACAATCCACATTGTGCTGCCTGGATAGCTCTACGTTGTGGGGGTTGTGAAAGAACTTTTTGGATAGAACAATCATTATTGTGGGATTTGTGGTGTCACACTTGTGAACACGAGCACACATGGGGCAAAAGCTGGCAAGATGAATTAAGGAGACAAACAGGGCAAAATGCATATATAGCTTTAAATCTTTATGAGTCTCCTGAACAGAAAATTCTTGCTTATTATCGATGGGAAGTACAATGTATTGTAAATAGAATTAAGGTTCAAAGTAAATCACGTATAGTTTCTATAAGGTGTAGGAAATTAGTGCCTTTAACACAGCATTCAATTGTAGGACCCTTCCAAGGGGATCCTGATAGAGCATTAGATTGCTGCATTGACAAGTTGCAAAAATTGAGTTTGCAAGTGGCAGGACCAGTGAAATCAGGAGCAGCAAGATTAAAGACAGATAAGAAAAAGAAGGCAAAAAGGGAACGGTCTCATTTGAATAAGGGTATCAGTGATTGCTAATTCATTTTCTATGATTAGAACACTTTTACAGTTGTGGGACCCTCGGGAAGATATAGTTGTTGAGGAGGATAACGAACAAGAACTACGATTACGAAATAAGATACGCCTTGTGTTAAAGAAGGACCTTGAGCTGTTAGCCTCATATAGTAAAAAGGCAGAAGAGGCTTTGCGATCACCACCATTGAATTGGTTGCTTTGGATTGAAGAACCACAATTTTATACTGGTCCTTACTTATACTCACTTCCTTGTTATGTTTGCAAAAGGGATAATGATAAATGCTATGCATGGGTAGCTTTGCATTGTGCAGATTGTAATCAGGTTTATTGGTATTCGCAGAGGTCAGTAGATTATTTATGGTGTAACCCTTGTTCTGGAAGGTGGATTCGAAATTTTTTCTGGGTTAGAGCTCTTGAACAAAGTACTGGCCTGCCAGGACGGACAGGATTACAGCTCTTTGAGAGTGCAGAACAAGTGATTATAGCATATCTTAGGTGGAAGTTGCAGGAAAACCTTTGAAATTACTAAAGCCTCACGCATCATAGCAGCTCGCTGTAAAGCTGATTTGCCTTCAAACTTACCTCATGCTATACCTGTGAGCAAGGATGCTGATTTAGAATTAGATCAGTATATTCAAAAATTGACTCAGCCTTACAATAGACAATCTAACAAACCAGGGAAAAGACAACGAAGAAAGGAAAAACAAAACAAGCAGAAGGAAGAAAGGGAGAAGCAAAGCAAGCAAAAAGAAAAATGAGGTTTGTTCTTGTTATACTGCTCAATGCTGTAGCAAGTGAAGCAGTAGGAATAACACACTTTAGTCAACCAAGGGAAAATTTATGGGTGACACTTGCTAATCAAACTAACCAATCATCACTTTGTCTTAGTCTTGGAGGAGTCACTAACCCATTTCGAACATGCCTGGTAGGACTTCCTGCGTGGTCTCCTGGAGAATTTTGCAGTTTGATAAACAATCAAACCTTATGTATGTCTAACATGTCAAACATCACATTGCCAGTGCAACAAGGGTATACTGCAGGTCAGAGTGATGGCTATCGTCAATGCTTACTAATTCAATCACTTAACACCTCTTTGCATTCTCCTCCTGAGGAATTGGATCTTTTTGGAAGTACAAATGCCAGCGTATCTAACACTACAGCTGGTGGATGGTTTAGCTTCAGACTTTCGGGTGCTCAGAATTTAAACCAACCTAAAGAAACATGGGCCACCCTAGATTCATCCCTGAATGTGAGCGAATTCTCTCCACAGCATTACAGTCAATGTAACAGCACAAATATCACAGCACCAATGAAATTACCCACAGGAATATTTTTGATTTGTGGAGACAGGGCGTGGAATGGTATACCAGCTAAACCACAGGGTGGAACCTGTTTTTTGGGAAAATTGTCACTGTTTCACTCTAATGTGTCCTTGCTAATGCAGCTGAGTCAAAATTCAAACAGGAAAAAACGTAGCATACATGACTTAGACTGCAGCAAGATAGGAGATCCACGGTTTTGGGGCACATTCAAACAGGTGGTGGTTTCAACTATCTTGCCAGGAGGATCTGCCAATAAAGCTATGAATTTAGCAAAACAATTAGGATGCTGGGCAAGGGATGAGCTGAACAAGACATCACAAATTCTAGACATGTTAACTGCAGATGTGCAAAGTGTTAACCATGCTGTTTTGCAAAATAGAGCTGCTGTAGATTTTTTGCTCTTAGCACAAGGGCATGGATGTGAAGAGTTTGAGGGAATGTGTTGCATGAATCTGTCTGATCATTCGGTGTCCATTCACACTAAGATAAAAGAATTGCAACAGGGACTTCACAAACTTAAGGAAGAAGACGGTTTAGGAATTGACGAATGGCTTAAAGGCTTAGGACTTGGACCGTGGCTGAGGAACCTTGTGATCTATGCTATAGGCCTGCTGGGTGTAATCTTACTGTTTTTGCTTATTTTGCCTTGTATCTTTAGTTTGCCATGTTTTTGCTATTGTACGGCTGACCATGTTTTGAATACAGTTAATCTCCTTGCGCAAGAAGAAAACGGGGGAAATGTGGAGAGATTTATCAATAATTGGTTAGCTGAGAAAGGCCACGCTGAAATAATGCCGCTGGTTAAGCTGAAGGAGAAAAGCCAGCAGTCAGCAAGCTAAAAGGAAAGGTCAGCAGTGACCTTGCTGCAACATGAGGAAAGGGAGTAGAGATTAGTCCTGAATATATCCTGAGAATATGTGAAAAGTATCAAAAGTAGAACCATAGGAATGCAGAAGTAGGCGTAGGTGCTGATATGTAACTGACCAATCCTGAGCTCAACTTTTGCAATATGTATGAAGCTCATTATGAACTGTATTTAACCCACCGTACTGATCAATAAAATTGGGCCTGTGATGATCAAATTGATGTCTGGGTCTCCTTCCATCGACATTGTTGTTGTTACAGACTGGTAATTAAAATTTTTAAATTGTTAATTATTCTTCCTGCTAGCTTTTTCATTCCCTTACAATCTGGTGTTCTGGTTAGTTATGCTTGCAAGCCATTGAATTATATCTATATTACTTACATTTTCCCTTCTCCTCTACCCCCCACAGGCAAAACTATTACAGGCTCAAGTTTCCTGGCAAACTTGTTCTGTTTCCTTGCCCAAATCAAGGGCAGAACTAACAGAAAGAGAAGATAAAGGAACCCAAACCATTGGACTTTTTTACCCATCCAGCAAACTGCTGGTAAAGAAGGAGCTTGAGCTGATTTCACAAAAAGAAAAGGTGGAAAAGATGAGCAATCATAAGCCTCTCCTGAAAGCCATAAGTCCTGGAAAAGATTAGAAGTTCTGATTTTGTGATTTCTAAACAATTTATGACCTTGCTTTTTTGCTTGAAAATATTAGTGTATGGAATGTGGCATCAGTAGGACACTGAGTCACATCTTTACAAGTCTGTATTTCTACCAGTCACCTGTAAATACATTGCCTTAGAAATCAATCACTGATCTCCACCAATAGCTAAAATAAAGCTATCAGCAATATCAAAATTGGGCTTACTGAGCCCTGTGCAGCCTTACTAAATTGGTAGCACTTTGATTTGTTCAGATCCTAGAGGACTGGAGGCAGGTGTCCTGTATGGGAATTGGAAACCACTGAATACTCCCACTTCCCAGCAGCCTCCCATGTGAACTTCAGGCAGAGCTGTGATGGCACCTGCAGGGATATTGATAAACAAAACTCTGAGACACAGGGGATCAGAGCTCTGAAAATATGATGAAGCTCATCTACACGAGCAACTTGTTTGGAGTACTATTGTGGAATAAATGATAGAAGCTTCAGAAGTAAAGAGAACTAAACTAGAGGAAGGGATTCTTAACAGGATTACAAAAACATTACTCATTGAAGAGTCTTTCCTCTCACAGACTACAGCAGGAGCAGTATCAGTAGTACAGAGAACTTTCATTCACAGTGAGTTTTGTGGTCAATTTGTGTTGTCATCTTATTGCAAATCTCCCATACCTTCTTGGTGATGTCTCATGGGCAGCTCCTCACAACACTAACTCTTCCTTCTTCACAGCACAGCCAACAAACTCCAGCTCTCTCCTCAGCCAGCTAACTCACTCTTTCGTAGCACTCATCATTATTGGACACAGCTGTGGCCTATTAAGGGCAGGCCTGTTCCTAATCTTTGGTGATTAGTACAGCTGCAACTCCTCAGGTGTGAGACTGCCTTCTGCACTATTCTCTTACATTCTATCCCTCCACAACTTTGTTCTTTGTGGAATCACTTGGCTGCTTGCTGTCATTAAATGCTTTGCCATTTTTAGAGGTTTTAGTTTTACGATCCTGAGAAATCTTCAGCTTTCTGGAACCCAAACCCTTGAAGACAGTCCATCAGTATTAATTAGGGACCTGATAAATGGCTCAGTGGGCAAAATTGTCTTTAACCTCAATCCAGCTGGGCATTCCATAGGATGACTTAATTTTAAATCATTACAGCACCAAACCCTGGTTTAGAGGAGCAGTTACTCTTTTGGATCCACTTTCTCATCTAGCTCTCTTCAGCAATCAGATGACCAACGCATCAGGCTGTTACCAGAATTAATTTGCTATTGAGTAGTAAAAGTTGTTAATCGATATTAGAAATTCCTCTTTTGACTCTGTCTGTATTCAGATGGACTCTGATTCTTAAAATAATCACTGGGGAAATCTGTTTTCCTCCTCCCTTCCTCTGAAATGTGACATGTTCTCTTAGGCATCACTGTAGGAAATACTTGACTCAATATGCCAGGGAGCCTAATTTAGTCAGAGATAAAACAGGATTGGCCCCTAATAGTGCCAAGAAAAAAGCAAAGTCACACTGAATATTTGTATATCTTTGTCAGAAGTACAGCTCTTGACCTGTGAGTGAGAACTGCTGTCACTGAGAAAAGCTGGGCAGAAATTCTGAGCTGTTTTGAATTCTTTTCACTTTTATCCCCTTAGCAGAGGTAACTTTGTTGAAGTTGCACTGTGTAATGCATTCTGCTTTAGATCCTGCCAAGGACTGAGGAACTTATTTCATTCCATAAATCAATAAATGTCTCTTACAGTCAGTTCATGCTGAGTAGTATACATGGCTTGAAACTATCTATATCAACAAGACCATGCACTATCACCCAGGAAAATCTTATTTATTTATTCCAAATATGACCATTAATTCTTCAATCAAAATAGGATCAGACATTTGATATTCAAGTTTTTAAATGCAAGTGATTAAATAAAATGGTGGAGGTTATTATTTCTTGACCATATCAACTATTAACTAACCTTCTTTTCATGTGTGAAGATTAAAAAAAATATTAGAGTTAAGAAACGGGCAAACAACAGAAGTACCAAAACACCAATCCTCTGGTGTATACTGTATTTCTTTTATTGCTGTACTTTCAGTCTGTTTTGAACAGGAACCAAGACATTTACCAGGTAAACTTTACAAAGAACTTCCCTTTTCTACTCTAACAAAGGCTAAATCAGTGTGATATAGGTATAATGAGATCTAATAGAACATCAACCATGCAAGAATATGTTCCTGACCATCTGCTTTCAGCTTGTGTTAGTTTTTGGGAACAATTTATGTTGTTCTGTGGTTCCTTCTTTTTCTATTCATTTAAAGCTGCTTAACAAGTAAGATTTGTTGGTTTAGTTTGCCATAGCATCATTTGTCAACCTTGAGTCTTCCAAGAACAAAACTCCTTGTGCTCTTGCTTTGTCTTGTAAAAGCCAGAGCAGCACTTTCCTTCTGGCTTGGTCTCTTTGCACTGTTTTAAGCTTCATTTAACATGAGGGAAAGGATAAGGTCAGAGCAGCTGCATTGTGTAAGTTAAATGAGGTTACCAAACCTACACAGTTTATTTACAACAAAATGAATCACACTCTGTATTTACCATGAGGATGCTAAAAAAGAAAATCAGCCAGATCCTGAAAACAAACAGTTAAAAATGAGAACAAGTCCATTTGTTTTTTTCTCTGATGAAAACAAAATGTAGCTCTGGAATTGCCTGGACAGGAGGTGCCAAAGCTCTAAATGGCTTAAGATGAGTTTTTAATCCAGGCACATTCATCCCCTCATGTTTTGTGCCCTCTATCAGGATAAAGGAATGCTGACTCTCTCCCAGCAATCCTGACAGGCAAAAGAGCAGGAATGCTTAAGCTTTTAATATGATCTTACATATAGAATTGAAAGGAATTCATTTGGAGGATAATTGACTCCTAAGGATCATTCCATGGCTTTGTTGTGAATAGAGGGTCCATAAGGATGAATTATAACTACAGATAAAACAGTGTTCCACCTGGCTTTTTAGGGCAAAACTTCCTTCTAATTTTCATGATTAGATGAATTTTCAACAGATTATCTTTTTATTTCAATGAAACTGTGCTATCTTTTAAATCTTCCATCACTTGACTAGTAGGAGTGTTAATTACATTTTAAGGATTTTTCTCCCTGTGAACAGGTTACTGGAGAAAACAGCTGGATCATGTTTGTGCTCATGTAAGAAGCTATGCCCAGAACAACCCTGAATTCAGAACACTGATTGGAGAACCTCAAATGGGAAAGGTAGGAAGGAGCTTGAGAGTAATATCTTCCTATGGAGGGTCATGAAAAGATTATTGTGGCTGCCACATAAACACTGGAAAAGTAAATGTCTCCCTTTTCTTTAGATGTTGACCTGTGTGTCATGTCTTGTTTGGCTGTTCCATGTCTTGGTCAGTCTTCTGAAGACTGTTTCCGCTTTTTTTTCCAATGGCAATTCCCATTCTCTCACCTAAGAGCTGTAAGGGGAGTGAGAAATCCTTTGCTCAGCTGCTTTTATATATTAAGAAGGTAGTCCCTGAGACACAAAGCCACAGAGCAAGATGGTCCTCAAGATCTTCATGGTCGTCTTTGAGAACGCAATGCAGAACCATGATCTTCTTCAGACTACTTTGTATTTCCTAATTCTATCTGGAAAGGAGGAGCTTGCTAAGGCCTGCCTGTGTGTGCCTTCTCTGGGGGTGCCCGTAGGGAAATGAGTTTCTTGCCTTGGTCAGCTGCCCACACGCATCCTCTCAGGGCCATACTGGAGTTTGCTAGACTCCAATGAAATAAGATGATGGAGAGACACCTAAACAAACAGTATGACTACAGACAAGCTTTTCCAAGGGAAAGGGCTTTAATTCCATTCATAAAGACATATATTTCTTTTCTTTCAAAGTCCAGCTAACTCATAACATTAAGAACATTGAAAATTTTCACAGTCATGAAACAGACAGAAATGTGCATGGATGTTTGGGCGCACAAACCTTGCCTGGGCAGGTTTTCCTTTCCACTGCCACTGGGTTTTGTACTGGTGATGATGGACACTGGCTACATTAAAACATACTTTGTGTCCCTTTCTCTTCTGTTACTAAAATGAAGACTTTGTGTCCCTTTTCTCTTCTCTTACAAAATGAAGACTCCACTTAGGCAATTACTGCTATAGTCAGGTGGCCAGCAGGTACACAGAACATTAAGGACAGAGAAGTCACATTTGGTGTGTACCTCTCTGTGGGCTGGATGTAAAAGGACCATACCAATGGACGTGAGCTGTAGTTAAAGTGCCCAGCCTGGCCTTTGGTCTGTGCAGCTTTCTGTTCATCTGCACTGAATGTCAGGCAGAGAGAGAAGCTGCTACATCGTGGAAAAAGGCAAGAGCCACTACCAGAGAAAGTGTTTGGGGTTGTATTTTTTAATTCTTGGTTATTTCTATTTATTCTTTGCTATGTGAGCCTAGGTGCTTCCAGGAACTAGATCTGGGCCACCTCTGCCCTCTCCTCCTCCCTCCAAGCTGCAAGCAGACTGCTTCTACAAATCAGCATTTCAAACATCCCTGCTGACTTCTGCTCTAGGTTTCTGCCAGCAGGAGGAGGTGGGTGCTGGAGCCTGTGAGGCTGCTCTGAGGCTAGAGGTGTGCCCAAGGGCTGATCTGCAGCCCAACAACCACAGAGAGGTGGAAGGATTCCAAAGAGCTGATCTGGCAGCTGTGGTGCCCTGCCTTGCCTAGACACAAACCCACTTGACACCGTTCCTGAACAAAAAACACTGCGCGCTACAAGAACCACACTGAGCATGGGGCAAGGAGGGCAAGGGAAGGGGCAAAACAAAGGTGTCTCCTCTGAGCCTTGCACTTGGGATAACAGGAATCCACAAACTCTTCAGTATTTCTGAAACATGGTTCCAGGATTACGGTTTTGGTATGGGCAGAACTTTCCTAAGGTTAACATCCAGCTAGAGGCACCAATACCTTATTTCCCCTCACAGACTCGAGACAGTTCCTAACAAAGCAATCAAACCACAGAAACACTGAATGGCTTAAGTTTAGGTGTTCATTTTTGCTAATAAACAAAAACGGAGACAAAAGACCTGCAACATTTTTTGGACAGGTTTCAAAACTTGAAATCCGTGGGGCCCCTCTGAGAAACACTTTTTTGTTTGGTATTTTTGTTTGCTAATGAGGCTCTCCAAAGTAACAGTGGCAGGAAAATTCCCCAATAAGGAATTTCAATTTTCCAGTGGTTTCAGTGTACCCTAGTTGGCATTTCCAGGCCTCTCCCCTTGGAGCACAGGAATCAATCCTTTTGGATTGCATTTTTCCACACATTGCTGACATCCAAAGTCCTAGGGATAAACACACCAGCGTATTGCAGCTCTCCTGTGGCAGCCAACATCCTCCACCAAAAGCTGGTGGAGGTTTTTTGGATGGATTGGGCTTTTCCCCAGAGCTCCCCCGAGTTCAGCGCCGCAGCCTGAGGAAGAAGGCATGCTTGCACTCCTTGCTGTCCAAGGGCTAATACTTGTCATGAAAATCCAAAATGTACTCCTCTGTCTTAAATCCAAACTTCTGGTAGAGCAGCATAGCAGGGTTGCTTGCAGAGACGTGAAGGGTGACGTCCTTGCCCATGCAGGTCTGCCAAGGGAGGGGGAGAAGAACAAAAAGGAGATATCACTGCAAGGGAATGAGACAGCCTCTGGGGGAATGTGGAGGTGAGCACACTCATCAGCTCAGGGATCCAAGGTACTGAGGAAATGTGAGAAAAGTCACAGGAGTTACCACACATAGCAACAGCAAAGGGAGGGCTGCTGCTGCTCCTCCGAGCCCTTGTTTCTGGGAAACATGGATTCTCTGACAATGAAAGGTTTGGGATTATAATTTGTCATCTGCCCATTGTAAATTACTAAAATAATTGTTAATTAAAAATAATCCTGGTGTACAGCCCTGATCTCAAATACAATGGCCTGAAGAAAAGACAAAACATGCCAGAGGATCAGGCTCTGCACTCCTCCCTGTCAGCAAACAGAGCTGAGTTCTCTGGGACTGCCTGAGCACCTCTGTGCTGTCATGCTGGAATTCCTGCCTATCCCACCCAGCTCCTCTCCCATCCTTCAGGGCACAGCACTCTCCTCCTGAGAAGGCAGGAAATTTAGTTCAGACAGCAAATAATAGCATGGCTGAAGTTACCTTGAAGATCCTAAATTATTCTAACCAGCAACACTCTGATTAAGATGCTAAAATAATTTATTTTCTGCTTTCATCGAATGATTTAATAGCAGTCCATGTATATTGAGTGTATGGTAACACTAAAGTGGGAACAGTAATACCCTCTAGGAAATCTCCAAGATAGTACATTCAAGGGGAAAACTCTCAGGAATTTAAGGAGGGAAGGAAAAAAAGAAATAATTGGAAGCTGTTTTGGGGAAAAGAAAATTTGAATGAGATCATTAAGAAAATGTAGTTTATTCCTCTGGGACAGATGCATGAGAGGATAAATTTTGCCAGCAAAACCAGCCACCACTATTTGCATCAAACCATTTTCCTGTTAAGTTATGCTGTTCCCAAGAATTCTGTCCCAAACTCAGCACACTGATCCCAAAGTCAGTGACCTATCTTAATCCAAGCAGAGCATCAAAGTGTCTCAAGCTACAGAGAGGAGGGTCCAAGCCCAAGCAGGCTGCAGAGCAGCACCTACAGCTTGGAGACTGAGGAACAGGAGGTCACAACCACCACTGTTCACAGGACTAAACCCCTTCTACCACTGCCAGAAATTCAGCAATGGCAAAACAAACCTCATGTGAGCCAAACATACAGTGCTGATCTCTCATTGCTAGCATGCCTAATCTCTGAAATCTGCTTGGCTTCTCTCAACAGGGAATTTCATGCAAGCAGGATGAGGTTAATTGATGTGATACATCCTACAGAAAGGTGTGAGGATTTTCTGTGGCTGACTTGCCAACTCCAGCATCCCAGCTCTGCTGGAGAGGGAAGTCTCTGAGAGTTCACCTGCTGGATCCCTGCAAACCTTGGCTCCTGTTCCCACTGGGTGTTGACGTCTCACATCAGCACACTGAGCTGAGGGCAATTTCCTTCAACACTTGACACAGAGCTGCCTGGGATATGCAAGGGCTGAGTTTAAAGAATATTGATGAGAGGCCTGTGTCAGCACTGCAGAGAGCTGTGCAGGTAGCAGAGTTACCCTCAGAGAGCCCAGGACCACAAAGTGCTTTTCCAAAGCAGGGATCACTTTCCCCAAGGCTCTGCCAGCACTCCCTACCTTGCTTTAGCCAAGAAAGAAAGAGGATAAAACAGTTTCCAATGGTGAGTTTTTGTTAGGGAAGCTCATCTTGACTACAACAATGTTTCCCATCAGCAGCTCTGCCAAGAGTGCTCAGGGAGTGGTAAAACTGTGGAGTTGGGCTCTGTAAAGAACATGTATCTTACTCATCTTTACTCACAATTAAGCTGCTTTTCTTGCAATTTAATTCAAGAAAGTCAGTGAAATTAAGGCCACTTGAATAACAGTATTCATTCAGAGATTTAATGAAGTTTAACTCCTTTAGTATCACCCATTTAGTTAGCTGAGATTAATTTTCCCAAGTATCCCTGTGGAACAAGGCCCAGTACAAGCCAGTTTAAACAATGAGGTTGCAAACATTTCATCATGAACTCAGCTGTACTTGAACCAGAGGATAAAAGTGAAAATGAGTGATTGAGATCAGTAAGTGATTTAATGCATGGAATATACCTCCAGGTGTAGTCAAGAAAGTTGCAATGATTCTAGCTGACCCTGCCCCACTCTTACCTTATTTCCTCCTTAAACCCCCATTTGCAGTATCCCTTGTACACAAACTACTGACCACTGAAGAACACAGAGCTAACACAATAACAGCTGAAGTGTGCAGCATCCCTCTAATTCTAAGGACATCACAAGGATGGTTGTTTATCTAAACACATTGTGACTTCCAAAGCAGGAGCTATTCCCTCCCATAAACACTCAAAAAAAAGGGTTCTTACTCTCCAATACCTGCAGGTGTGCACACAAGGAAGAAGTGAGAGCTGGTTCTTTGGCAGATTCAAGGGATGATTTCATTTCATTACCTGGATAAGATGGTAAATCACGAAGGTTGCAATCCCAGCTCTTCTCCACTCAGGGTGCACCAAGAGAAAAGATATGTAAGCCTTGTTGTACTTCACATCTGGCACCATAAAGCCAAAGGCAATGATAACTTTCTTGTAGAGGACAACAACACTGAAGTCTGGATACTGCAGGCACTCTGACAAATCAATTCCTAGGGAGAAAGAGAGAAACAGCAGTTGGAAGCACTGCAAACCAAAATAAAAGTGTGGTTCAAATCCAGGAGTTTAAGGCTTTTTAGAAACACTCAATCCTTCCTTTTTACCTTTATTTCAAATTTGTGCTAGCAAGAGACCACAGCATCATAGAATAGTCCAAGGTTCCTGTTAGAGCAGTCTTCTGTTACTACAAATTATGCAGCCAAATTTCCCACATTTTGGGAAATCCCAGGGGTCAGGACATCCAGAATGCAGGGGATGAACCCTGCCTTGGGAAAAGCAGCTGCCTGATCCTGGTACCTCCCCTGCCAGGTGAGTATGCAAGGGAAAAGGTGATAAAACAAAACAGACAAAACAGTATCTGCCCAGCAGGGAAGCTTGCATGGAAATACGAACAAAGCTGACTTCCTTTCAAATTACTCAAAGATGAAACTGAAACTTAACTCTCTTCAGAAGCAGCACACATGAAACTGGGGTTCAGCTTTGGTAGCATAGCCTGCTGCGGTTTCTGTCTGTTTCCCCCACCTTGCAGCTCTTATTGCTGTCTCTTGTGCACTCTCAGCTGGTTATGGAGCTGCACTGTGAGCCTGGCCACAGCTTCCAACACTATCCAAACACTTGCTTTTAGCATGCAAATTCTCTAATCTGGGGATGAAGTAGCCTCTCAGGCAGTGCTGTTTCTGTGAGTCAGAGGCTGGACTCAGACTGGGAGTTTGTTACCTTGCCTAACACCCTGCTGCTGCAGTCCTAGAGCACCCACACAGCCTGTCAGCACCCAGCAGTGCAGCTCGAAGCACTGAAGACTGACTGCTCAATAATTTGTCTGGACAGACCCTAGATGAGATGCAAGACACAGAGGACATGTGCCAGAAACATTTGCTTCAGCCTCAAGTTGGCAATTGCAATGTATTTGGAACACAGGGTAACAAAATAGCAGAGTGTGTTTTACAGTAATCACTCTGATGAGAGGCAAGACTTCAGAAGCAGCAGGCACAGAGAAGTGAGTGAGTTATTTCTTGCTCCAGAGTGAGCTGGGTGGAGTGAGACGTGGGAGGGATGGATTGGCAATAGGGAGCTGTGTTAATTAAGGCAAGGCTGCCCTGCATGTGGAGTGCCTTGCAGCGTGTCTGGACAGAACACTCACTGTCCCAGGCACTGGTGTCTCTGCAGGAGTGCAGTTTTTCCTGTAGGAGATGCTCAGCTCAGGATGGTTCACCACTGGAGACACTCCCTGCCAGGAAGAGGTTTCCTGTTAGGGCACCAAGGCACTGACACAAACAACACCTGGGAATCTCTCTACCTGGAAACCTAGCTCTGCCTTGGGAGAGGCAAGAACAGCTCTGAAAGGAAGGATCTGGAGGCACAGAAGAACTAAGTGCTGGCTTAATGATGCTCATCCAGTTGCATACCTCTGCCTCCCACCAAGCTGTACCAGCTAAACTCTTTGCACCCAGGCTTTACATCCTTATCACTTCCCTCTCCTGCTAAACAGAACCAAGGTGCAACAATCATATCCCAGCATCAGAATTTTATCACTATGGAAAAGATTTGGATTCCTGTTTGGAGACTGACAGGAGTGTCAGCTTTCTGATTTAAGGATGAACAGTTCACAGTTGGGTGGAACACACCCATGCTCCTTATGTTAAATAAAACAGGGTGTGTCCTGAAGAACTTAATGAAGGTGCAAGCCAACTTGGCCAGACCTTCAAATGCATTATCAGGACAGGAGAGACTATGACAAAGCGGTTCAGCCTCTGCTGGGATTGCAAGAGTCTCTCACAAACTCTTAAACAGCTCGTGAAAGGAAAGGTGTGCCAGGTTATTTCCCCCCACACAGTGAAATTTGCATAATGAGAAGCAAAAAGTGCTCCCATCCTGACTGGGGCACATGGGCACTGCTGAATCACCACCAGCAAATCAAAACACAAAGCCAGCAGTTACCTGGAATAAAGGTGTGTTCTGTTTGCACTGGCCTTTTCTAAATTAGCCTGCTGTGTTGTTTGCTGATCAGAAGCTGATGCATGCAGCAGATGAACATCCCTGTTATTATTGCAAAAGAACTAAAGAGGGCAGCCTTGTAACCACCCCCAGAAAGGGTGCCCGTTGTCCCCAAAGAACCTGCAGTTCCAGAAAGGACAGAAAAATACAAACCTAACCTTTCCCACTGAGGCTTGAAGAAATAAAGGACATCACAGCTGTAAAAGCAATTCACTGAATCACAGAATAAGCTGAGTTGGAAGGGACCCTCAAGGATCAGAACCCAACACAGGACAACTGCAAGGATCACACCATGTGCCTGAGATCATGGTCCAGGCTCTTCCAGGGCAGGCTTGGAGCTGTGACCACTGCCCTGGGAAGCCTGTTCCAGTGCCCAACCACCCTCTGGGTGAAGAACCTTTTCCTAAGCCCCAACCTAAACCTCCCCTAACAGTTTCAGAACCATTCCATTGGGTCCTGTCATCACAGAGAAGAGGTTAGTGCCTGCCCCTCTGCTCCCCCTCCTGAGGGAGCTGCACCCCACAATGAGGTCTCCCCTCGGTCTCCTCCTCTCCAGGCTGAACAGACCTCAGCCACTCCTCCTACGACCTCCCAACTTTCACTCTGACATATGCAGCTCATGGCTGCTAGGAAGAAACCTTCTCACAAAGGTAAGGAACAGTAATCTCTGGTATAAAACTATTTATTTCAACCCCTGATTCTTGCAAAACATTTCACTGGATGCTTAAGTTTAGTTAACTACTAACCTACCTACTACTCCTATTAGCACCTATTTTTGTAAGTGCTGTGCTAATTAGGGCCTAATTGCCCAGTTTTATACAATCTCAAGAGACAAAGACACCAAAGCCACGCCTCCACCTCAAATACATTCCTGTAACATCAGATAATGGGTTTCTAAGAACCAGCCAGACACCAACTGAAATAAAATTTGCCCCAAGAACATATTTTTTCACTTCTTTCTTGGAAACCCAAGCACTGGAGGAATCTTACCAGGCCAGAAGAATTCGTGGCACATGGAGTTGATAGTGGGGATGTGATTAGGGTGAACGTAGCAGTAATCAATGGGTGCTTCTGGCTCAGCCTTCCAGTTGAGATTGTAGATTTTCATGTTTTTCTCCCGGCTGATTTATGTCCGGAGATAGCTCAGGGATGCCACTTGTAAGTTCTCTGGTGCTGTTTAGGTGGCCTGGAAAGGCCCAGGGATGGCCTTGAAGAGCCCGGCGCTTCAAAGGACGAGGAGAGACTTCTGATCTTGTCTCGGTCTCGGTGTTTATTAATTGTTTATCTAAAAGATTTTCTTTCAGCCCGACAGAGGTCTGCACAGCAAGTCAGCCACGGGCACACTCCACAAGCCCCTGGGCGGTCACTTATCTTTATACCCGAAGTTACGTGTACAATATTTATCATTTTTCCCCAATACCCTCTACCCTTATTAACCGGTGCACTTTTAGTAATAACCAATCCCAAAGTGCCACCATCACCACAGAAGATGGAGGCCAAGAAGAAGAAGAAGAAGAAGAACAGGACACGCCCCAATTCCTCCATCTTACTTCTTTAGACCCCCCTGTACCAAAATCCTAAACCCTGTGTTTTACACTTTAACTAACTTATCCCTTCACCATTCACCCAGTGAAACCTTCCCAGTCCTCATACAGGCGTCGTCTCCTGTGTCGGATCAAAGTCCAGCCACCAGACACTTCTGGCAACATTCCAGGACTCCCGAGCCCCCCAAGGGTGTTCTCGGCCACTCTGCACCTCCATCCTGAGGTGCTGAGATCCCACAGAGATCATTCCTGTGTGGATTGGCCCAGATTTCTGCCAGCAGCCTGAGTTTTGGAGGCTTTGTCTCATAATCATGTCTGCCAGGAATGTGAAAAGGAAACACAAAAAGCAAGTGAGCAACAAGAACCACCACTGCAGCTAAATGGGTACTGCCCATGAAATATCTTCTGACATGCTCAACTTTAGGAAAATAAAGAAGTCTTCCATTTACATGGGGAAGCAGCCCCAGCTCAGCCAAAACACCCTTGTGCCAGAAGCCAGGACACTTTCCAGACCCACAGCATGTCCAGCCAGTCTTTCCTTACAGCATGAGCAAGGAAATCACAGCTCTGACCCAAGAGCAGGTGCAACTTGCATTGAATGGTTACAGCAATGCCCTCTCTGCCCTTGCCCCCTCTTGGAGATTCCCCTTCCCAATGCAATCCATTTCACCACTCAGCTAAATCCAACGCTATCCCTCCAGGGTTGTGGGATCTCAGCACCTCAGGATGGAGGTGCAGAGTGGCCGAGAACACCCTTGGGGGGCTCGGGAATCCTGGAATGTTGCCAGAAGTGTCTGGTGGCAGGATTTTGATCCTACACAGAAGATGAGACCTGTATGAGGACTGGGAGGATTCCACTGGGTGAATGGTGAAGGGATAAGTTAGTTAAAGTGTAAAACACAGGGTTTAGGATTTTGGTACAGGGGGGTCTAAAGAAGTAAGATGGAGGAATTGGGGCGTGTCCTGTCCTTCTTCTTCTTCTTCTTGGCCTCCATCTTCTGTGGTGGTGGTGGCACTTGGGGATTGGTTATTACTAAAAGTGCACCGGTTAATAAGAGTAGAAAGTATTGGAGAAAAATGATAAATATTGTACACGTAACTTCGGGTATAAAGATAAGTGACCGCCCGGGGGCTTGGGCAGTGTGCCCATGGCTGACTTGCTGTGCAGACCTCTGTCGGGCTGAAAGAAAATCTTTTAGATAAACAATTAATAAACACCAAGACCGAGACAAGATCAGAAGTCTCTCCTCGTCCTTTGAAGCGTCGGCTCTCCAAGGCCATCCCTGGGCCTTTCCAGGCCACCAGAACAGCAACCTAGAAAACCTTACACAGGGTCACCATGGTGCACTGGGTTGTACTGTGAGGAGGAGTGAGGAGCACTGCCCAAGAAAGGTGTCCTCTCCGTGGGCTAGTGGTGCACAAGCCAAGAGCAAGCTCAGACCCTCTGTACCTGATGTAAGGCTTAAGGACACGGGAGGTGTAAGGGCTGACAATACTGTGGTCTGCCAGCAGCTCCTCCGAGCCTACCAGGCAGTACAGGAACTTGCTTGTCTGCTGGTGGTATCCCTTCGTGGCGGGCAGCATCGTCTGCATGCACAAAAAATACACAACAATTGCAGGGAGGTCAGGCAGAGATTGTACACATGGAGGGAGAGTAAGGAGCTCTCAGTGTGACAGGGTGGACTGGACAACGGTGGTGCCACCTCTGGACTCTGCTGAGCACTCCTAAATTCGGTGCCCAAATCTATGAGTGCTGCAGGTAATCTCCCTCCTACACATGTGAAAGAGCACCCACCTGTCTGGGTACTTCCAGACTTCCAGCATTTGGACAGGGCTGGAGTACAAACGAAGTGACATTTATGGTGCTGATACTGAAAGACAGCAGTGCTGAACCAGCATGTCCCAAGAAAAAAAGGATTTAGGGGAGCATTGGTGAGGACACAGCCCCAAGCCAAACCGATTCTTGTTCACATGATCCTTTTCACTTTAGGGGTTAGATAACCTCAATGTGACACTCCTGGCTGCAGCAAAAGCTTTAAAATAACCAGTGCCAAAAGCTAACTTAGATTTGGGGACACCCACCTGGTATCTGTCCAAGATCCTGAAGTCCTGGCTAGTAGTTCTGTATGTTGCTTGCCCTACTGGGGACCTGGAGACAGCACCTTCTTTGGCTCCATAAATCCCATCAACCAGGAGCAGTGCAGCATTCACAACCTGGTCCAGGTCAAAGAGTGGGAGCCCTCTCCCTCTTGGCCTGCCTCACCAGCAGCTTGCGCCTCAGCCTGTGGGCCTCTGGGGTCATGCTCAGAGCATTGGGACAGGCTTCCAGTCTCTTCAGCAGCAGCTTCTCCTCATAGATGCTAACTGAGGTGTGCTTGGGAACTCTGGGCTTAGCATCCTTCTCCAGCTGTGACTTGCCCTTGTCCTCTCACCTGCAAGGGTGTGTTTGACTCTTAGGGACCTTCAATGTCACCTTCCATCCGCTCTGTTTTTTCTTCTTCACTCTCCACGTCTTTTTCAATCTGCTCAGCTGTCTTCACTTTTTTCCTGCTGGCTATCATGGTGCCAGCACCAGCTGTCCCACTGGGAGGGGGCATATACTCTATTCCTGGGTCTATGACTCCATCTCCTTCCATCTCCTCATCATCTGTGGAACAGATCAAAATAATTCGAGGGAAAGAAAAAATAATTTACATAAAGTCCCATTTCAAAAAAGGTTATCACAGCATTTTCCTGCTAAGGAACAATAATGTAGGTTTACCCAACACATTTCATTTTCTGTGTACTCCCAGATCTCCTGATTTTGGATGGGAGATGCTGAAAAGAGTCCAATGTCAGGACACAGAATCAATCTTTCTCCTAAAGTGTTTTGTAGTTCAGCATCTGGAAACAGTGCCCCTCCTGAGCTGCAATCACACGTTCTTTGAGAAACCTTAAGCTGCTGAAACTTCCCAAAGTCTGGGAAATGAAAAAGTCAAGCTGGTGAGCTGTATCTTAGCTAGCACACCCTCACTTTTCTTCCTGTCACCCAGAAGACTGGCTCCTTAAGGAACTAAGAGAATTCAGCCTGCATCACTGCTCTGCAATCTCACTGAAATTTAGCATCCATTAATCAGCACAATCAAATTTATAAAATACTGAGATATTACCATGGGAATAAAATTTCTCCCATTAAAAAACATTTGAGACAAAACCAGACTTGCTACATAACAGTGTTATCTGTGTTGCAGTGAAATGCTTATGCTGAGAGGTCCAGCAGTTGCTGTGTGAATTCTACCCACTGTTCATTCAGGATCTCTCAGAAAACAACAATGGGGGTTTCTTCTGGCCTTAGAAGCTGGTGATAAAACTATGGAAAACTGATGCAGTGATAAAACTATGGAAAACTGATGCAGTTCTCCCTGAGCTGTATGTTCACAAGTAGCAGCAGGCAGGCAAGGAGACTCCACACAGCTCCTGAGGGTGCTAATGAGATGAGGGTTTATTGGGGGTCCCACACCCGGGAGCAGTATGGTTTCTGAGGGAAAAGGGGGGAAGGGGGAGGGAGAGAAGGAGAGCCTAAAGGGAAAAGGGGCCAAGAGAGAGCAAAGGGCTAAGAGGCTTCTAATCTCCCTCACACAGCTTAACAGGGAGATTCAAAGTGGGCACGGAATAAGACTTGGGCTGTCACCGCTGGGGTGTCACACACAGGGGAACACTGGGGCTGCCCCGCTCCTGCCCTGTCCCCAACAGCTCTGCCAGCACCTCGAGGAGACACAAAGGCTGAGCCAAAGGGTGAGAAAGGCTGAGGCACACAAAGGCAAACAAAGGCTGAGCCAAAGGGTGAGAATTGCAGGAGGGGCTGAGCTGGGAGTGACCCATTGTGATCATCGAGTCACAGAATCACAGAATTACTGGGTTGGAAGAGACCTTCAAGATCATCGAGTCCAACCCAGTCCCAACACCAACTCAACTAGACCATGGCACCCAGTGCCACTTCCAATCTTTTTTTAAACACATCCAGGGATGGTGACTCTACCATCTCCCTAGGCAAACCAATCTAATACTTTATCATCCTTTGTGTTGAAAACTTTTTCCTAATATCCAACATAAATTTCCGTTGGCACAACTTAAAACTCTGTCCTCTGGTTCTGTCAGTTGTTACCCGGAGAAAGAGACCGACTGCCACCTGGCTACAGCCACCTTTCAGAAAGTTGTAGAGAGGGATAAGGTCACCTCTGAGTCTCCTTTACTCCAGGCTAATAAACCCCAGCTCCCCCAGCCACTCCTCACAGGACTTGTGCTCCAGACCCCTCACCAGCTTTGTTGCCCTTCTCTAGACATGCTCCAGCTCCTCAGTGTCCTTCCCAAATTGGGGGGCCCAGAACTGGACACAGCACTCAAGATACAGTGCAGGGGAAGAATGCCAGGTACACCAGTTCCAAGTGCAAGGGAAGAATGACCTCACTGTTCCGGCTGGCCACACCATTCCTGATCCAGGCCAGGAGCCATTGGCCTTCTTGGCCACAAGGGCACACTGCTGGCTCATGTTCAGCTCTGTCGACCAGTACCCCCAGGTTCCTTTCTGCCTGGACACTGTCCAGCCCCACAGGCCCCAGCCTATAGCACTGCAGGGGGTTATTGTAGCCAAAATGCAGGACTGGACACTTGGACTGATTAAACTTCATCTTATTGGACTCTGCCCATCCATCCAACCATTCCAGGTCTCCCTGAAGAGCCCTCCTATCTTCCAGCAGATGGACACATGCTCTCAGCTTGGTGTCATCTGCAGATTTACTAATAAAAGGCTCAATCCCCTCATCCATGGTATCAATGAAAATATTGAACAGAGCTGGCCCCAGACCAGAGCCCTGCCAGCAGGATGCAGCACTGCTCACCACCACTATCTAGGCCCATCCAGCCAGGTCTGAACCCAGCACAGAGTGCTCCTGTCCCAGCCCTGGGCTGCAGCTTTTCCAGGAATGTGCTGTGGGACAGAGTGCCAAAGGCCTTGCTGGAGTCCAAACAGACACATCCACAGCCTTTCCTGCACTCACCAGGAGGGTCACCTGGTCATAAAAGGAGACCAGGTTGGTCAAACACAACCTTCCCCTCCTAAACCCCTGCTGGCTGGATCTGATACCCTCAGCCATCCTGTAAGTGCTGTGTGATAGCCCTCAGTATAAACTGCTCAATTTCCTCATTGGGTACTGAGGTTAGACTGACTGGCCTATAATTACCAGGATCCTCCTTCCCACTCATTTTGTGAATGGGTGTCACATTGGGCAGCTTCCAGGCATCTGGAACCTCCCCAGTGAGCCAGGACTTCTGGTAAATGATGGAGAGCAGCTTAGCAAGTTCATCTGCCAGCTCCCTCATCATTCGTAGGTGGATCCCATCTGGTCCCATAGATTTATGAACGTCCAAGCAGCTTAGCAGTTCTCTGACTGCCTCCTCCTGGATAACAGGGGGCCCATTCTGCTCCCTGACCCCATCTACCAGCCCAGGAGCACAGCTGTCCTGAGCCATCCTCCCACTAAAAACTGAGACAAAGAAGGTGTTAAGCATCGCTGCCTTCTGCTCATCTGCAGTTACTAAGTTCCCTCCCTCATCCAACAGAGAACAAAGGCTGGCCTTACTCTTCCTTTTACCTGTAGTATATTTATAAAAACATTTTTTATTATCCTTTATAAAAGTCACCATTCTAAGTTTAAACTGAGCTTTAGCCACCCTAATTTTTTTCCTACATACTCTAGCAGCCCTCTTAAATACTTCCTGAGAGATCTGACCCTCCTTCCAAAGATGATACATCCTTTTTTTTTTCCCGAGTTCGTCCAAAACCTCCTTGCCCATCCAGGCTGCACGTTTGCCTTGTTGATTCACCTTTTGTCACACAGGGACAGTCGGTTCCTGTGCTTCAAGATCTTTGTTTTGTAGCATGTCCACTTTTCCTGAACTCCTTTGTTTAAACAGGCCAAAGTCTGCCCTATAGAAGTCCAATGTAAAAATCTTCTTAATGTTCCTCTTGACTTCACCAAATATTGAGAACTCTATAATTTCATGATCACTGTTCCCCAGGCAGCCTCCAACCACCGCATCTCCCACCCGACTATCTCTATTTACAAACAACAGATCTAACACTGTCCCTCCCCTGCTGGGCTCACTCACCAACTATGACTAAAAGTTATCCTCCAAAAACTCTAAAAATTTCCTGGACTGCCTTTTTTCAGCTGTATTGAGCTCCCAGCAAATGTCCAGCAGGTTGAAATAACCTACAAGAACAAGAGCTGATGAACCTGAAACATTCTGTAGCTGCTTATAGAATGAGTTGTCCACCTCTTCTTCCTGGTTGGGTGGTTGATAACAGACTCTCAGTAGGATGTCAGCCTTGTTGGCCTTCCCCTTAATTCTCACCCATAGGAATTCAACTTCATCATCATTAGTTTCAATGCCTATGGTGTTCAAAGCCTTTCTCCAATATAAAGGGCCATCCCTCCACCTTTTCTCCCTTTCCTGTCTCTCCTGAAGAGCTTGTAGCCATCCAGTGCAGCACTCCAGCCATGTGAATCATCCCACCACGTTTCCCTGATGGCAATTACATCACAGCTCTGCTGTTGGACCATGGCCTCCAGCTCTTCTTGTTGTTACCCATGCTGCATGCACTAGTGTAGGTGCACCTCAGCTGGGCTGCTGATTTCACCCCTAACTCAGGCTTACCACCTTGGGCCTGCTTCCAGACAGCCCAGCCGCATCCCCTTCCCCCTTCAAACCTAGTTTAAAGCTCTCTCAACAAGTTCTGCCAGTTCACGAGCTAAAAACCTTCTGCCCTTAACAGAGAGATGGAGCCCATCAGGTTCCAGCAGGCCAGGTGCTGTAAAAGTTGCCCTGGGATCAATGAATTCAAAATTCTGTCAATGACATCAACACTTGAGCAACTGTCTTAGAGTGGAAATGAGTGTGTGTGTTCTATTCCTATCTGTGGAGCAGTTATCTTCTGTTAATTGGGCAGTTTTCTTCATCTCTTCCACAACCAATCTTCCATCTGGGGAGATATCTTCTGTGAGTGGGCCATTGAGTGTCACTGCATGACTGATAAAATTATATCATCCCATTGTGAGAGGCTCCTCCCTCTGGGAGGAGCCAAGCATTCCTAACTGGATATAATCTGAGATTTCAAACACCACAGGGAGCCTTTTCTTACTGGATTCCCAGAGGAGCAGCTTTCTTATCCACTGGATTCCAAGACCAGGAAGACCAGGCCCATCTACACTGCCACTGGACCTTCAGAGGAAAACTAGACCCTTCTACAAGATCACTGCTTCAACTGAACCACACCTGTCACTGCAGGAGCAATGCAGCCATCACTCAATGGGACTGCTGCCAACACCCTGACCAACAGAGTGTCAGGTCATATTCTGGCGCTGTCAGCGGGGTTTTTTTGTACTATTGCATTTGTATTTTTAATTTTCCTAGTTAAGAACTGTTATTCCAATTGCCATATCTTTGTGTAAAAGTACCTCAATTTTAAAATTATAATAATTCAGAGGGAGGGGGTTCACATTTTCCATTTCAAGGGACTCTCCTACCTTCCTTAGCAGACATCTGTCTTTCAAACTGAGACAATGCCCTGGAAAACTCAGTCAGGTGAGGAGGAAGTCAGTACCCCTTTCCCCCTCTCTCCTGCTCCATCTCCCAGCCCTGCACGGCCCCTGGCTGAAGGACAACCCTGCTGCCAACGCTGTCCTGCCGGAGATGCACTGGGGGGATCTCCTTCCCCTTCCCTCTGGCACAGAGGCAAATCCCGTCCTCTCCTTGTCCTTCCTCCCCCAGACAAGGAGCTGAGGATGGAGACCAGGGAGGACAAATCCCCACGGCAGAACCTCGTGGAAGAGGCCGTTTTGAGCAGCTCCAGGGCATCGGAATCCAATGGGGAGGAAAAGCCTGGGAGATCCTGCGAAACCAGCCCAGGGTGCTCTGAGGAGGAAAGACCCACCCTGAGCCAGGAAGGTGGACAGAGCTTCAGTCAGATCTCGGAGCTGGTGATCCATGAGCAGCTTCATGATAGGGAGAAGTCCTACAAGTTTTTGGAGTGTGGGAAGAGCTTCAGCAGAGCAGGATCCTGATCAGCCATGAGATGATCCACACCAGGGAATGGCCCTATGAGTGTGGGGAATGTGGGAAGAGTTTCAGGCAGAAGTCCCATTTGACCCACCACCGGAGGATCCACATTGGGGAAAGGCCATACAAGTGTGGGGAATGTGAGATGAACTTAAGTCGGAGGTGCCAGCTGATCATCCAGCAACGCATCCACACTGGGGAGAGGCCCTACAAGTGCACCCAGTGTGGGAACAGGTTTCAGATCTGCTCCCATCTCCTCCAGCACCAGCAGATTCACACAGATGAGAGGCCTTTCCACTGCCCTGACTGTGGGAAAGGCTTCAAGCACAACTCCACCCTCATCACCCACTGGTGCATCCACACTGGGGAGAGGCCCTACGAGTGTCCCCAGTGTGGGAAGAGCTTCACCCAGAGCTCTCACTTGACCAAACACCAACAGAGGCACCAGTAAGGGAAGCCCTGGAAATTCTCCAGTTGCAGGAAGACCTTCATGCACCACTCCAGCTTCATCCCCCATGGGAGGATCTACGTTGGGCAGAGCTCTGGTGACCCACATTCAGTGATCTGTGCTGGGAGGACACCTGGCTGGTTATCCTTTTGCTTTGGCTCCAATTTCCTCTTGATATTTCTTTATCACTTAAAAACACCTGAAATAGGACTAAAAAGAAAGAAATTTATCAAAGATGTGTAAAGTTCCATCAGTTAACAGTTACTTGACCAGGAATTTCTCCATACCCTTGCACTCCAGAATTCAAGAGAGATTGGTATGTCACCTCAAAATGATTCAATCCCATTGAAAACATCTCAATTTTACCCCCAAATTGCTCAATCCATGTCAAAATGCCTTATTCCCACCTAAGAAAAACTCAGTCCCATGCCAAATCTACTTGATTCCACAATCTCCAGGGTGAAATGGGATTGGAAGGAGATTGGGAGAAGTGGGATCCAAATTTGAGGGTGTGGGATTGAGATTGGGTAGGTCTGGGTGTGTGTGATCTATTTTGATAGCAAATAAAACTTTCAGAACTATTGATTTCTGTCCCGTTCCTTTTCAGGCAGTTCTGGTCTGTTTTTCAGAGTGCCATCTTCTCAGCTTATTGTGTTTGTGTCCTCCTTTCTCTCCAGCCTCTCTTTGCTTGCTCTGTTTCTCTTTCAGTGACTCTCTTGAGCCAGGGCAGCTCCCACCAAAGATCCTGCCCTGATTTAATTCCCACTCCAGGAGCTACAACAACCATGGGGGAAGTTAAGAAGGCTGGCAGTGAAATGTCGCTCTAAGATCTTGCTCCACTTGGCTTTTGGCTCCTTCTTAAAAGCTTTTCCTTTCAGGGCAGGAACATATTTTCCTGGCCGGGAACTGCAATTCCAGCCCCTGGGAGTGTGTGCCATGCGTGCCAGAGGGGCATTCCCCAGGCTCCCAGGGTGCTGCTTCTGCTGTGCCTCCTAAGGAGATTTGCAGGGCCAGGGCACAAGGTCCAGGAGCTCTGTTGGTTCTGCAGTGCCACCAGGGCCCTGGTTCCATGAGTTTCCCTACTGCCAACAGCAGTTCCTTGGTTCCCATGATGCCCTGCTGTGCCACCATGGATATTTGGTGCCATGAAGTTCTTCAGTGTCACAATGGCCTCCCTCACTCCATGAGCTGCCCATGGATGGGCAGTGTCACCATGGACCATTGGCTCCATGCAGCCCCGCTGGGTCACCATGGACTCCTTGGTTCCATGAAGTTCTTGGGGTGTTTCCATGGTCTCCTTTGATCCACCGTGTCACAATGGACCACTGGATCCACATGGCCCTGCTGTGTCACCATGGCCCCTTGGTTCCATGGGACCCCAGGGTCACAACTGACTCCTTCCTTCCACGTCATCCCCTCACTGCCAAAATGGCCCCTTCATTCCATGAGGAACACAAAAGTTTTGTAGGAACATTGAGAAAATCCCAGCTCAACACAGCTGGGAACATCTGTTTGCATTCCAAAGAGAGGTTAAAGGTGAGGATGGCAATAGCAGCTTCCATATGCAACAGAGATCCAGGGAAAGGACAGAGACAGAGAATTCAGCTGGGAGACTCAGAGAATTCTGCTCCCAGAGATCATTTCTGCTCACATTGTCCCTTGCAGAAAGGTGACAGCACTCCAGGCAGCCTGGACTGAGCAGGTGGTTTCTGAGGTGGGTTTGTTTTTCAGGAAACCCACTCAAGGTTTTCATTTGTTCTGGTTTGAAAGCAAAACCAGAGAGAGACTCCAAGTCAGAAGTACAATCTATTAGGAAAAGGAAAAATAACCAAAATGCATGCAATAATACAAAAGAAAAAACATTGATAAAGTCAGAATATAACCTGTCACTCTGTTGTCAGGGTGTTGGTAGCAGTCCAGTTGAAATGGTGGCTGCAGTCCTCCTGGAGTGGCAGATGTGGTTTTGTTGGAGCAGTGATTCTGTAGAAGGGTGTAGTCTTCCTCTGAAAATCCAGTGGAAAAGGCAGCTGTTGCTCTGGGAAATTCAGTGGAAAGGCAGCTTCTTTTGTCCCAAACCCCAGATAATATCCAGGTGGGGATGCTTAGCTCCTTTCCCCTTGGCAAAGCATCTCACACTGGACTGATAGCATTCTAGGAGTCATAAGGTGGGTCCATTAAACAGAAATGGCTCCTGGAGGGAGTTATCTCTTAATCATGGATAAAAAAGCATTGATGGGCCTATTAACAGGAGATAAGGAATAAAACAATGCCCCTCCTGCTTTCAACAGCTCTTGAGGATGGGAATATATCTTTATATTGTAACCTAGGACCTCTATCACTGATGGAAGGGTGGGACGAAATAACTTCATATTTGGTGTCATTTTGTGCTCTGCTGGGAGTTTCCTGAAGGCTGGTAGTGCTGTTCACTTCAGGAACAGTTTGGGCAATGGCTGTGGGACTGAGGGCTTGGTGGAAAATGAGAACGGTTGTTATTCTTGAATTTACAGTCTTTTGCTACATGTCCAGTTTTCCTGCAGTTATAACAGTTTCCACTGCCTTTATTACATTTTGTATTGTGAAGAAGCACATTTGCTGCAACCAGCACTTCCATTGCACTCTGGCCGGTGGCCTTGGCTAGGCTGGAGTCACAGTCTGAGACCGCTCGGCAAATGCAAGCATCAACCATCTGAGCGATGGTCAACTCAGGGTCAAGGGGGAGGGCTGTGCAGAACCTTTCTGCAGTCAATACTTGCATTACAGAAAGCTAATTTGCTAATAAGATAATCCTGGACCTTTTGATTGTCGAACTGTTCTTCCAGCACTTTCATAAGGTGATCGACAAACTTGATATAGCTCTTGTCCAGGCATTGGTGAATGTCAGTGAAGTCAGTGTGGGGTGTAGAAACATCAGGTGTTTGGAGGAGGGTGGACTATGCAGCACCTTTGAGATCTTCCAGTAATGACTGGGGGAGGACTTCAGCCTGATATTGCAGTCTAGTACAGTCTCCTTCCCTGGTAATGTCCATTGTGAGGTGTTGCCGCCCTTCTTCCTCAACATAACCTTCTGGCAACTTTATTTATCCAAACTCCTTTCCACAAAATAAATTTGTCAGGTGACAATACAATTTTCATACACTGTTTTAAATTTTATGGTACCATCATGTGGGCAGTAAATGGCATGTCCAGCAAATTGTTAAAATAGGGAGAATCCCTCCCATAATCCTTTACAGCCTTTACTAAATCCTTCATTTCCCTATGGGAATAGATTCCCATTGAGGTTTTGGCCCCTGCTTATACTGCACAGGTGCCACCTGAATCTTGGATACCACCTCCCAGTCCCCCTCCTTTGCAGCTTTTCTCCACATCCTCTGCCAAGAATTCTTGGGCTCCTCCTCACTCTTGGATAAGCTATCACTCTTTTCCTCTGTAGAGGAGGCAGGTCTGCTGGCAGAGGCGCAGGCCTTTCTGCTGACCGGCAATGCCTGGTGTCGAAAGTCTTTGTTACCTAAAATGGCTTCCTTCCAGTTGGCCCCATGTTTGGTTCCAGTGACATGGGAACTGGAAGAGGGTGGACTGGAGAAGGGGCCCAGAAGTGGAGAGGTGGAGCCTGTGCTGGGGAGGAGCTTTCTGATGACAGGAGAGGGACCTGACATGGGGGCGGAACTTGACGTCAAGGTGGGGCCCGTCACAGGGGAGGCACCCAGAGCAAAGGCGGAAAATGGGAATGAAGGCGGGAGGGAATCTTCTCTCTCACAGGAGCATTGCCATCTTGTGATTTATAGGAAGGGGGATTAGGATCAGAGGATGAAGGAATGTGGGCAAGGGAATATCTCAGGGCAGCATGGCCACTACCACCCTGAGGAGAGGACAGAAAAGGGGTGGAGATGGCAGGCAGCAGATGGCTTGTCTGTGCCAAAGGGTGGGCTCCATCTCCTGTCCTGTTCTCAGGGAACGTGGGTTCAGGAACGTGGGAGGCGGGTTGAATAAACCAGGACAAAGGGTTGGAAACACGAACTCAATAAATGATCCTATAAATTAAAGGAAACAACAGATAAAATTTCCCAACTTTTAAAACCCCTTGTGTTTGTAAAATATAAAGCTTTTCCCAACAGCATCCCAAAACGGTAACTGATAGATAGAATCAACAGACATATCAGGAAGCTCCTCCATGAACAATACCTTTTAAACTCGTCTCAGAAAATGAACTCCCCTCTAAATTTAAAACTCTCATAAACTGAACAAAAACATCCTTTTCGGCTTAGGACTGATTATTTCCCATAGCTGCCCCCAATGGAAGAGGGTATTCCCACGCACAGGAACAGAAAATCAAAAGCCTGAACCCCTGGGAGCTCTCTGCCACTCAGTCACTCACTCTCAGTCTCACAGGCACGATCTTCAGCCAAAGTGGGTCTTGTGGGGCTCTCACTGAAGTTGGTCCCATGGATGTTGAAGGGATTGTAAACCTTCACTTCAGTGAGATTCAATAAAACTTGAGTCTCACTTCAGTGTTGTGGCTGCCCTGAAGGCGTACAGCGTCCAGCGACATTTAGCTGGCAGGATCACCACTGGAGACGCTCACAGGAACCTCAATGAATCTGGTCCCTGTTCGGGCACCATGTGTAGCATCATGACTCTACTGAGGCCCCAGGAGCATCCAGCACTCATGAGCCCAAACCTCACTGCTACCTTAGAAAGCTGACAGAATGAGCAGGATGGGTCTTCATACGATCTCCAGCAAACTGGGTTTATTGGTACAGGAACAGGGTACACAGCTGAACAGGGTCCAGGGACAAAGACAGGGTGTAGACTGAGGGAACAGGGCCTTATATGGGGTAGTGAGGGTGGAGCTGAGGATCAGGGTCCAATGGATATGGGGGAAAATGGTGCAGAGGAGGGGTCAGATCTCAGGTCAGCCAATAGGGAAACAAGGGTGGAGGAATACAGCAAACTAGGGCCAATGGAGGGACAGAGAGAGAACATTCTAGGGCCAAACAAACGTGGGCAATAGGAGTTGAACTAGGGTAATTAGGCCAATGGGCCAATGGGCCAATGAGGTAACCTAACGTAACAAAAATCAGCATGTGTCTGCAAAGATCAATATGAGAAGAAAGCATCTCACCCTAACCTGAAAGCCTATTCCTCTTATCTGGAACCAGTCCTCCATGTCTAGGGGATTGAGACTCTGATTGTAGGCCTCTGGGCCTCCACACATCCTCACAACTGGCCCAGGGCAAGTCTGGAGTGCTCTTGGTGGCAGCTTGGGCTTGGCACACACTTGAGGAGGGTGT
The DNA here is from genome assembly GCF_027579445.1 of Ammospiza nelsoni. Classification (NCBI taxonomy): domain Eukaryota; kingdom Metazoa; phylum Chordata; class Aves; order Passeriformes; family Passerellidae; genus Ammospiza; species Ammospiza nelsoni. The sequence continues at coordinate 16,487,307 of NC_080669.1, forward strand.
CTGTTTTCAACAGGGAGCTTAGGATTTTTAGAGTGCTAAAAGAAAAAAAAAAAAAAACCTCTTTGCCTGAGAGCAGCCAGTTCTCCAAGCTAAGCTGATGCCAGGTGAGTGAGGAGAGACAGGATGGGGTTTGGAAATGTGGAGTAAGGCTCTCCACACTGTGTCAGATCTCAAGACGCAGCTTCTCAGAGCAGGCCAGAGCTCCTTAGCAAAGTCCCTGGGTCAATATCAGTCACAGAATGCTGCTATCATTTCTTCTCTAAATAGAACCATACACCCTTAAAACAGGAATGTGGATTTATTAGAAGCTCTTTGAAATATTTCTCCATAACAATAGAAAAAACTTCCTAGTGAGCTGCACTACAGTAGAGGGAAATCAAGGCAAAACCATGGTTTGTCAGGACTTGCTTGATTCTAATGAGCCCTGTGGTGCATTTGGAGCTGGGCCCTGGAACCTCAGGGCCTGAGAGGAGATTGCACAAACCTTGCCAGGAGTAAAAGACAGAAGAAAACCCCAAAATGTCTCAAAGCATGAATGGGCCCCACTGAGGTCCATCCCCAAAACATGCTCCTTATGACTCCTTGGAGGAGAGAATTGGAGGCCAGATGGCACAAAAACCTCTCAGAAGCCTCACTGAAGAAAGGAAATTCCAAAGCACCTTAAAAACCATTATTATCTCAAAGTATCAATGAGTTCCACTGAGTGTCAATACAAAGCTCTCAAGGGACTCGTTAAAGCAGATAATTGAGGCCATGATTGCACAAACCTCTCCCAGAGTCTGTATCCAAAGGGAAACACCAAGTACCTTAAAATAACCGAAGTACCTGGAAGCATTAATGAGCTCCACTGCGGGTTGTTACTGACAAAGCCTCTCCAGGGACAAATTACAGCAGATAATTGGAGGCCATGATTGCACAAAGCTCTCAGAGACTGCAAGGCCAAAGCAAAACCCAAAGTCCTTTGAAAAGCCTGAAGTCCCTGCAGGGAGCATTCAGGAGCCCCAGGGCCATTCCTGAGCAAGGGTCCCCAGGGACTCCTTCCAGGAGATCCTTGAGGCCACTGGGATGTGGGCTAGGGGGGATGCTGAGGGCAGGACAAGGGGCTGACAGTGCCCAGCCTGGCTGGGGCTGTGCCAGGAGGCCCCAGGGCCTCAGGACAAGGTGTCTCCTCCCAGCCCTTGGTGGCACAGACCCTGCTGTGCTCCAGGGCACCAAGACTTGGCTTCTCTTTGTCCCCACCTGTCATCACTACCACCAGTTCTCTGCTCTGCCTGGGGCCTGGGGACACTTTCTCAGTCATGTCCCTCAGTGAGAGCCATTAAAAGTCAAAGAAACTTTGGAGTTGGATTCTGACTTGGAGTTCTGGAGAAGTTTCTTCAGCTCCCTCTCAGGGACTGATGTTCACGGCCTCAGCACAAAGCCCCAGAGGCTCATTAAAATCCTTGTGCTGTGTCTGTGCTGCTGAGCTGGGCTGGGCTCCTGGCCCAGAGGCAGCTCCTGGCAAGGGCAGCGCTGCAGAGAGACAGCTCTGGCCAGGAGCAGCTCCTGTGCACAGTCCAGCAGGGCTGGGGCACTGCCTTCAGCCACCCCAGGCACAGCACATAGGCAAAGAGAGCTTCAATCAGTCAGGCAGGGCTGGGAAGGGGCTTAGAAGTGCCTGGGGCAGAATCACTGCCAACCCTTCGCACAGGAACCTCTGGCTGCAGGACAATGCAGCTGCAGCTCCTGCAGTGATCTCCTAAAGCTGCAACATCCCAATGTCTGCAGACTCTGTGAGTACATCTCTGAGTATTTCTGCTGCAGGGAAGGTAAAATAATCAAGAAGCTCTGATATGCTGAGGGCTTCTGATCTGTCCCAGAAGATTTCCAGACAAGGATTTTGATAAAAATGAGGACATTTCCTAAGACTTTGTATTCAGTTTCCTAATAATGGAGAATGGCATGGAGGGGCGATAGATATTAAAGGATGATTATGAATTTTGACAAGTGCCTGAGACATCTGAACTCTTACTTTTAGTGACCAGTAGGTTCACAGGAGATCCCTGATGTGCCTTCAGCCACTCTGCCTATGGAAAGCAGCAGCAGCACCTTTGCTGGAGTCATCAGGCTCAGTCTGAGCTGTCCTTTCTCCAAGCTGCAAACAGAACCTGCCCCCAGCCAGTGCCCTGCAAACAGGCAGGGTTCTGTAGGGCCAAGGAGAGTGCACAGAGATTTGGGGTCTGTGAGTGCTGGCAAGGAGAGATCAGGCACAGGGAAACCCCTGCAGGAGGAAAATCTGCAGGAAGCAGAGAGAAGATCAGGCAAGGAGAGAAAACAAAACCCAGCAATGTTGTGGCAGGGAGAGTTGAGAGATGCCCACAGGATCCCCTCCAGTGCAGCCCCTCCCTCTGAACAAGCCCCCTCCCTCCTGTGCCCCAGCCAAGCCTCTGCCCTCAGGGCCAGGGCTCCAAGGCATGCAGCCCCTCCTGTGCAGGCAGAGCTGCAGCAGAGCTGTGGGGCAGCTCTGCAGCCCCGGGCCCAGTTCCCTCTGGGAGCAGCTGCCCGGCACTGGGGGCTCTGGCAGGGGGCACAGCTGGCTCAGGGTGACACTGTCCCCAGTTCCCGGCTCTGGGCAATGCTGTCAGGGCAACCAGGGAAGGAGCTGCCTCTCCCTTCATTCAGTGCCAGCATAAGGACACTTGGAAGTCCCTCTGAGATTTCAGTCTAGGCTGGGAGCTTCAATCCAGGATGCAAACCTGTCCTAGAGCATCTCTGAGTGATAAGATCCATGGGGAAAGGCAGAGGTGTTCTGACACTGATAATGCTGCTGGGTTGGTGAAATGAGCAATGTGAGTCCTTGGCTACAAATGTGGAGCTGGGCTGTGGTGAATCCATCTGCTTTCAGCAGTGCCTGGTCACATTTTAGGGGAAGCATGGGAAGGTGATCACCCTCTACCTGAGAAATGTTAAAGCCCAGATAAACTCTGAATAGATCAGAACGACAGACCACTTTCCCTCAGTCTCCACTCATCGCTCTGCCTCACAAAACTTGCTCTGTTCTCTCTGAGGCCAGCAGAAATGCTGAGGGATTCTGATATCCAAGAATACCAAGAGAGACATGGGGGGAGCTGAAGAAGAAAACCTCAGAACTCTTAAGCAAAATAGCATGTCTGTGTGTATTACAGAGCAGGACGGTGTATGGGAAATGGCTTTGATTTTGGTTACAGGTATCTTCTCTAAGTCTTCACTATCCTTTTTCTCCATGAACAAGTGCCCAAGTGCAGCCACAGCAAATGTCCAACAGCAGCTCCATCAGCCACTTCCTCCTGCTGGCATTGGCAGACACGCGGCAGCTGCAGCGCCTGCACTTCTGCTTCTTGCTGGGCATCTCCCTGGCTGCCCTCTGGGGCAACAGCCTCATCATCAGTGCTGTGGCCTGCAGCCACCACCTGCACATGCCCATGTTCTTCTTCCTGCTCAACCTGGCCCTCAGCGACCTGGGCTCCATCTACACCACTGTCCCCAAAGCCATGCACAATTCTCTCTGGGACACCAAAAACATCTACAAAAGATGTGCTGCTCAGCTCTTTTTCTTTCTGTTCTTTATCACAGCAGGGTATTACCTCCTGACCATCATGTGCTATGACCACTATGTGTCCATCTGCAAACCCCTGCACCACAGGACCCTCCTGGGCAGCAGAGCTTGTGCCCACATGGCAGCAGCTGCCTGGGCCAGTGCCTTTTTCCATGCTCTCATGCACCCAGCCAATACATTTTCCCTGCCCCTGTGCCAGGCCTATGCCCTGGGCCAGTCCTTCTGTGAAATCCCCCAGATCCTCAGGCTCTCTTGCTCACACTCCAACACTCTCAGGGAAGCTGGACTCATCACAGTTAGTGCCTCTTTGGTATTTGTTTGGTTTGTGTTCATTGTTTTCTCCTATGTGCAGATCTTCAGGGCTGTGCTGAGGATCCCCTCTGAGCAGGGACAGCACAAAGCCTTTTCCACCTGCCTCCCTCACCTGGCCGTGCTCTCCCTGTTTATCAGCACTGGCATATTTTCTCAGTTGAAGCCCCCCTCCATCTCCTCCCCATCCCTGGATCTGGCCCTGTCAGTTCTGTACTCAGTGGTGCCTCCTGCCCTGAACCCCCTCATCTACAGCCTGAGGAACCAGGAGCTTAAGGCTGCAGTGCGGACATTGATGTCTGGATGCTTTCATGAACATTAATCTGCTTGCCAATTTCTGCAAATCACTTGTAATAAAAGTCATCTTTAGTACTTCTTGTTGGTTTCAATTTGGTGGTTCTTTTTTCTTTGCTTTAGTTTTTTTTCATATTGTCCACAAATAAATGTCATTGTTTGTGCCATTTCTCCTCATTGTGTTTCTCTCCGTCTTCCCTTTGGCACCAGACTGTGTCAATGAGCTCTTGGTGCCTTTAAAGGAACTAAAGGATCTCCCAGCAAAGTTTTCACTGAAGATGCCTTCTCTGGAGCTGCAGCAGCAATGTCTGTGTGCAGAGCTGGGGGCAGATCAGTGCTGGCACAGCAGCTGTGCCCAGCAGCAGCACTTGGTGTTGCCAGTGCTGCTGCTGTGGCCCTGCCCGCCTGCTCTGGTGGCCCTGGTGTTGCTGCAGGGCCTCAGTGCTCTTGGGGCTGGGCACAGCCCTGGGGGTGGCAGTGCGGGGCTGCAGCAGGGACAGGCCATGGGCACTGCTGGGGCAGTGCTGATGCCTCAGGCCAGGGCCTGGGGGCTCCAGGCTCCTTGCCCAGGCTCTCTCAAGAACACAGCCAAGCCAATGCTCAGCACAGAAAAGCCACTGGAGCAGCCCCAGGCTGGCCGTGGGCAGGCTGGGGCAAACAGCATGGCTGGGGCTCTGCAAGAGCCATGGGAGAGACGGGAAGGAGCGGCAGAGCAGGGGCTGATCCATCCCCAGTGCACTGGACAGCCCAGGGCAGCATCCCACAGCGTCCTCATGGAGCTGCCAACAACATCCCCTCTCTGCAGCCCTGGCCTCTCCCACAGCTCCCACAGGTGCCCCATTCTTGCAGGCACAGACAGGGCAGCACTGGCTCAGCAGCCCCTGTTTGCATTGCACACAGCAGGTGGGAGCACCCCCATGATGTTGGTGTGGGGACATGAACCTGAGGGAGCACAAATGCCATCAGCCCCTGGGGCCAGCAAGGGCTGGGGGACACCAGGGAAACCACTCAGCTTTGTCCTGGCCTCTGCAGTCAGCCAGAAAGTTTGTTCCCATCAGCTGGGAGTTTCCTGTCCCACTGCAGACGCTGTTGCTCAGAGCCAGGGCTGCCTGGCAGCCACCCCCAAACTGCCCTGAGCATTTCCTTGGCTTCACCTTTGCTTTCTTTCCTCTTCCTGCTACAAATTTCTTCCTGTTGCCCACCCCTGTTCCCTCCCCTGCAAACAGCCCATCCCTTTGCCCTTCCCTCTCTGGCCCCACTTCCCTTTGCAGTTCCTGACTTGGCACCATGGGAACATCCCTTGGGCAGCAGGATCATCCTGCAAGTGCTGCAGGAATTGTCTGCAGGCTCCTGCAGTGCCTGGTGCTGCTCCCTTGCCAGAGGCACCCCAGGCCAGGGGGGCACATCTGAGCTGCTGTGTCTAGCTCTGGGGCTCCCTGTTCTGGACAGTGAGGAGGAGCTGAAGAGGCTCTGCAGGACTGACAGGATGGGCTTTAGGGCTGGCAAGAGAAGCTGAGGGACCTGGGCTGCTGGAGCTTCTGAAGAGGAGGCCCAGGGCTCATCCTGCAATTGCTCCAAGCGTGCTTACAGAGAATCCCAGAATCAGCAAGGTTGGAAAAGACCTTGGAGATCATCAAGTCCAACCTGTGCCCTGACACCACCTTATCTCCCCTGGGCCTCCTCTTCTCCAGGATAAACAACCCCAGCTCCCTCAGCCGCTATTTACAGGTCTTGTGCTCCAGATCCATCACCAGCCTTGTTGCCCTTCTCTGGACACGCTCCAGCCCCTCTATGTCCTTCCTAAATTGAGGGCCCCAGAACTGGACACAGCACTTGAGGTGCTGCCCAAGCATTGCTTAGCACAAGGGAAGAATCCCTGCCCTGCTCCTGCTGGCCACACCATTCCTGATCCAGGCCAGGAGCCATTGGCCTTCTTGGCCACCTGGGCACACTGCTGGCTCATGTTCAGCCTGCTGTCCCTCAGTGCCTGCAGGTCCCTTTCTGCCTGGCTGCTGTCCAGCCCCTCTGTCCCCAGCCTGTAGAGCTGCAGGGGTTGTTGTGGCCAAAGTGCAGGACTCGGCACTTGGACTTGTTAAACCTCACCTTGTTGGCTTTGGGCCCTGGATCCAGCCTGTCCAGGTCCCTCTGCAGCACCCTCCTACCCTGCAGCAGATCCACACTCACACCCAGCTTGGTGTCATCTGCAAATATGGTGATTTTCTATTCTTTTTCACATATGTGATAATCCTTTCCCCAAAATCATTAACATATTTCTCCTCTCCTTTACCCATGTGTTCTTCTGTCCTGGTGGTGTCTCTGGTGATCCCTGGTGCTCGTGGACCCCAATATTCTGGTGGGCCTGGCTGAGCTGGCATGACACTGAGGCTGGTGAATTTCCAGTTCCCCTTCTCATACAATGGGCATTGTGTGGTTTCTACAGGCCTGGGGTTGTGGAGAACAAGCTCCAGGTGTCAGCTCACCTGGTGGAGACAATTTATCATCTGGTAACCTGAGGTCACAGAGTGGGTTATAACATCACAGAGTGGGTTATGTGAGGTCATTGAGCAGCTATGACATCATAGGCCATCTCTGTCACATCAGAGATCCAGCTGTGTGACATTGGAGAATGGTCTATGACATCACAGAGCAGGCTGTGACACCAAAGGGCAGAGGTCTGACATCATAGACCAGACTGAGAACAGAGAGCAGAATATGACATCAGAGACCAGCTGTGTGACATTAGAGAATGGGCTGTGACATCACAGAGGGGCTGTGTGACATCCCAGCAGGGCTGTGTGAGGTCACTGGGTTGGTCACTCTGCCCCAGCTCCCCCTCACAGTTTCTCCCAACAAGTCCAGTGCTGTTCATGCCCAGCAGGGTCCCTGTCCCCCAGGATCCCCCCAGCCCACCTGGAGCCACAGCCTCCACCAAAGGATGTTCCACAAGATCAACCCCAGAGCCTGACATAGGGACAAGGGGCCAGGGCTGTGTGACCAGGACATCAAGGATGGGGATTATCCAGGTCACTGTGGCCTGGTTTGGGTTCCCCCGGGCAGGAAAGATGTCTGGAAGCTGGAGCAGGGTCTGGGAAGGGCCTCCAAGGTGGGGCTGGAGCCCTTGGGCTGTGAGCAGAGGCTGAGGGAGCTGGGCTGGTCCAGCCCAGAGCAGGGAAGGCTGAGGGGCTCCTCATCCCAGCCTGGCAGTGCCAGCCAGGAGGGGATGGAGAACACAGAGCCAGGCTCTTCACCGAGGGGCTGGTGGGAGACAAAATCAAATGGGTAGAAGGGGAAAGAGGGGAGATCAGCCAGGACAGGAGGAGTTGAAATGAGTCAGGCTGGTTTCATCATTTCCTCAACACCAAATGCAGCCTGACATACCTTCTCCATCCACCACTGACAGCTTTGCAAATCAGGAATTGTTCGAGCTGTTTTGCACCCACTCCAGGATGAGCATTCTGATACAAGAACTGAATGCTGTTTATATCTATCAAAGAACAATGAATGTCTAAATTAATTTTAGTATGGAAATCATTTGTGGGTGGTGTACTCATCAGACACTGCTGGGACATTGCACATGGCTCAGGGAAGAGTGTGATTGTTATTAAATTGTGTCCTGTTCAACTGTGGTCTCTTGGCCGTGAAGAGAAACTTTCTCTGCCTCTGAGTCTCACCAGTTCCTGACCCTCAAAGGACACAAACCTGATGAGTTGTGGTTCCCACTCCAGTGGTGGCACTTGGACCTCCCTCCATCCCCAGAGCAGAGCTCCCTTTTCCCAGAAAGTCCCTGACAATGCAGGGATGAAGGAAGCAGGACAGGCTGTGGGGATCAGGGGCAGGGCACGGCCAAGGATTTGGGGTGGTTTTGAGCCCAGGAAAGGACCTGGTCCTTGGCCTTGGTGAACCTCATCCCATTGTCCTGGGCCCATGGCTCAGCCTGTCCAGATCCCTCTGCAGAGGTTCCTGTCCCCCAGCACAGCCACACTGCCACCCAGCTTGGCCTTACCTGGGAACTGACTGAGGGTGCCCTCGATGGCCTCATCCAGATCAGCAATAAAGAGATTTCACTGACCTGGCCCCAGTCCTGAGCCCTGGGGACACCCCTGGATGTGACTCCATTCCTCAGCTGCTCTGAGTGCCAGGGGTTGGATGATGGAAATGGTGGGGTGGGGGTAGGGACAAAGTGTGATTGATTGTCAGCCATGAAGGGTCTTAATTTTCATATCTGCTCATACTGCATTAGGAGATGCTGGGGATCAATAGCAACTGAGGATTGCTGATATCAATCTATAAAGAAGAAAACAGGAAAACACAGTTCTCTCTGCATTGTTTTCAATATGGTACATTCACTTTGAATAGACTTCTGAAATCTGTCTAATTAACCACAGAAGGATTGAAAATTTCAGTTATTCCCAGGGCCTTCTCTTGTTCAGGTGAATAAGAGAACAAATTTTTGAACAAATGTTTATGAGCTTTTCTCACTTAATTCCTGAACTGAAGAGCTCAAGAAAGAAGAGGCCCCTGGAGTAGAAAAATTCATCAGCAACCTCCAAGTGGCTGATGATCCATCCCCATCAGAGCAGCAAAGAACAGAAATGGGCACAGCTTTGTGGCTGCCCCAGCTTTGGCATGGGCCCTGGGCCTGGAGCAGGAGCAGCTCTTGAGGGCCCCAAGGCTGCGGCTCTTGTGCTGCCCTGGGCAGATGGGATGGCAGCAGGGGCTGCAGAGCTCTCAGAACCTCAGCCCAAGGGGAGCGGGGCAGCCAGGGAGCCTCCTTTGGCCTTGGCCAAGCACCTTCCCCCATGGCTGGGGCTGAGTTCTGCGGCAGCTGCAGCTGCTGCTGTGCCCTTGCCAGGGGCTGAGGCCGTCGGGCCAGTGGCCAGAGCAGCCTGGCCTGAGCAGAGCTGTGGGGCCAGAGCTGGCTGGGCTGGGCTGGGCTGGAGAGAGGCCCTTGGTGCTGCCCAGAGCTCAGGGCAGCAGGCAGAGCTTGCAGGGAGCTGGGCTGGGTTCAGAGAGCCTGGCCCAGAAACCATCAATGTCCATCTCAGCCTGGCAGGACTCAGGCCAGGCCTTGTGGGGCGGGGCCAGTGCCTGTGCGAGGCATTGCAAACAGGCAAGTGGCCCAGAGACAAGGCTGCTCTGTGCCCTTGGTGGCATGGACAGAGCGGGGAGGGGGCCCAGGACATATGTCAGCGCCAGCCTCTGTCCCCATGCATTGGCAGCCCTGGCTGCTGAGCCCAGCTTTGGCCTGGGCTGAGTTTGGCTGTGGCCCAGCTCCATTCTCCTGCAGGGCTCAGGGCCTGTTCCCAATCATGGCCAGCCCTGGCTGCCTCTCTGCTGGCCCAGAGGCCGGCAGAGCTAGGGACAGGGCCATCTGTGCAGCCCCGCAGGTGCCACGGGCTCTGCAGGAGCTGGCAGAGGCTGCCCAGCAGGGAGGCCATAGGGCACAGAGCCCCAAGGCTGCCATGGGCACCACGGCACAGGGGCTGTTCCCAGCCGCAATGCTCCTGGCCTGGGTTGGGCCTGCACAGGGGCTGGGCCACTATGGCTGGGCCAGCACAGGGCCACAACGGGGCCACACAGCCGCTGCCGGGGCTGATGGCAAGGCCAGGCACACACAAGCAATTGCTGAGCATGGCCTGCACTGGCCAGGCCTGACTGTGCCAAAGGCAGAGCTCAGCTGCCCTTGGGGGCTGCAGCAACAGTCCAGAGCCCAAAGAGCCTCCGTGGCTGTGCTGGAGACCAAGGCTGCAGGAGGGAAATGCAGGGCTGCTGCGGGATGGGGAGGGCATTGAATTCCAGCACACACCTCAGCTCTCTGATGATCCCAGCACCATGCTGGGCCCTGTTTCAGACTGGAGAAGAGCAGATGTTGATGGGACAGGAGCCCTGTGGGGCTGGCAGGGACCTGCAGCTTGCAAGGTGCTCTGCTCTCCCTCAGGTGCTCTTGGAGAGATCCAATCCCAGCTGAGCACCTCAGGGCACAAGTGGCACTGTCTGTTCATGGGCACACAGCTGATGTCTGCCTGGAAAGTGGCACAGGTGTTAATACCTGTTAGTTTCACGGAATCACAGAATCACAGAATTTTTAGGTTGGAAGAGACCTTTAAGATCATCGAGTCCAACCCATGTTCTAACACCTCAACTAGATCATGGCACCAAGTGCCACATCCAGTCTTCCCTTAAACACATCGAGGGATGGTGACTCCACCACCTCCCTGGGTAGATGATTCCAGTATTTGACCACTCTTTCTGTGAAAAACTTGCTCCTTAATTCTAGCCTATATCTCCCTTGGCACAGCTTGAGACTGTGTCCTCTTGTTCTGTCTGTTGTTGCCTGGAGAAAGAGACCAACCCCCAGCTCACCACAGCCACCCTTCAGGAAGCTGAAGAGGGTTATAAGGTCACCTCTGAGTCTCCTTTTCTCCAGGCTGAACAACCCCAGCTCCCTCAGTTGTTCTTCATACGGCTTGTGTTCCAAGCCCCTCACCAGCCTCGTTGCTCTCCTTTGGACTCGCTCAAGCATCTCAACATCCCTCCTAAACTGAGGGGCCCAGAACTGGACGTAGTACTCAAGGTGTGGCCTCGCCAGTGCTGTGTACAGGGGAAGAAGGCCACACTATTCCTGATACTAGCCAGGATGCCATTGGCCTTCCTGGCCACCTGGGCACAGTGCTGGCTCATACTCAGCCGACTGTCAACCAGCACCCCCAGGTCCCTTTCCACCTGAGCACTGCCCAGCCACATCATCCTCAGCCTATAAAGTTGCAGGGGGTTATTGTGGCCAAAGTGCAGGACTCGGCACTTGGACTTATTGAACCTCATCCCATTAGATTCTGCCCATGCATCCAACTGTTCCAAGTCCCTCTGCAAAGCCCTCTGTCCCTCTAACAGATCAACACACGTTCCCAGCTTAGTGTCATCTGCAAATGTGCTAATGAAAGACTTTATTTTCATGACATACAAACAAATCTTTATTATCTGGGTCATTTGAGTACTTTTAAGAAATGGCAGAGTTTTCCCACCAGGAAGGGGAATTTCCTGGAGGTGTACTGAAGGCAGGAGGAAAAATACTGATCTTCCCTTCTACTGGTGTCACCAATATCCTGTTTATTACTTCATCTCCCTTTTCCTTCAGATGTTTTCAGCTCTTCTGTTTAAATGACCATGTCTAAGGACATCTCTTCTTTTACAGCAGGTGGATCTATGTACTTCTACTGCTTTCTGATTTCCTCCTCTAGATGCTCTCTAGTCATTCAAGGGCCTCTCAAGTGACTGGCTTCATGCTTTGAGCTGGAAGAAATTTCCCAATATTTCTGAAGTTCAAATAAATATATAATAAATATAATTTTAATTGTGTTTTTATCTATCACAGAATTACCTTACGTCTTTGTCTAAAACTGTTCATGTACAGAAATCCCTGAGGGATGGGGGGCATGACAGATGCTGCTGAAACATCCCAGAGAGCTGATGGAAGAGCTGTGATGGTTATTAAACTGTTCAAATGTTCAACTTGTGTTTGTTGGCAAGAAACGTTTCTGTGCCTCTGAGTGTCACCAAGCCCTGAGCCCAAAGACACAAATCTGATGAGTTGTGGTTCCTCCTGCAGGGGCTGCACTTGGACCTTGGCTCTGCACAGGAGAGCTCTTCATCCCCTTTCTCTCTTTTCCCTGCCCTGGGCATGGAGGGAGCTCCTGACTTAAGCCTTTGACTCCTGTGTGCAAAGAGCAAACCTAGGCAGAATCAGGGCAGGGAGGGTTTGGGGGGACCTTGGGATCTGTGCTGGGCACAGAAGGTGTTTTCCATTGCTCTGAGACTGTCTGATGTGGAAAGTGGATTTAATATCCAGCAGAGGAATGACTTTTGCCTTTGATGGAGCTGTGCCTCCCCTTGGCTTTGTTGGCTGACAAGAAATGAACATCCCTCTGTGTCTTGGACAGCTCCTTCTCCAAGGAAAGCAGGTGGGAGTTGGAGCCAAGGAGCTGAAAGCTGCAGGTGCAGCCTGGGCTGGAGGGAGCTCAGATTTGCACAAGGCTGCTCTGAGTGCCAGGGCTTGGATGGGGGAAATGGTGGGGTGGGAGCAGGGACAGAGTCTGCTTGATTGTCAGCCATGAAGGGTCTTGATTTTCATTTCTATGCCAACTGCATGAGGAGCTACTTGGATTCAGTGTTAATTGGAGATTGCTATTAACAGGGGATAAGGAAAACCTAAACAGGAGCTAAAAAAACCTTTTCTAACTGTCTTTTAAAATATAATACATTCACTTTCAATACACTTCTGAAATCTCTCTTATTAACCACACAAGATTTGGCAACTGCATTCATTTATTCCCAGAGGCTTGGCTTGTTAAGGTGTTCTGAACGTTAATGAGCCCTGGGACACTGAATTCCTGCACTGAAGAGCTGAAGGCTGAACAAGCCTCTGGAGCAGGAAAATTCAGCAGCAGCCTCCAAGGTGCTGAGGATGTCAGCAGCCCCCACTGAGGCCATCCCTGCCCAGAGACCGTGGGGTATGGGCAGACAAGGAGAGCGTCTCTGGGGCTGGGGCAGCACAACTGAGAGGCACCAGCGGCTCCAGCTGGGAAATGGAGTGTGGAATGTGGCTGGGAAAGCCCTGCCTGGGCTGGTCCAAGCAGGACACACAAGCCCTGACTCCCAAACGGCAAACAACTCTCTCAAGGAGACATATAAAAGGAATTACAATTGTTTGTGTACTCTGAGTTGGACTCCCTGGAAAATACCAACAAGAGATTCTCAGGCGCTCAAAACAACCAAACAGCCTTTACTGGGTACTTTAGATAGTCAGAGAAACTTTGGCAAAAGGTTTATTATGACATTGTAGTGGTTTTGGTTTGTTAATTCAAGATTTTTCTAATTGTGAGATTTCCTAATTATTGTATTGATCAGTGTGGTGGGTTTTAGTGTCATTTAATTATTTATGTATTTATTTTGTTGTGAGATTGGATTATGAGCAAGGTAAAGTAGGCTGAAAAATTTAAAAGGATTTAAAGGAAAATTTTATTAAAAATATTAATTTATTTAACAGCAAAAGGTGGTAAGAATTAAAATAAACTCTTTAGGACAATTTTTTTCTTTACAACTTTTTACTGACAATATGAAGAAACTAAACTTAAAATTTCTAGTTAGTTTACTATTTCTAAAATAGTCTTTTTTTTAGTTTTCTTTGGGAGAGAAGTTTTTCTTGTTAAGGTTATGGAGATTTTTTTACAAGAGGAAAAAATAGGTTTTTTGTGGTTCTTAATTTTGTCATGGATAACAATTTTCTGGGGAATTTTGTTATTGTGAAGTTGGTTTTATTACCTGAAGCTTTTTTACAGCTTGTTGATGGGTCATGTCAATTTATGGGGTATTGTTTTAAAGATGAGTTTTTTAAAGGTAAAATTTTTTATTATTTACTTTTAAAATTATTTTTAACTCTGGAAATAGAGATCTTATCTTAGGGTATAGTGCATTTTTTTTCCCTGTTTAAACTTTTGATGATATTACGGTTATTTTAACATTTTTTTACTTTAGTATGGAGGTTTTTGTTTTATATTAATTTGAATTTTTTAAACAGTTTTTGTGTTTTAAAGCAAAAGAGTTTTTTCTTTATAGTTTATAAGTGGATTTTAGTTTTAACATTAAGGTAATTTTTCTTTTTTTTTGGGATTTAATTTCTTCTTTACTGACTTTGATGGTTTTTTATTGTTTTTTATATGCTTGTATTTTGGTTTTTTCTTATACTCAAGGGGGGATTGAAGTGTTGAAAGGACTAACACCTGACCTGCCAGTAACTTGTGGGGGAAGTTGTGGTTGGGTTGTTTAAAGATTGGTTTAATGGTTTGTTTTTGACTTTTTGTGTGTTTTTTAGAATTTGAGCTATTTTGTATGGGTTGTAGGTTGCAGGGGTTTTTGTTTTGAATTGTGTTGGGGGGAGTGGACTTGATGGTAAGATTTTAATAGCTGTGGCTGGCTTTGTTCTGTTTGGGGTTTTGTAGCCTCTTTTGTTTTCCTGTTTGGTAGTTGTTGTGGTTTGGTTTGGTTAGAATGGGGCTGTGTCAGGATCCGTCCTAGTGGACAGATGACCTGATGGTTCATAGGAATAATCTCAGAGTGCAAAAACCAACACGGTACAAGGGGGTTTGCAATGATAATCAAAACAAATGCAGTTTTATTGAAATAACCACAGCAAATATGCGATAGAGGGATTAAGGGAGAGAAAAAAGATAAAGAGAGAGGAGAGAGAGAGAGGGAGGGAGAGGGGAGTCCTTTGGTCCAGTCTAGTCAAGGATCTGCCTGCTACACTGGGGAGATCTCAAAGGCTCTAGCTAACTCAGAGGTTTTTATTACTAAAAATTGTGAGGGAGGGGGAAACAGATACAATAGGGAACAGATGTAACAAGTAGTCTATTGTGATAAATAGGTATGATTCGTGCTGATAAAAATTGAAACAGTAATCAATATTGATACAGTAATTAATATTTGGGAATAATAAAATAGTTAAAAAGCTGTAATGCCAAAGAAGAGAGGGAAAGGAGGGGCTCCACCCCCCCTTCTGAGCAGATGGCAGATGTTCTCAAGGACCACAGGAAAGAAGCTGAAGATACAGTTGCTAAAAATGACCAAGAACCTGGTTCAGTCCCAGAAAATGCTAATTATAAGGCATTTATTGCCTTGATATGTAGGTGCAGTGATACGTTAGTCTTGGCTTACATTGTACTGGCTTGATGCGCATGTGTAACCCAAAGGTGACTTAAAGGACAACGAAGAAGACTACAGGGCCTTCATCAGTGATGACCCCCAAAGACTTGTGCGACCACCAAACCGAGTGGTGGCGCATGTGTGGTAAAGGTGGTGAGGAAGGCGGAGACAGAAAAGTGACGAGCCGAAAATGGGAGGAGATGGTATTGACACATGGCATATAAGGGGTGGTTTTCACTTGGCAAGCTTGTACGTGAAGTGGCAAGAGTCAAGAACTCTGCCCTCCATACCCCGCGGTATCTTTTGCTTATGTGCTGTTATTGGAACCAAATTATCCCTTATTTTAATTGAATTATATTGTATCAAATTTTATTTCTTTTTTAATTTTAACTATTCAATTAAAATTGTTACTACTTTTAATATTGTTTGGCTTTTTTTTTTATGATGGGATAATTGGGCAAACATAACATCTATGTTCTCAGCAGTAAATGAGAGCCATTGTTTTCTTGCTCCAGTCGTCACAACCTGCGGGCAAACATCTTGCTTTGGTCAGCTTGCCTCCCCACACACCTACCCCGGGCTGGGGGGTTTCAGTCCCAGTCCTTGGAAGGAGCAGAGGGGCCTTTTAGGAGTTTCGTGTCTCAGTCTTTGATGGAGAGGCTTCTTACATCTCAGTCTGTCTGTTAGGGTGCTGTAAAACAGGTGAGGGTCTTACGTGGGAGACCACCTGGAACTCAGGAGAAGTCCAGCCAGGCCGAGAGGTGGGACAGCTTCCAGAGCTGCTATTGTTGCAAACGGGCACAGTGCCCGCTTCTTAGCATACAGCAAACGAACCTGTGAAAACAATAGCTTAACACTGAGCTTTCAGGTCTCAGGGCCCATGGAGTGTGACTTTTCTCCTTCAGAGCCAGATATAGACAGGGGGGGTCTTCTCTTCAGTGGTCTCCCAAGAATGATCATGAGGCAGATGAGGGAAAATTCAGACAGACTCTCACAGGCTGATGGTGAGGGGGCAGTCTGGGGAGAAGGGAAGAGGCTCACCTCACAGCAGGGTTGCTTGGTTTGGTTTGGTTTGGTTTGGTTTGGTTTGGTTTGGTTTGGTTTGGTTTGGTTTGGTTGAGATGGGGGCCAGGGCCAGGGCTGCTGCTTCTTTTTGACTGGAAAAGAAAGAGGAGGTTCCTGGGTTTTTCATCTTTAACATATGTGTTTCACAGAGACGTGTTCAATGTCGGAGTGGTTTAACAGTTTAACAGTTTAACAGTCACACAAAAAGTTTTGTATTACTATTTAAAATTCTTCTCATGTCAAACTACAACAGATATACAATCAACAAAAAACACTTCTCAAAATATTGACTTGGCCCATTCAACTTCACAAACTCTAAGCCTGTTCAATTTAATGTTAATCAAAAATTGCAGGAGCACAGAAACAGAAGAAGACACGGAAAGTGAGAAAAACTTAAAATATTTAGAGAAGCACACACAGAGCTACCAACTCCTGGATTCCAGCACTGTTCAGATGGAAATTCCAAGAGGACGTAGGGTCAAGATGTGTGCTTGCGTTGTGGTCAGCCTTCAATACCCCTTGGTCTTCCTGCGCCCTTCTACCAGGTGGGACTTGGGCTCATTTGGTCCCTCAGGACCTGGGCTGGGGGCTGCAGAGGTGGCTGTGGAGCATTGCCTGTGCTGTGCCAGGGACTGGCAGACACTGCTGGGCTGGGATAGAGGCTCTGGGGGGATTGGGGCTCCAGGACAGGGCAGGGCTAGGGTTCCAGGACAGGGCAAGGCTGGACCTGCCCCTTCCTCCCCCTCACATGAAATGTTTTCAGCCAACAATCTCCTCCAGTCTTTCACAATGGGGAATGCTGGAGGTGGAAATCCCAATTCTGGCCATGGGCACCTGGGCGAGAAGGACAGTTCTGTTCCATAGGACAGAGCCCCAGTTTTTGGAAGGCAGGTGAAAGCCTCACTAGGTCAAGATCAGGCAGACTTGTCAGTAATTATACATTTCATCAGGGAGCATTTTTTGGATTTATGGAATTTTGGAGCTGGAAGCCCAGTCTTGGCCATGGGCATTTGGAGAAGCAGGACAGTTCTTTCCCATAGGAAGGAGAGCATGGAGCCTTCCCCAGTGTTTTTGGGACAGAGGAAGTGAACCTTGTGAAACCACTGCAAGACAGACTTGTCCTGGCAATAGTCCTATTGGAACAATTGCTGGATATAAGGAAATTTGGAGATGAAATCCCAATTCTGGCCATGGATGCCTGGAGGAGAAAGACAGTTCTTTCCCATACGAAGGGAAGCACAGAGTCCCAGTGTTTCAGCAGCAGATGAGAAGAGATCCTCAACATGCCAAGGTCGGCCTGACCAGTCAGGTGGTCCCTGGGAGGCCAAACCAGCCAGAACTGTTCCGTGTTCTCTTGGATTTATGGGGCCCCACAGTGTCACAATGACGCCTTGGATCCAGGAGACCCCACAGTGCCGTAATGGTGACTTGTTTCCATGGGGTCCAGCAGTGTCACAATGGTCCCTTGATTACAAGAAGACGTGCAGTGTCACAATGGCCCCTAGGCTCCACAAGGCCCTACAGTGTCACAATGGTCCCAGCAATTCCATGAGACTTTGCAGTGTCACAATGGTCTCTGTGGTTCCTCAGGCCCCACAATGTCACGAGACTCCTGTGTTCCATGAGCCCTGCAATGTCACAATGGACTTCTGGACCTCTGGGTTTTGCAGCCTCACAATGGTCTCCTTTGGTTGGCCAGAATCACAGTGGTCTGCTGCTGACACTCTGCCCTGCAATGTCACAATGGCCCTTTGGTTCCATGCAGCCCTGCAGTGTCACAAAGGCCTCTTGGTTTCACAAGGCCCCACAGTATCACAATTGTTCTCTTGATTCTGTGGGGACCCCCAGGGTCACAATGGTCTCACTGGTTCCATGAGGCCTCACGGTGTCACAATGTTTTGCTTATTCCATGGGGCCTCACAGTGTCACAATGGTCTCCATGATTCCATGAGTCCCCTCAGTATCACAATGGCCCCTTGGTTCCATGAGGCTGTGAAATGTCTTAATGGTCTCTTCATCATTCCATGAGGCCCTGAAATGCCACAATGGACCTTTGGCGCCATGGGATCTTGCAGCATCAGAGTGGCCCCTTGATTCCATGACACCCCAAAGTGTCCTAATGGTTTCCCTGGTTCCATGAGGCCCCGTGATGTCACAATGGATACTTGGTTTGACGGGGCCTCTCAGTGACACAGTGATTCCTACATTCCATGGAGCCACACAGCTTCAGTACACTCCCCTTGGTTCCATGAGGCCCAGCAATGTCACAGTGTTCTCCATGATTCCATGAGTCCCCACAGTGTCACCATGGTCCCTTGGTGACACAGGCCCCCATAGTGTCACCATGGTCCCTTGGTTCCATGGGCCCTCTGCTGCTGCATTACCCCCTTCCCTTCTCAGGCTGCCCTGCCAGCTGAGAAATGCTCCTTGGGGCTCGGCCTTGGCCAACAGCCCCTGGGCTCAGCTCCTCTGCAGCTCATCACAAACACTGTCTGCTCCAGGCACTGCTGCTGCCCAACCAGCTCCTGCCTTTTGTAGGAGCAGCCCTGGGAGCTGTTTCTGTTCCCTCTGTGGCACAACATCCCTGTTCTCAAACTGCCAAAGAAAGCTGCTGATGCCAAGTGCGGCCAGGATGAACCATTGCTGGGACTGAAGCCCCTCTCTTGAGGCCCTGCAAACAGCGCTCCAAAAGGAGCCCTTGGAGCTCTCCTGTGCCAGCGACTCCCTCTGAGTGGGGCCTCTCCCAGCTGGGAACTCTCCCGTTTGCTGCACTCCGGGATCCCCAACAACCACAGAGCCTGGGCCAATCCCCCCACTACTCCAGGCTCAACCCTTCACCCACTGGGGAGATGCCAAAGGATCCACAGGGAGCATTTCCTGCCCTCAGGGGAATTTCTCACAGGTGCTTGCACTGACTCTTTGTGTCTGTGTGTACACAGGAGTGCCTGTGCTGGGGAAAGGTGGCAGAAATGCTGCTCTCTGAGGGGTTGGAGTGCCTTGGATAGCTCAGTCAGTCAGATATCCAGGTATCAGTAAGTAAGTCACGTCAAAAGGTCTAAGCAAAGTTAGATGCTGCTAAGAGTTGTTCTTTTGCTAGGTTGTTAAGTTTGAGTTATTGGCTAAGTTAAATATTGTTAAGTGTTATTCCTTTTTTGAATTGCTAAGTCATAGTTTTTAAGTTAGGTTAAATAGTGTTAAGTGCTGTTCTTTTGCTAAATTGTGAAGTTTAAGGTACCAGTTAAGGTGTAAGTTAACTCCTGTTAAGTTTGACCTCTGTAAGCTGTTAGGCCATATTCCTTTTATCCTTGCCCTCACTGTCCTTGTGTCATACACACACACATACAGGGACAGTTCTCTGTTCATTTCTGTTTTGATTGCCTGGATTTGGTTTGGTTTTGTTGTTGCTACGTTTCCTTGGTGTGCCTGAAGTGTCCAGTCAGGACTAGAGTGACTCTTGCCAAGGAATTTTGTGGTGCTGCCCCTTAATATTACATCTGGTTTTTGCTGGGGACTTTTTCAGCACTCTCAAGCCCTCGTTTGTAAGGAGGTGTTAAGGAGCCCTGGCTCTGGCCCTGGGGGACATGGGGACGCTGCCAGGGGGTCCTGTCCCCCTGTGCCACCCTCAGGGCCCCGGCCCCCCCCGTCCCTGTGTCAGGCTTTGGGGTCGATCTCGTGGAACATCCTCTGGGGGAGGCTGCGGGGCCGGAGGCGGGGGGACCTGGGGGGACAGGGGACCCCGCTGTGCACGAGTAGGGTTGGACTGCTCTGGGGGGAACTGTGAGGGGGGCCGGGGCAGAGTGACCTCCCCAGTGACCTCACACACCCTGTGATGTCACACAGTCCCATGTGTGGTCACACAGCCATCTCTGATGTCACATACACACTGTGATGTCATACAACTGTCTGTGATGTCACACAGCCTTCCTGTGATGTCACATAGTCATCTGAGACATCACCCTGTGATGTGATACAGCCATCTCTGTGATGTCACAGACAACACTGTGATGTCATAAAGTCACCATGTGATGTCACTGTCTTTTCTGTGATGTCACAGTCTGTTCTGTGATGTCACAGCCTGATCTATGATGTTACACACCCATCTGGTGATGTCACAAACCAATATTTGATGCCACAGATTCACACTTTATGATGGCAGAGTCTAGTCTATTGCCTCACATCCTACTCTGTGATGTCACAGCCAGCTCTGTGATGTCCCAACTCCCCCAGTGAGGTCACAAAACACTCAAGAACTCAGTTACATTGAAATGCTGAAGTTTCTTGCACTTTGAAGAGATCCCTGTCAGGGACACCACTGGGAAATTGTCCCCAGGTTCCCGTTAGAGCAGAACACGGGAGGCAGTGATGGCATCCTGGGACAAGCAAGGCAAAGGTGTCTCTGGAGCTGAGCAAACCTGGATGTGTTTGAGGAATGCAAAGGGCCAAGGCCTGAGCCCCAGCCCCTGGCCAGGCAGATCCTGTCCCTCCCTCCTTGCTCAGGGCTCTTCCCGGGATGGGCACTGGCATGTGGGGATGTGCAAAGTCAAGGGCAGGAGCATGGGGCAGCTCCTGCCAGGCTGCTGAGCAGGGACAAGGAGGCAATGAGGCTCCAGCCCTGCAAGGGTCACTTGTCCCCTTGTGGCTTTAGGCCCAGGGCCAGCAGCCATGGCCAAAGTGCTGCCCAAGTTGGCTCTGGCAGGGCTGTCTTGCAGCTGCCGCACATGCCTGTGCCCTGTGCAGCCCAGGCTGTCCTACGGTGTCCCTGCCCTGCGCCTCTGTCCCTGCAGGCTGTCGTCCCTGGCACAGCACAGGCAATGCTCCACGGCCACCTCTACAGCCCCCAGCCCAGCTCCTGAGGGACCAAATGACACCAAGTCTCACCTGGGAGAAGGGCCCAGGGAGACCAAGGGGTATTGAAAGCTGACCACAACGCAAGCACACATCTTGACCCTACGTCCTCTTGGAATTTCCATCTGAACACCACTGAAATCCAGGAGTTGGTAGCTCTGTGTGTGCCTCTCTATATCTTTTTTGTCTTTCTCTCTTTCTGTGTCTTCTGTTTCTGTGCTCCTGCAATTTTTGATTAACATTAAATTGAACAGGCTTAGAGTTTGTGAAGTCGAATGGGCCAAGTCAATGCTTTGAGAAGTGTTTTTTTTTGATTGAAAGTCTGTCATAGTTTACATGAGAACAATTTTAAAAAGCAATTCAAAACCTTTTGTGCAACTGACAATCTGTTAAACCACTAAGATACTGAACATGCTCTGGGAAACACATTTGTTAAAGATGAAAAAACCCAGGAACCTCCTCTTTCTTTTACAGTCAACAAAGCAGATGCGGGCCCTGGCCCTGGCCCCCAGCTCAGCCAAACCAAACCAAACCAAACCAAACCCAACCAAACCAAACCAACCAAGCCTGCCATAGGCTGAGCCCCTTCGCCCCAGCCCCCCAGGCTGCCCCCCCCATTGGCCCCATTCTAACCAAACCAAACCCCAACAACTACCAAACAGGAAAAAGAAAGGTTCTACAAAACCCAACCCACAACAAAGGTAGCCACACCTATTAAAACTTACCATCAAGTCCCCTTCCCCCAACACCATTCAAATCATAAACTTCTACAATCTGCAACCCATACGAAATACCCCTACAACTAAAATTAAACACAAAAAACCCCAAAGAACAAACCATAAAACCAATCCTAACAGAGTCCAACCACAACTTCCGCCACAAGTTACTGGCAGGTGAGGTATTAGTCCTTCCAATACTTCAATCTTCCCTTGAGTATTAAAAAAACCCCAAAATACAAGCATATAAAAGGCAATATAAAACTATCAAAGTCAGTAAAGAAGAAATTAAATCCCAAATAAAAAAGAAGAAAAAAATACCTTAATCTTAAAACTAAAATCCTCTTATAAATTATAAAGAAAAGAATCTTTTCCTTTATTACACATAAAACTAAAAACAAAAATTCAAATTAATGTCAAGCAAAACCAAATACTAAAGTAAACAAATGTTAAAATAACTGTAATTTCATCAAATGATTAAGCAGGGGAAAAAAGTAATCCAGTATCCCCAAGAGAAGATCTCTATTCCCAGAGATAAAAAAATAATTTTAGAAGCAAAAAATAAAAACTATTACCTTTAAACAACTCATCTTTACAACATTTTAGAATTAAATTTATAAAAAAAAGTATTCTACAAACAGGAAATTAAGTAGAAATTTTAAGTTTAGTTTCTTCATATTGTCAGTAAAAAGTTGTAAAGAAAAAAAATTGTCCTAAAGAGTTTATTTTAATTCTTACCACCTTTTGCTGTTAAATAAATTAATATTTTTAATAAAATTTTCCTTTAAATCCTTTTAAATTTTTCAGCCTACTTTACCTTGCTCATAATCCAATCTCACAACAAAATAAATACATAAATAATTAAATGACACTAAAACCCACCACACTGATCAATACAATAATTAGGAAATCTCACAATTAGAAAAATCTTGAATTAACAAACCAAAACCACTACAATGTCATAATAAACCTTTTGCCAAAGTTTCTCTGACTATCTAAAGTACCCAGTAAAGGCTGTTTGGTTTTTTTGAGTGCCTGAGAATCTCTTGTTGGTATTTTCCAGGGAGTCCAACTCAGAGTACACAAACAATTGTAATTCCTTTTATATGTCTCCTTGAGAGAGTTGTTTGCCGTTTGGGAGTCAGGGCTTGTGTGTCCTGCTTGGACCAGCCCAGGCAGGGCTTTCCCAGCCACATTCCACACTCCATTTCCCAGCTGGAGCCGCTGGTGCCTCTGAGTTGTGCTGCCCCAGCCCCAGAGACGCTCTCCTTGTCTGCCCATACCCCACGGTCTCTGGGCAGGGATGGCCTCAGTGGGGGCTGCTGACATCCTCAGCACCTTGGAGGCTGCTGCTGAATTTTCCTGCTCCAGAGGCTTGTTCAGCCTTCAGCTCTTCAGTGCAGGAATTCAGTGTCCCAGGGCTCATTAACGTTCAGAACACCTTAACAAGCCAAGCTCTGGGAATAATCGGATTTTAATTGTCAAATCATTTGTGGTTAAGATCTCAGTAGTGTATTGACAGTGAATACATGATATTTAAAAAGACATCGAGAAGAAATTTTTTAGATCCTGTTTAGGTTTGTTTTCCTGTTAATTCATTGATATGTACAGCCTCCAACTGACACTGAATCCAAGTAGCTCCTCATGCAGTTTGAATAGACATGAAAATCAAGACCCTTTGTTACGGATATGAAAGAGGCCAAACTTTCTCCAGAGAAAGAGGTTCTCGTTTATTAAAATAGCTACAAGGAACGGAGTGCCCAGGATAAGCCCAGGCACCCACACAGTGAGCCAAAAACGAAAACAGTGCGCTCACCCCAAGTGCACTGGGTTCTCCCAAACAACAAGTACCCCAAAAGAAGAAGAACCCCGACCCAAATGAACTCCCCACATTTATAGTCCCCCTGGAGTCCAGGATTGGTGCATTTTGGATACTCATGATTGGTCCATTTCCAGGCTTCTCATTGGTCTTTACCACCATTCATTCTGGACCAATCATTTCTGCAGGGCTTCGAATGATTGGTCAGATGTTTCATCCAATCTCTCTTTGACCTTGCCTTGCCCCATCAGACCCCTGTTTCACCAAACCCTGGACCCTTCTAGCACATTCTAATAAGCCCCTCCCCTTTAACATAATACAAATAATAGAACATAATTAATACAATATAATTGAACTATATCCTATTTTAAATTAACTTTTACCTATAACAACTCCCCCCTCTAAAACTTTGATCGGGCTTTAGCCCACATCAATCTCTTGACAGTTATTCAATTACTCTCTTGACCAGTCTTTTAATCAGTTTGTTAACATGTTTCCTCTTCAGTCATGTATAGTTTTCTCAATGTCTGGTAAATCTGTTTCATAAGCCACATGAATTACTTCTCCTTTAATTGATTTCCATTCTGATCCATTTTTCTTTCATAGGGCATTCCCCCAACAAGTTCTGTTTAAAAATTCCCTATATTTTCGAATTGCCAATACACTCTGCCATCCTCTATACAGGTGGTTAATGATAAAAAGTTAATACAATTGGGGCTTGGATTCGAGTGTGTTCTGAGGACGGCTGTCCGAGACTCTCCTGCATACAGAGGATGATAGCACTTTTCACACGGTTGTATCTCCCCTTATTCATGCTGATAAGTAGGAGGATCAATAGAACTGGGGGTCCAGTACAGGCTACTCTCCCATTCATGTCTCCTCTCCGTAGAGGATCAGCGACTCTTGTTGTAAGAGTATATCCTGATCCGGTCTTGCCCCCCCCTTCTCTTCTCTTCTCTTCTCTTCTCTTCTCTTCTCTTCTCTTCTCTTCTCTTCTCTTCTCTTCTCTTCTCTTCTCTTCTCTTCTCTTCTCTTCTCTTCTCTTCTCTTCTCTTCTCTTCTCTTCTCTTCTCTTCTCTTCTCTTCTCTTCTCTTCTCTTCTCTTCTCTTCTCTTCCCCTTCCCCTTCCCCTTCCCCTTCCCCTTCCCCTTCCCCTTCCCCTTCCCCTTCCCCTTCCCCTTCCCCTTCCCCTTCCCCTTCCCCTTCCCCTTCCCCTTCCCCTTCCCCTTCCCCTTCCCCTTCCCCTTCCCCTTCCCCTTCCCCTTCCCCTTCCCCTTCCCCTTCCCCCTTCCCTTCCCTTCCCTTCCCTTCCCTTACTACTTTTGCTGTTCTTACTGGTTACTGTTGCAGGAGTCTACTTCCCCTTTTGTATCAACCTGTTCTTTCTTTCTTTTGGAGCCAGATTTCTAGGTGCATGGGAGAATGCTCTATCGCTTCTCAGATCATATGATCAGTAGCAGGGAATATCAGAGATTAAAACATGGTTTTAATAATTCATATAATATCACTTCATGTATAAATACCATATTCTTGAGTTAAAAGAATGTTAAAAACTTCAATTGAATATCTTATAATAAATCTAACAGAGTTCTTATTATAACTTATAGTTTATGTGGTTCTTATGGAATTCCTGATGTCTTCTTTAACTTATCTGTAATGGAAATAAATGTAATGATCAACCCTCAGGAGCAGAAAGTGGCCCTTTTACTCTGGTGACATGTGTCCATCCTCGTTCTTGCGTCCTAATGGCTGTTTCCGTGATGAGCAAAACTTGAAATGGACCTTCCCATTTTGGAGTTAGTGGTTGTACTTTCCAGGTCTTAATTAATACCCAGTCACCAGGCTGGAATTTGTGGATTTTAAAATCAATAGAAGTAGTTTGAGGAAGGTATCCCTTGCTCCTTAATTCCTCTAAAGTGCAGGTTATGGTCTTTATATATTTTCTCACACCTAATTCTCCTTCTTCATAGGTTCCCATATTACCTGGAGTAGTTAAGAAAGGTAAAACAAACATCATCTCATATGGAGAAATTCCTATATCTGCCCTTGGTTTTGTCCTTATTCTCAATAATGCCAGAGGGAGACATCTTAACCAATTCATTTTTTTTTTTCTTCTGTTAATTTTGTGAGAGTTATCTTAAGAGTCTGGTTCATTCTCTCTACTCTTCTGGTCTCCATGGGGTATGAAATCTCCAGATGATATTCAAGGCCTCTGTTATTTGTTGTAATATCTTGGCGGTAAAATGAGGACCTCTATCAGAGTCAATAGTATTAATCATTCCATATCGGGGTATGATTTGTTCTAATAAAGTTTTACTTACAGTCTCGGCTGTTGCTCTTGTGGTTGGGTACGCTTCCACCCAATGAGTTAGATGACCTATTATCACCAGTAAATACTTATATCTCTGTACTTGTGGTAATTCTGTAAAGTCCTATCTGTACACATTGAAATGGCCTTTTCGCTAATTCTCTACCTCCTTGAGGTAATTTTCTCCTTACTTTTCTATTTATCTTTTGACATACTATGCATTCTTGAGTTATTATCTTGCAATTTCCCCACCCCCATTACACACATAAGTTCTCATAAGGTGATCGTGTAAAGCTTGAGTACCCCAATGGGTTGAGGCATGTAGGTCCTCTAATATCTTTCTGGTTAATGCCTTGTTTAATACTTGTCTACCGTCTGGCATCCTCCATTCTCCTTTTCCATTTGGACTGCACCATGTTTTAGTAATTCCTCTTGTTCTTTTTCATTAAATATAGGGATCTCCTCCTTTTCTTGATCTTTCTCATTCCCATCTCCTACTTCATTTAGCCTGAAGATCTTTTCAGAATCTTCTAGAGCAGCCCTTTTTGCAGTTACGTCTGCCAAGTTGTTCCCTTTTATTTCTCTAGTATCGCCTTTTTGATGTCCCTTTATATGTACCACCTGCAATTTCTTTTGGTCTTTTCAAGGCTTCTAACACTGCCTTTATGAGGCCTTCATGAATTAGGGTTTTCCCCTTTGAGTTGACAAATCCTCTCTCTGCCCAGATCTTCCCAAAAGTATGTACTACCCCATAGGCATATTTAGAGTCAGTGAATATGGTACCATTTCTTTGATCAAGCCATTTTAGCCCTTTTAATAATGCATATAGTTCACAGCATTGTGCAGACCAACTATTGGGAAGCTTTCCTTTTTCTATGCTACTGTCATCGTATGTCCATTTGCAATAGCACACCCTGATACTCGCTTACCATCTACCTACCCGTGATGAACCATCTATAAACAGTATATCTCCTTCAGGCAAAGGTAGTTCTAATAAATCTTCTCTAACTTTTAGCTGCAAATCTATGGTTTCAAGGCAGTGATGTTCCAATTCTTCTTTTGGTTCTCCATACAAAAATTGTGCAGGATTTTGGATCCTTGTTGTTGTCAATTCTATATTTTCACTTCTGTTTAATATCAATTCATATTTTAAAAGTCTGCTATCTGAAATCCATTGGCAGGCTTTCTTACTTAGTATACTTTTTATATCATGGGGAGTATACACCTTGATCTTGTTTCCTAGTGTTAACTTGCTACCTTCCTCCACAAGAGTCACAGTTCCAGCCACTGCCTGGAGACAAGTGGGCCAGCTTCTAACTACCGGATCCAGCAACTTGGAGAGATAATCAATGGGTTTTCGCACCCCACACCATTCTTGTACAATAACTCCATAAGCTATTCCTCCTTCTACATTGACGAATAGTTCAAACAGTCTATTTAAATCTGGCAAACTTAGCACTGGAGCATTTGCCAACTTTTCTTTTAGGTCTTCTAACTTTTTCTCATCATTTTCATCCCAACTTATGGGCTCATTTTCAACTAATTTATCATATAGAAACTTGACTAATTTTGTGTGTCCATCTATCCATAATTTACAATACCCAATTAATCCTAGTATTTTCTCACATATGTTTTTGTTTTTGGTGCTGGCAATGATAGTATTCCCTGAATTCGGTCAGCATCTAATCTCTTATATCCTTTCCCAATTATATGGCCTAGATACTTTACTTCTGGTTCCACAAATTGTAACTTTCTTTTAGATACTTTTAACCCCTTTCCCCTAGGAAATTCAGTAAATTAACAGTTGTTGTTTGTACCTCTTCTTTCTGTTCCCCAGAAATTAACAGATCATCTACATACTGTAGGATTTGAGATCCTTCTTCAGGCATC
Source organism: Ammospiza nelsoni (assembly GCF_027579445.1). NCBI lineage: Eukaryota > Metazoa > Chordata > Aves > Passeriformes > Passerellidae > Ammospiza > Ammospiza nelsoni. The sequence continues at coordinate 16,514,825 of NC_080669.1, forward strand.
AACTGTTTCATTAGTTCTTCTAGAGTTTGGCCGAATAGGTTTGGTGACTCTGTGAATCCCTGAGGTAACCGTGTCCATTGTAATTGTTGTTTTCTCCCGGTTTCCTCATCTTCCCATTCAAACGCAAACCATTTTCTACTTTCTTTCTCAAGCGGACAGGACCAAAAAGCATCTTTTAAATCTATAACACTAAATCATGCATGTCTTGATGGTACTTTGCTCAATAAATTATAGGGGTTGGCTACTACTGGATATCGAGTAACAGTTTGCTTATTTACTTCTCGTAAATCTTGGACTAATCGATATGTACCATCGGGTTTCTTTATGGGTAATATTGGGGTGTTATGTGGAGACATGCATGGTTCTAAAATTCCTTCTTTAATTAAGTCTTTAATCACAGGTGTTAATCCCCGTTTCTCTTCTACAGAAATTGGATATTGTTTAACTCTTACTGGGGGAATGTCAGGTTTCATTTTGATTTCTATGGGTGGAATTTCCAACAGTCCATGACCCCCTCCTTCTGCCCATACTCTCGGATCCATCTCTCTCTCATCTTCTTTTAAAACCATCATTTTTACTACCATACGTTTACTTTCAGGGACTACCCCTATTCTTAACTGCACTTGTAAATCCCGGCCTAAGAGGTTAGAGTCTAATTCAGGCATATACAGCAGGTCAGCACAGCCTTCTCTGAAACTTCCTTTTATAGGTACTTCTTCAATAATGGGTACTTCAAAAGGGTTATTCTCAGCACCTTTAACTTTACAGGTTTGGTTACTTAATTTGCATCCCTTGGGAATCTTTGAAATACTTGAACGGTCTGCTCCGGTATCCACTAAAAATTCCATTTCCTCGCTCTGAGGGCCTATTTCTAGGTTTACCAGGGGCTCCTTTTGATGTCCAACATCATCCCTCAGAGCGTAGAGCCCCTGACACCCCCAGTCCTCTCCTTCCAGGCTTCTCCCTAAGGTGTCTTGTTCCTGAGCAATAGCCTCATCCATCTTTCTTTTTCTACAGAAATTTCTGGTATGTCCTTTCTTACCACAATAAAAGCACATGACTTCTGCCCAAGGTGGTCTTTTTTTGGGCCAAGGGGACTTATTATCTCTGTCTGGCTCATACCTTCTACTTGGCTGATCTTTAAACCCACTTATTCTTGGACCTGTGTACTCGCTTTTTCCATCATCTGGTGACTCACTATTCCCAAATCGAGCACTCTCTCTAGCCACTGCTACCATAATTTTTGCTTTTGTCTTGTTCTTCTCCTCATCCCTCCTTAGATATACTTTTTGCGCCTCTCTTAATAACTCGTTCATTCCTCTTTCATGCCAGTCATCTAACTTGTCCAATTTCCTTCGTATATCCACCCAGGCCTTAGTTACAAATTGAATTTTAACTAAAGCTTGTCCTTTTGGACTATCTGGATCCACACTTGAGTACAACCAAAAGTTTCGTTTTAATCTTTCTGACCAGGTGCTTGGTGATTCATCTCGCTCCTGGTGACTATCAAATGCCAATCTTGCATTATTTGTTCTTGGGACTGCCTCTCTTATCCCTCTTACAATTAGCGTCCTATATTGTCTCATGCTCGCTCTTCCCTCTTCCTGGTTTGGATCCCAATTAGGTGGGTTAACAGGCATTTTATCTTCTCCTCTAGGACCTCCTCTATTTTCTCTTTCCCAAATCCTCATACCTGCAGTACGAACCATTTGTATTTCTTCGGAAGAGAACAGTATTTCTAGAATAGAATTTAATTCCTCCCACGTAAAGATGTTAGGCCCTAAAAATTGGTCTAATTGTTGGGAGATACCTATTGGGTCTTCTAATAAAGTCTTAATTTCTTTCTTAAAATTTCTAACTTGAGAGGCGGTTAATGGGGCATTCACAAAACCAATACCACCTCTGCCCCCCCCCCCCCCCATAGGCACTTCTCTCAGAGGAAACAACTTTTCAGTTCTCCCACATTCACCTTGAATTTTCTTTGCTTGGAATCTTGTATTATACTGATGGCTTGCTACAAGCTCATCTGGTTCAATTAATTTATTTTCGTCTGTATCTTTACAACAACAGGCCTTTTTCACTCCCTGACCTTTTGTTTGCAAACTTTCCTCCTGCTTGTGACTCTCAGTATGTTGGGGTACAGGGGATAAATAAAAAGGAATGTTTTGTGATGTTCTAGGAATAAGAATAGGGGAAGAGGTACTTTGGGTTATGGGCTGAAATATGGGGGAAAAATAAAAAGGAGTATTTTGGAAAGTTTTGGGAGCCAAGACTGGGGTATGGACACTCTGAATGGTACTAGAGACCAGTGTCTGGGTACTTGAGGAACTGGAGGGAATCTGCAAAACTGAAAGAGTACTAGAATGGGCAGGTTCTGGTATATTTGGGAAAGGAGATGATACAGAAGAGGGGATGCTGGGAGCAGGACAACTTGAATTAGAAGGTTGAGGCGATTTTAAAACTCCTGTGGAAGTAGATACTGAAATTGCATCCACCTCGTGAGATGGTACTGAGGGGTACAAGGTTGGAGGGGGAGGAGTAAGGTGGTCTATAGGAGGAGTCGGTTGAGGAGGTAACAGGAGGTCATCTAAGGGATCAGGAGAGGGAGGTGGAGGAAGATGGTCTAAAGGATCCCACCTCCATTCTGGTAGCTTAGTTTCTTCTTTTTCTTTTTCTCTGGATATTTTCTATAATTTTATTTCCTCTTCCTGTTTGTCCCTTTCTAACCAACATTTAGCATATCTGATCTCTTCGTCACAAGGTTCTATTCTGGTATTGACATATCTAATTAATGCTATACATAGCCATCTTTCTTTTGTCCCGTACCAGGGCCAATAAATAGGTCCTTCAGCAATACTCTCTTTAGGCCATATTTCTGTACAGTGTCTTATCATTTTTCTCTTATCTAGATCCTTCATTCCCTCATTAGTATCCCAATTTATTAAAAGTTCACCTAAAGGACTACTAGGAGGTATTTTCTTAAAAACATCCTTCCCTTTTCTCTTCCTGCTGGCACTTTTTCCAGCACACTGTCCCATCTTTAACTAGCAATTGGTATCCAAATATAATTTTTTTTCTTTTTATTTTTTTTTTCCAATAAGGGATATGTATTAGTTACAAATGAGGAAGAGAAAATAAATATTAATTATTGTGAAAAATGTAATAATAATGGTTACTAAAAAAAAGTTCCTTATCATAAGAGACAAGACACTTTAAAGAAATATTTGATGCGGGAAACGAAATAAATATGGCGGCTTTGGTGGGAAACAAAACAAAAAGGTGGCCCAAAGAAATATTTAGTGTGGGAAACAAAATAAATATGATGGTTTAACAAGGATTTTACAATAATAATGTTAATTCAAATGAACACTTATAACCTAAGAAGAAATATAATATCTATCGTTTTAGTGGGAAAACTAAACAATAGTGATGGCTATTTCAAGAAATTAAACAACTTACAACCACCTGCTCAACTAAATATAAAATAGATGCAGCAAGCTACTTACTCTACACAAGTGGCTTCTGCACACCACACTCAACCACGTACAAATTGGCTTCAATGAGCCGCTTTCTCAAAATGCCACTCACACCACACACAAAAATCAAAATGGCCACTTCTCGGCCCACTGTATAGAAAACTCAAAATGGCCGCTTCTTGGCCTGCCTCACAACAAACTCAAAATGGCCGCTTCTCAGCCCACCTCACAACAAACTCAAAATGGCCGCTTCTCGGCCCACCTCACAACAAACACAAAATGGCCGCTTCTCGGCCCACCTCACAACAAACACAAAATGGCCACTTCTAGGCCCGCCTGACAACAGACCCAAAATGGCCACTTCTCAGCCCACCTCACAGCAAATTCAAAAATTCCTAAGGAATGGTCGAAGGACTTTTGGCCTGCCCTCACCTCTGAACCTCATTCTTAGGGGCCCCGACTCTTAACATACAAACAAAAAAAAAATTTCTTCCTAACGTGAGCCGGTTCTAACCTCCCCCTCAGCCCTAGTGACTGAAAGGGCCCTTCCACAGCTGGTGGCCCACCTCCCCCCCTGTGGGTCACCGTCCCTGTGAAGTATTTTTCAGCCACCCCTACGACCCCCTTTAGCTGGGATCCTAGCTCAGGGTGAGCCTACTTCCCCTCTATGAACCCCTTTCCACTGGGGTCCTAGTTCAAGGGGACCCTACTCCCCTTGGGTTGGGCACCCTCCCCTTCCCCGGCCTCAGAAAAGGGGCACTCCCCTACACCGTGGCCACTTTATTCAGTGGTCTCCGTATAGGAGTATTTTCTCCCACCCCCAAGGTCCTAGTTCCTCAGAGAGTAGACTCCCCTGGTCTATCCCTGAGGAACAGCCCTCCAGGTGGTTTGAGCTAGTGGTCGGAGCTCTACCCCTCACTGGGCAAGTCCGCCCCACTAACCCCCCTCAGGTACTCCTATGACCCCCCTCAATGGGATCCTCGTTCAGGGTACCAAGTGTGTCCCCCTCTATGACCCCCCAATGGGGGGTACAACTTGGGCCAATGGCTCAAACCACCCCTAGGAGCCTCCAATCACTGGAGGAATGGGAGCCTGAGCAGGTAAGGGCGGCTATAGGTGGGTACTCCCCGTCTCCCCTACTCCTGGGGGTCCATAGGGGTACACACACTCCACAACAACACTCGCTTCCCTCCGTTACTGGGAGGACTGCACTCGCTTTGGGGGTCTGAACTCACAGCCCCCGTCTCATTCACTCACATGCACTTTGCACCCCCTATTGCCTTCAACCCCACTCACGTTGCTCTGAGGCAATGTGAGCCCCACTCCCTCTTGGAGGGCTCTCACCTTTTGGGTCGCTGTGTTCCTTGCAGCCTTGGGTATAGGCGCAAACCCTTCTGCAGTCCGATGTAGTCCAGTCTCTGGCAGCCAAAAAGGTGGCTGGACGCGTCTCCCAGGTCCTGGGCTACCCCGGACTGTTTCATGGTGTGGCCTATCCCGGACGAGTCCCCAAAAAAAGGATGTTACGGATATGAACGAGGCCAAACTTTCTCCAGAGAAAGAGGTTCTCGTTTATTAAAATAGCTACAAGGAATGGAGTGCCCAGGATAAGCCCAGGCACCCACACAGTGAGCCAAAAATGAAAACAGTGCGCTCACCCCAAGTGCACTGGGTTCTCCCAAACAACAAGTACCCCAAAAGAAGAAGAACCCCGACCCAAATGAACTCCCCACATTTATAGTCCCCCTGGAGTCCAGGATTGGTGCATTTTGGATACTCATGATTGGTCCATTTCCAGGCTTCTCATTGGTCTTTACCACCATTCATTCTGGACCAATCGTTTCTGCAGGGCTTCGAATGATTGGTCAGATGTTTCATCCAATCTCTCTATGACCTTGCCTTGCCCCATCAGACCCCTGTTTCACCAAACCCTGGACCCTTCTAGCACATTCTAATAAGCCCCTCCCCTTTAACATAATACAAATAATAGAACATAAATAATACAATATAATTGAACTATATCCTATTTTAAATTAACTTAACTTTTACTTATAACACCTTCATGGCTGACAATCAATCAGACTCTGTCCCTGCTCCCACCCCACCATTTCCCCCATCCAAGCCCTGGCACTCAGAGCAGCCTTGTGCAAATCTGAGCTCCCTCCAGCCCAGGCTGCACCTGCAGCTTTCAGCTCCTTGGCTCCAACTCCCACCTGCTTTCCTTGGAGAAGGAGCTGTCCAAGACACAGAGGGATGTTCATTTCTTGTCAGCCAACAAAGCCAAGGGGAGGCACAGCTCCATCAAAGGCAAAAGTCATTCCTCTGCTGGATATTAAATCCACTTTCCACATCAGACAGTCTCAGAGCAATGGAAAACACCTTCTGTGCCCAGCACAGATCCCAAGGTCCCCCCAAACCCTCCCTGCCCTGATTCTGCCTAGGTTTGCTCTTTGCACACAGGAGTCAAAGGCTTAAGTCAGGAGCTCCCTCCATGCCCAGGGCAGGGAAAAGAGAGAAAGGGGATGAAGAGCTCTCCTGTGTAGAGCCAAAGATCCTAGTGCCCCTGCAGGGGGAAGCACAACTCATCAGGTTTGTGTGTTTTGGGGTCAGGGGCTGGTGACACTCAGAGGCACAGAAAGGTTTCTTGCCAACAAACACAAGTTGAACATTTGAACAGTTTAATAACCATCACAGCTCTTCCCTCAGCTCTCTGGGATGTCCCAGCAGCATCTGTCATGTCCCCCATCCCCAAGGGATTTCTGTACAAGAATAGTTTTAGAAAAACACATAAGATAATTCTGTGATAGATATAAACACAATTAAAATTATGATTAATTATATATTTATTTGAACTTCAGAATTATTAGGCAACTTCCTGCAGCTCAAAGCATGAAAGCAGTCAGGTGAGAGGCCCTTGAATGACCAGAGAGCATCTGGAGGAAGATATCTGGGAGCATTAGGAAGTACATAGGTCCACCTTCTTTAAATGAAGAGATGTCCTTTGACATTGCTATTTAAACACGAGAGCTGCAAACACTTGAAAGAATAGGGAAAGAAAATATTAAATAGAATGTTGATGACATCGGTAGAAGGCAAGATCAGGATTTCTCCTCCTGCCATCAGTACACCTCCAGGAAATTCCTGTTCCTTGTGGGAAGACTTTGCAATTTCTTAAAAGTAATCAAGTGACCCAGATAATAAAGATTTGATGTATATTATGAAACTAACAGCTATTAAAACCTCTTCCCCTTTCCAGGCAGACATCAGCTGTATGCCCATGAACAGACAGTGCCACTTGTGCCCTGATGTGCCCAGCTGGGATTGGATCTCTCCAAGAGCACCTGAGGGAGAGCAGAGCACCTTGCAAGCTGCAGGTCCCTGCCAGCCCCACAGGGCTCCTGTCCCATCAACATCTGCTCTTCTCCGGTCTGAAACGGGGCCCAGCATGGTGCCGAGTTCATCAGAGAGCTGAGGTGTGTGCTGGAATTCAATGCCCTCCCCATCCCGCAGCAGCCCTGCATTTCCCTCCTGCAGCCTTGGTCTCCAGCACAGCCACGGAGGCTCTTTGGGCTCTGGACTGTTGCTGCAGCCCCCAAGGGCAGCTGAGCTCTGCCTTTGGCACAGTCAGGCCTGGCCAGCACAGGCCATGCTCAGCAATTGTTTGTGTGTGCCTGGCCTTGCATTCAGCCCCAGCAGCGGCTGCGTGGCCCCGTTGTGGCCCTGTGCTGGCCCAGCCATGGTGGCCCAGCCCCTGTGCAGACCCAGCCCAGGCCAGGAGCATTGCGGCTGGGAACAGCCCCTGTGCCGTGGTGCCCACAGCAGCCTTGGGGCTCTGTGTCCCATGGCCTCCCTGCTGGGTAGCCTCTGCCAGCTCCTGCAGAGCCCGTGGCACCTGTGGGGCTGCACAGACAGCCCTGTCCCTAGCTCTGCCGGCCTCTGGGCCAGCAGAGAGGCAGCCAGGGCTGGCCATGATTGGGAACAGGCCCTGAGCCCTGCAGGAGGATGGAGCTGGGCCACAGCCAAACTCAGCCCAGGCCAAAGCTGGGCTCAGCAGCCAGGGCTGCCAATGCATGGGGACAGAGGCTGGCGCTGACATATGTCCTGGGCCCCCTCCCTGCTCTGTCCATGCCACCAAGGGCACAGAGTAGCCTCCTGTCTCGGCCACTTGCCTGTTCGCAATGCCTCGCACAGGCACTGGCCCTGCCCCACAAGGCCTGGCCTGAGTCCTGCCCCTGCACACTCAGCCAGGCTGAGATGGACATTGATGGTTTCTGGGCCAGGCTCTCTGAACCTAGCTCAGCTCCCTGCAAGCTCTGCCTGCTGCCCTGAGCTCTGGGCAGCACCAAGGGCCTCTCTCCAGCCCAGCCCAGCCCAGCCAGCTCTGGCCCCACAGCTCTGCTCAGGCCAGGCTGCTCTGGCCACTGGCCCGACGGCCTCAGCCCCTGGCAAGGGCACAGCAGCAGCTGCAGCTGCCACAGAACTCAGCCCCAGCCATGGGGGAAGGTGCTTGCCAAGGCCAAAGGAGGCTCCCTGGCTGCCCCGCTCCCCTTGGGCTGAGGTTCTGAGAGCTCTGCAGCCCCTGCTGCCATCCCATCTGCCCAGGGCAGCACAAGAGCTGCGGCCTTGGGGCCCTCAAGAGCTGCTCCTGCTCCAGGCCCAGGGCCCATGCCAAAGCTGGGGCAGCCACAAAGCTGTGCCCATTTCTGTTCTTTGCTGCTCTGATGGGGATGGATCCTCAACCACTTGTGTTGGTATTGGCAGGAGAAATGTGGCACGCAATATGAGTGAACAGCAAATCTCAAACTTTATTCATAGGTACACATCTTTATATCAGTGTTAATGAGGCTCATACATATTGCAAAGGCAAGCTCGCTATTGGTTAGTTACTTATCAGCCAACTACACCTACTTCTGCATTCTTGTGGATATTTTATTGAAACTATTCTTCATATTTCTCCCAAAGATGTTCTCCCCTATCCTGTTGTTGCACCAAGGGCACAGTGTCCTTGCCTGTTATTTGACACTGACTACTGACTCCTATACTTGTCCCCTTCAAGCTTAACCAGCGGCATTATGTCAACATGACCTTTCTCAGCTTAGCAACTGTGCACAAAACTCTCCACACTTCCCCTGTTTTTCTGTTGAACAAGCATAGTCTGATTAAATGCAGCAGATACCATCCTTTGCACCATGTTCTGTAAGCACATGCAAAAACACGGCAAAATTAGCACTACTAACAGAGCTATAATGCCCACTATAATGATAACTTTAACAACAGAACATAACGATGATCCCAGGCCTAACGATGAGAGCCATCCATCAATACTGAAACCTGATTCTACCTGTAAGTTTCCAGTTAACCTTCGCAATTCAGCGAGCTGGGCATGGATGGACTGCGAATGGTCAGAAAGGTTCATGCAACACATGCCCTCAAATTCTTCACAGCCATGGCCTTGTGCAAGTAAAAGAAAGTCAATCGCAGCTCTATTTTGAAGCGTTGCATGGCGAATAGAATCAACCAAAAGGCTAGAAAGTGCCAAAGAGGTGTCATTGGTTTGCTTTGCAAGCCAGCATCCCAACTTATTTAGGGCACCATGGGCACCTGCAGCTGCCACCCCTGGAGTCAGAAAGAATGCTGCAGTTATGGCCCCTGGGGACCAAAATTTTACATCATCCTTACAGTCAGCAGTAAATGCATGGATCATTCTCTTATGTCGACAACGGCGGCAGCTCATGTTTAATATCATGGATGTATTGGGTGTAAGCAGAGACAGCCGTCCAATTGTACATGACCCCCTGTGCAGCATTGATGGGACACCAGGCCAAGCACGGTCCCCACATATTAAAAAGTAACCTGCTGGCAGTTGAATAGGGTCATTTGATGAGATTGACACTCTTCTTGTGGTATAATTGCACCAAGCTGTTGCATTACGATACAGAGCCATGCTGGAAGTTACAATATTGGAATGGTTTTTTGCTGAAAGCTGGCTTCTATGGTTAAAATTAATGCATGCATCTGCCATCACTGAACCTAACAGCTCCAATGCTTGGGGTTCCTGTGGTGCTATGGGGAAGTGAGAAAACCATTGGTCCCAATTATCTACACTTGTCCTGGGATTGTCAGTTTTGCAGGTGGGTACACCTGAGGGACATGGCCAGGGATCTGCTGGTAGCCCTACCAAGCAAGTTGTAAATGGATTACCGGGAGAAGATAACGACAGGCAAATAGCCTCCTGGTTAGTTAAGTTTGCCAGGGTGACCCAAATGTTAGTCTTAGGCTGAGGTGGGGCCCATGCATGATGAGCTTTCACTTCTCCGGCAGCATCTGCACTGTCTGCTAAGAGCGTGAGCATTAGTAAGGTAACAGCATAAATGTGCCACATCACCCTGGTCTCCCCAGGCGCTGCTTTGAACCACCCAGACATTTGGGAGATAAACATGTTTCCCACAAGTTGTTAAGAATGTCTCTTCTTTCCTTTCCCCTTCTTTCTCCTTGATCTGCCCAGATTTAACCTCTTTAGGTCTCTCGGACAATTGTCCCACGCTTGGTTGGGATCTTGATCTGCAGAAATTGGACCTATTACACTTGTTTGTGAAAGGGGAATACCCCTACCACACTTAGCCTGTAAAATATGCAACTTGGACTGTCCCAAAGCACATTTAACTAAATGCTGGGTTTCCCACCTAAACCATGCAATAATTTTCTGTTCTGGTGACTCATACAACTGTAACCCTTGGTAGCCAGGTAATCCTGTAAAGGTTTGAAGTTCTGCTTACCAGGAGCCCAACTGCCAATAAAATTCACAGCTCCTGCACCACAAGTCAGGTAATTGAGTCTGATGTACCCACTTAGTTCGCTGACAACCCCCGCAAAAAAAAAATACCCATGCAGCACACTGTCTATTATGACAATCAATACAAGCTAGGTTCCTAAGCCCTCTCAATTCAAATGTAGAAAGCGCTTGAAGCAGGCTTAGTATATAATCTAAGGATTTACACCGATCAATCGCTCGGTCAGTAGCCAAACTACACTGTCCTTTCAGCTTAAGAAGTATTGGTCGAAGGATGATCAACAGCTTCGTCTCCACTTGCTGACGGTCTTCTGTACTCAATTGATGGAGTTCTGGTTGTTCCATCTAACACAGCTGCTCGGGTCCATTTAGCAGGTACCCATAAGGATCCTGTAGGGGTAGAAACACAAAGATATCTGTGGCCCCAATATAACACCTTAGCAGGACCTTGCCATTGTCCTGTTTTGGGATCTCTGTATTTTACCCATACGTCTTGCTTTACACTTTCTTTCTCCTGTACATAGTGGCAAATTACACCAGGAACCATGCTTTCCCCAAAAACACACAAGTGATTTAAAACAAATAAACACCTTAACAATCTTTCTTGCACTTCTCTAATATCTTTGTATTTACCTAGATATCTTTTCAAGGTACCATTAGCTCTCTCTATGATCGCTTGCCCTGTCAGGGAATTAGGAATGCCTGTCATGTGTTCTATCCCCCACATTTGCATAAACTGCTTTATTCTTTTGCTGCAATAGGCAGGCCCGTTATCTGTGTTAATACACTCTGGCACTCCCATTACTGCAAAGCAGCTGCTGAGATGCCTCTCCACTTGCCCAGCTTTCTCACCAGTCTGTGCTGTGGCCCATATAAAATGACTATAGGTGTCTATAGTAACATGCACATACTTCATCCTTCCAAACTCAGCAACATGTGTGACATCCATTTGCCAGGTCTCATTTGTACTCAACCCTCTTGGGTTAACTCCCAGACCTAACCCGCAGCTCCCATTATGATGACTACATATGGGACAGGCTTTGACTATTGCCCGTGCCTCTTCCATAGATACCTGAAATTCTCCATGGAGGCCCTTTGCATTTTGGTGAAACTTGGAATGTGACTCTCTGGCCATAGTCTGCCTGGGAATTGGAGTCATTTGTGTGATTGAGACTAGCTTATCTGCTCGTGCATTACCCTCTCCTAGACCAATATCCCATTTGTGACTTCTGATATGGATAACAGAAAAAGGATGTTTTCTCAGCTTAATCACCCTTTGTAACTGAATAAACAGTTCATGTAACCTCCTGTTTTGAACCTCTTTTATAGAGGCATCCTCTATTCGCTCACACACTCCTGCAACATACAAAGAATCTGTCACTATGTTGAGGGGCCCTGAAAAATGCATCATGGCCCATACAACAGCCAATAGCTCCATCGTTTGTAAAGTATCTGACTCGGAAGCCTGGAGAATTTGATGGTGCCATTGTCCCTTTTCCTGCCAGGTCACTGCAGCAGTTCTTGATTTTCTTCCTGCATCCGTGTAGGCTGTTATAGCATCCAACAGGGGCTTCTGTGATCTTTTTGGGCATTGAATCCAACCCCACTGCCCTACCCAGTTCAACGGTATATTGGGAATATCACCAGTGGCAATCACGCTTCCAGCTCCCAGCAGCACCTCTTGTAATTCCATACCTGTTTATCAGGTACCAGGTCAATGTGTCTTTCTTCATTGGTATCCGTATCTAATCAGGCTTCATTGGTATCCGTATCTAATCAGGCTCCTTTCCCATAATCTGTAATGCCCGTTCACGACCCTTCATAAGCAAGTCAGCCAAAATTTCGATTTTTTGAAGAAGGGTTTTATGCTGTTGAAGTGGAGGAGATATCCATTCTAAGGCCCATGCCTCCTCCCCCATTTTTCTGTTTTGCTGAATAAGTTCACCTAGTAAAAATTTAGTTCCACATCAAACTGTCAGCTGTATGGGGAGATTAAGATCTCGTCTCCAGACACTGCCCTGTGTCACACAGTCCAATATCTGTTGAAGTGTCTTAACCTGCTCAAAGGTTATATGGACAGGTTGTGCTGGGTCAGTCCCTTTTAGTAAAGGTCGAAGTTCATCTAACAACTCATTTGGGATGCGTACAATAGGGTGCAGCCATTGCAGATCACTAAGTCACTTTTGAGCATCATACAATGTATGTATTTTAATATTCAATTGCAATTTCTGGAGGGGTAACAACCTGATCTGTAAGTGTCCATCCCAAATATTTCCAGGGTGCAGATAATTGAATATTTTCAGGAGCTACAACCAATCCATGTAGTTCCAGGGCCTTATGTATTTCTTGAATTTGTTGACCTGAAAAAGGTTGCAGCTGCGCAAATAAAATATCATCCATGTAATGATAAATTGTTGCTTTGGCCCAGGCTTGTCACAAGGTTGCAAAGCAATGTCAACATACAGCTGACACAAGGGGGCGCTGTTGCACATTCCCCGTGGGAGAGTAAGCCATTCAGATCTCTTGTCTGGTTCTTCCCTATTTGAAGCCGGTAAGGTAAAGGCAAACCTCTGAGTGTCTCGAGGGTGAAGACCAATGGTAAAAAAGCAGTCCTTAAGATCCACAATTAACAGTGGCCAGTCCTTTGGCAACATGGCTGGGTTAGGCAAACCTGGTTGTAAGGCTCCCATAGGCTCCATTTGTTCATTTACAGCCCGTAAATCCTGTAGCAAACGATGCTTTCCCGACTTCTTCTTAATAACAAAAATAGGGGTATTCCATGGGCTTACTGACAACTGTAAATGACTCTGCTCATATTGTTCTTGTACTAGTACATGTGCTTGTTCCAGACTTTCCCTTTTTAATGGCCATTGCTTAACCCACACTGATGTGTCCGTGTTCCAAATGAGTGGGATTGGGAAAGTCCACGCAATGGCCATTAGCCCAAAGGGTACTCATTTGTCAGCACTACCCCCATTTGATCCAAAATGTCCCAACCAATGAGGCACTGCACAGTAGGGGGCAAAGGCGCAACAGAGAAAACACTCCATAAAATTTTTCCATCGATAGTTACTGATAACATGGGTGATTTTCTTGTAAGCGTTAAACCTCCAACCCCTGTAACTGCTACTGTAGTTGGCTGTAACGGCCAGTTGTGGGGCCAGCAATCCGGGCTGATAATGCTGGAGTCTGCGCCAGAATCTAATAAACCTTCCAAGGTTTGCCTGTCACCCTGATCCTCTATCAATACAGCATGTTTTGGCCAATTGTTTAAGTTCATTGTTAACAGACTAGGTCGTCCAGTGGAGCCAAAGCCCCGTTCCCCCCTGGACTGTGATTGATGAGGGGGTAATGTTTTAGTCATTTGTTCCAATGGAACTAATTGAGCTATCCTCTGTCCTTTCTCGATTTGTATCGGTGGAAAAGGAGTATGTACCATAACACAAATTTCCCCAGTAAAATCAGCGTCTATTACCCCAGTTAAAACAAATAATCCCATCATGGTAGCTGAAGATCACCCCAGAAGCAAAGCTTCCATATGTTGTCCATCAATGATGATTGGTCCCTTTATTCCAGTCGGGACCTTTTCCGGTTGGGTGGTCATCAGTGTTACTGCTACTGAGGCTGCCATGTCCAGCCCGAGGCTCCCAGCGGTGGCTGGTTGAAGGGGGGCTGGGCTAAGGTGTTGACAGCTGCTACTTGTGTCTGGGCGCGGCGGCTGTTGGGCACGCTGGGCCTCTCGTTTCCCAAGCTGGGTCGGCAAGCTTCAGTGTTGTGGGTATCCGAGCAACAGCTGTGACACCAGATGGTAGCTTCTTGGCAGGCTCGCCGGGTATGTCCCATGCCTCCGCACTGGTAACATTTAAATTGGCCAGTAGTTGGAGATCGTGGACTATTTGTTGCTGCTGCCTGTAGGGGCGCAAGAGTGGCAAGGACTTGGCTCTGCGATGCTGCTGCCTGCTCCTTCAATCCTGCCCCTAGCTCTTTAATAGCTTCTACTAACATCACCTGACTCCCTACGGGCACACTTGCCATGCGTTCTAAAGATTCTTCTATAGTCCAATTAGGTCCTAGGGTATTTAACACATTTTTTGTAGCCTGGTTGCTATTTTGAATGGCACACTGTTTGAGAAGGGCCCCTTTCATGAAACCTCTCACGCCAGCTCGCTCGATAGCAGCAGCCACCTTATCTATAAAAGATCCAAACTATTCATCCCTTCCTTGCTTTATACCCATGTACAAGGGAACCCCGCCTGGTTCTTTTATCCTGTCTATAGCCAGCCTCACCAGTCACATAGCCTCTCGACATTTATCATGACCGATTAACACTTGTGCTTCTGTTTGAGCAAAAACCCCTATACCAAATAATTCATCTAAGGTTACCCCATGTAAAGGGTCACCTAGTTGCCGTACCACTGCTATGCACTCCTGGCAGAGTGCTTGCCAATGTGCATTAAACAGAAGCTGCTGATGTTGAGTAAAAATAAACTTCGCAAGTCCTCTACAATCGGCTGGCAATAACAACTGGGTCCCCCAAATATAGTCAAGCATTTGCTTTGTGGGCTCACCAGTCACCCCAAACCGACTAACTGTGGACCGTAACTCCAACAACAGTTTCCAATCTAGAGCAGTAATTGCTGCCTGTAAGCCACCCCCATCCAGAGGAGTATACACCACCGGGCAAGCCACTTCCATAGCTGCTGCCATAGCCTCACTATCCCCCGAATCCATGATCTCTTTTGCTACCGCTGCCCATGCCTTCCTCCGCTCTTGTGCAATGGCCCCTGCTAGGTCACTCTCTGCCCCAGGGACCGGCTCAGTGCTAGGAGGAAGAGAGGGAGGGTCTGGCCAGGGCACAGGCGGTGCGGATGGTGCTGCTATGGTGGGTGAGTTGCTGCTTGAAGCAGGAGCCGATGTTGGTGGCAAGATAACTGTGGATGTGGCAGGAGGTAATGGGCAATCTGACCAATCCCCATAACTTTTATTCTTACCATGAGCTGCAGTAGCTTGCTGTGCAGCCTTCTTTTCTACCTGATATTGTACTAACTCATTATGCACCACTCACCATAACTTCCCTAACTTCTTTGCAGATTTATCATCATCTAAAACAGCCTCCCACAGCTTATCTCCAAACTTATGCCACTCACTTAATTCATGGACTGTATGAGGATTTTGAAAAAATCCCTGTGCATACCCGTAAGCTAATAACCCATGAAGCTCTTTCTGCAAATCTATGCCCTTAACCTGTCGCTTTTTAAAAAAGCAAGTAAATAAATTATATGCTGCTTGCCTTTCCATTTTAAAAATGTCAGTGCTGTTGCAGCCCCACAAGGTCACGGCAGCACATATCGGCCAGGCCTTCCTTTGAAGTCACCCAGGGCGCGGCACCTCCCGTTTTCAGCGGTGCCTTTTCACCGTCCTTGCTGGGACAGGACCCGAACTCCTTCACCAATCCCCTGTGGTCGCCATTACCGATATCACGTCATGGGGGTCACCATGTTGTTAGGACCGGCGGGAGAAATGCAGCATGCAATATGAGTGAACAGCAAATCTCAAACTTTATTGATAGGCACACATCTTTATGTCAGTGTTAATTAGGCTCATACATATTGCAAAGGCGAGTTCACTATTGGTTAGTTACTTATCAGCCAACTACGCCTACTTCTGTATTCTTGTGGATATTTTATTGAAACTTTTCTTTGTATTTCTGCTAAAGATACTCTCCTCTATCCTACTGTTGCACCGAGGGCACAATGTCCTTGCCTGTTATTGGACACTGACTACTGGCTTCTATTCTTGTCCCCTTCAAGCTTAACCAGCAGCATTATGTCAACGTGACCTTTCTCAGCTAACCAACTGTCCGCAAAGCTCTCAACAGAACAGTGCCACCTGCTGGGCATGGGAGAGATTGTTCAGACCCTGGAAAGGGCTGCTCCAAGGCAGCCATTTGCAACCAGTGTCCAGGGGGTTGATTTGATGAGTCTTTCATGGCATTTATGGCAAGGCTGACTGCATCTGTGGAGAGGCAGGGGCCCGATCCTGTGGCAAGGAGGGCTGTGATTGCAAACCTTGTGAGGTGTAATTGCAATGATGCTTGTAGGAGGGTCATAGTGGCTCTGCCTGGTTTTCCTACTGTCTCCCAAGTGGAGGCCTGCACGGACATCATCCCCTCAGGTCAGAAGTTGGCTGCCGTGGCTGCAGCTGTGCAGCCAGTCTGGGCGGCACCGCAGGGCAGGCGGCCACAGCAGGGGACTGCACAGGCTGGGAAGAAGCAGGGGAAGAAAGCACAGAAGGTCAGATTTCCCATGTTCTTGTGTGGTCGGTGTGGTAGGCTGAATCACATGTCCAATGTCTGCAAGGCGACTGTTCATGTTAATGGCCAGGCTTTACCAGGCTTGGGAAACGTAAAGCGGAGCGCGCAGCAGGGACGCACCCAGACACAAGCTTCTCTCCATACCCAGGAGCCGATCGAGGTCTCCTTTGCCGGCTTGCAGCCAGCACCCACGGATCAGCTGGTGTGGATGTCTGCACCGCAGTAACAGTTGTCATAGAATCTTGTAAAATACACAAGGTTCCCCTGGATGCCTTTGATCCCTTGGGTGGGGGCATGAGTGCTCTCCTGATGGGGAGGTCTAGTGCCACCCTTCAGGGCATCATTGTGCCCCTGAGGCTCATTGATGCAGATTTCACAGGGCAGATTTGTGAAATGGTCTCCACACCCACACCCTCCCGTCACGATCCCTAAAGGGACGCGACTTGCTCAACTTGTGCCTTTTAAGTCCTCTGTTGGCAGGACAGCTGACCAGTTGTGTGGAGTTGGTGGCTTTGGATCCGCTGGGCTGCCTCAAGTTCACTGGAGTGCTATCTTGACCAAGGATTGTCCCGAGATGCTGTGTACCCTGTTCCTGGTGCAACGCCATTGGAGATCCACCTCCGTGGGCTTCTTGACAGTGGTGCTGACATCACGGTTCTCTCCCTGGCTGCCTGGCCCTCGGAGTGGCCCCTGGATCCAGTGGAGACATCTGTTGTGGGCCTGGGAGGGACGGCACAGTGCTGGTCACAAACCCAGAGGGACGGACGGCCTGGGTTAGGCCTCATGTTACTTCTACTCCTCCCAACCTCTGGGGGAGGGATGTTCTGTCCATCTAGGGGGTGCGCATTGGGACTGATTTTTGATGGGGGCTACTGCCATGAAGGGCGCAGAGTGTCCTATGCCGCCTATACGGTGGCTGGTGGACAAACCCATTTGGGAAAAACAGTGGCCCCTCCCTCAAGAGAAATTGGTCCCCCTTAGGAATCTGGGGCAGAGCAGTTGGACCAGGGTCATCTGGAGCCTTCTACCATTCCCTGGAACACTCTGTTCTTCTGCATCAAAAAGAAATGGAGGTTGTTGCAAGACCTCCGAAAGGTTAATGCCATGATGGAAAGCATGGGAAAATTGCAGGAGGGCATGCCATCACCTACCATGCTTCCCGCAGACTGGCCGGTCCTCATTGTGGATCTGAAGGATTGTTTCTTTACGATTCCTTTGCATCCTGATGACAGACCGAAGTTTGCCTTCTCAGTGCCAGCGATTCATGAGGCTGAGCCTGCACAGAGATATCAATAGAGGACATTGCCCCAGGGCATGCAGAATTCTCCTGCCTTGTCTGGAGTTCACAAGCAGTTTCCTGATGCACATCTGTATCATTATATGGACGACATTTTAGTGGCCACGTGCACCCAGGATGAGCTGCTGAGGATTCAGCCTCGGTTACTGGATGCTTTGCATTCTCATGGATTGCAGGTGGCTCCAGAAAAGGTTCAACAACAACCACCTTGGAAGTACTTGGGTGTCAAAATTCTGGAACGGACAATCCATCACCAGGAGGTGCAATTTGTGCATTCTGTGAAGACACTGAATGATACTCAGAAATTTGTAGGTGTCATCACTTGGTTACCTCCGTACTTGGGACTAACCGACGCACAGCTGTCTCCTCTGTATGATTTGTTGGAAGGAGACTCTGATCTAAAGTCACCTCGCACACTGACCCCTGAGGCGTGTAAGGCATTGGAGGTGGTTCAGCAAGCTGTTTCGGCTTGTAAGGTTTATCACATTGATCCCTCCGTTGATGTCACTGTGTTCATCACCACTCCAGATTTGCATCCCAGAGGTATCATTGGCCAATGGAGTGACAAATGGTCTGATTCCTTGCACGTTCTGGAATGGGTTTTTCTGCCCCATCAGCCCGTTTTGCAGAGAAAAGAAGAAACTTCACAACTTCGTAAAAGTTGTAAAGCTTGGTATGCTTTATTTATGACGCGCGCTGGACGCAAGTCTCTTAACAAGGCATGCGTGCCTCTGAAGACCTCGGGTCTTCTTTTATCTCTCTTCTAAATGCATATGCATACAGTTTCACAATAAGTTCATACATATTCATTCTGTGTGACATTTAGCACCAGTTTTTCTTTATCAAAGGAATTTCTAAGTCGGGGGCAAATCAACTTTGTGGTTTTTTCTGTTTTTCTTTCTCTGTCTCTTTGCTGTCTCGGCATGCGAGTTTTTCGTTCAGCTTTGGCTTCACAGACTTTTCACTTCTCTTAGACACTTCACTTAATTTAGAATGGATCTTTACTCTGTCTCATTCCCCCCTTTCCTAGGAAATAAGTAAATTCTTTTACTTAATGAAAACTTTCACAACAGTAAGTGTCTTTTAGTGCTTCACTATGTGCTTTTGACAAAGATGTTAGTACAGCTATTCGTTGTAGTATACAGCAGTACAAACAGTTCTCAAGCATACTTCTTTTTCTAGTATATACGAGCACAGTTTTTTGGTTAGTGACTGGATGAATTTTGAAGCGACAAATACTCTGCTCAGTGTTTAAACACACACCTTGAGCGTTAATAGTATTGCTTTCACAAATGAATTTTATCTGTTCTCTAGCAGTGCAGGATTCTAAGTTTCATGGTTTAATTTTAGAGCAACGATGGGATGGATAACATAAATAGTGGCATTATGTATGATAAGTACAAAGGCAGTTGCTACATTAGAAACAGGATCATAGGTGAAATTCACTATAGTTTGCTAGGTTTGAAACTTCTTTTCAACATCAATTGCATTATCTCACACAATTTCTTGAATTGGAAAATTACTTTCACCCCTTTCCCATATGATCAGAGTTGCTGTTGCTTGTATCTATAACTGTGCTAGTATACAACTGAAAGCTAAAGGCACATTATTTTGTACTATACTAAGTGTTTCTACTATCAACTTGTAGTCTTGGTCTCTGACTTTTTCATACTTCTTTACTTTGGCAGTACTTTTGAAATCTGTCACTGGCTAGTTTCTAATGTTAATAGAGGTTACTATAAAGGCTGCTTTAATTTTGTTAGGCTACTTGCTGCAGTGGCCAGTTTATTTACTAGTATTTCTGAATCAATTCTATTTAAAACTCTTAATCTTGTCTCTAATATGCTAGTTAGATGTTTGTTATGGGGAACAGGAACTGCTTTCTGTTTATGACCATCCCTCTCTGCTAGAGGGATGTGCTGGGCTCACACTGCAAATTCAGACACACTTCACAAGTGTATCTGACAGAGGTTTAGGTCATATTTGAGGCAGATGTTTGTTCTGAAATGTAGAGACTTCAGGAATCTCCTTCCCCCTCCAGAGCACTTGATTTTTCAGATGTGTGGCAAGCAGGAATATCTCTCTTGGTCTATGAAACTTCACTCACTTTGCTCTTAGCTTCAGGTCTAAGCTTCAAGTAAATAATGAAGGGGAAGTCTAAGAGAAGAGCTTAAATTTATTTGCAGTGCTTCAGAAGAAACTGGGACTAGTTTTCTGCTACTTGAAACACTCAGCACAAAAGTGATGCTCAAAATCTTACAGCTTGCTGCTGAGCTCTGAGGGGGAGTCTTTCTCTACTTCTTTTAAGCAGAATCTAACTGCTTCAGACTGGGACAATCACTGATCTAAATCTCAGTAGGAAAAGGGATAGCTATAAATAAAGAAAATCACTTTTCTTGCTTGGGTTAATTTACTACCTGCAGTTCAGCACTTTTTACTAGCTATTGCTTGAGTGTTCAGCTAACTGGCTTGGAAAATGACCTAAGGAGCTGTTGTTCAGTCACATTCTTTACTACGTTAGGTTCAAGTTTGGAGTTTGGGTAGAGTTTGAACTAGTATGGGGTGTATAAAGCTCTGCTGTGGTAAAAAGTGCAGAGTCTACTTTGAATTCAAATGAAAATCTGATAATAATTCAAGCTCAAAGGCAGGTCACTTCTACAGGCTGTATCAAGGTGAAATTACACTAACAGTCTGATTCACTTAGGTTATCACAGACTTCTTGGTGTTTATATACACTGGGGGAGGTTCAGACACTAATTACGTCTGGTTTCTCATAAGCTACTCTATTGATGACTTGGCACTCTACTTTGATTTCTTCTCTTCTGATTCTTTGAAGAGTCTACAGTTCTTGTTCTTGCCATTCTTGCTCTTCACATATCTGATTCTCGTGGATAACTACAGTAGATATGTTTAAATCTTTTATCTCAGAAGGTTTTCTTATGATCTAGTATACTGATTAAATGCTAGGGACTAAGGCTATTTAGCATTACTTTGAATAGAGGTACTCTCAAGTTCTGAAACTTCAGTTATGATTACACACAATACAATTCTACAAACTAAAATATGAGCTACTCTCGACTGCAATATACTTATTTTGCTTGAGTAAGTTTTAATCTCAGTTCATTGTCTCATGGCGTCACTCTTTAAGGGGTTTCTGGGTCTTCTTCACTTGAGAGTGATGGATCTAGGCATTTTGCTCTTTGATTTTGATTGCAGTGAAGGTGGTGAGAAGTACTCGCAGTGGTTTGTCTCACTGTGGTTCTGAAGTCTTCTCTGTAAGAGACTTAACATATACATTATCTTCAGGCTATCTAACTCTCTGCTCCGAGTTCCAGCCACATGTTTCTCAATTACTCTGAGCTGTTTGCTTAATGCTACTATGTAGGTGGACATTCTGGACATTTTCTTTGTATTCTATATGGTCTTCTATAAGGCATTCTAAAAGGACTCAGCATTCCTTTAGCTCAAGGTTTAGTTTGAATTTGCAATATTGCTAGTGGAAGAGCTTGGGCTAGGGTAGATTAACTTCTTGCTTCAGTCTTATTCATTCTCTTCACCTGGCTGCTTGATTGGGGGTGGTATGGGGTGTGAAGTTCTTGATCTGTGTTCAGATGGCTACTAATCTGGTGCACTATTTTGGAAATGAAATGTGATTCTTTATTTGAGGATATAGTAGCTGGAACTCTGAAGCGTGGTATTATTTCTTGTAAAAATAATCTGGTCACTTCTTGAGTTTTGACAGTTCTGGTGGGGAATGTTTCTGGCTACCTTGAAAATGTATCTATTAATACTAGTAAATACTGATACCCCCCTTTCCTTGGGAGTTCTGAAAAGTTAATTTGCTACTGCTGTACAGGCCCATTGCCTCTCTTAGTCTGACTGAGTTTTGGCCGGGGGCGTATTTTGGGGTTAGTCTGGAGGCAAGAATCACATTGTCGGCTTACTTGCGTGATAGTGGCATATAAATTCTTGACAACGATACAACGATTGTTTCAATCAGATGTGAGTTCTAGAAAGCCTGTGGAAATTACTGCTTCAAAGTCAACACTTCATTTCAATGCACTCTGTATCACTCGCAGCTTTGGTCATTTCGAAAAGGAGCTACACTCTATAAAAGGCTTCTAAGTAGTTAGGCCTTAGTGTGTTTTCTAGTGCCCTTCTTTCACTAGTAACTACGAAAATGGGAAGGGATTACTAGCTCTCTTTCAATGGTAGCCCACCCTTTGCAGTTGTACGTCTCTTTTGGTTAGTATTATTGTATTATGGCTTACTTTCGAGGAAAATCTGTACTTCACTCTTTGCTGCTTTCTTTGCTTCTCTATCTGCCAGCTCATTTTTTTTTCTCAGGTAGCTGAACTGCTTCTAGCAGCTGGATTGTTTCTTCTTTCTCTGTGAGGTCAGCAGTCTCTTCTCTTTCTAGATGGCTCTATGTGCATGTGTGACTCTAAATGCATTCCTTGGGTCTGTGTAGATGGTTATTCTCTTCTCTTTTGCCCTTTCTAGGGCACGGGTCAGGGCAATTATCTCAGCCTTCTGCGCAGAGGTACTTGTTGGTAAGGGTCTAGACTCGATTACTTCTCTGCAGGTAGTCACTGTGAACTTTGCAATGTCGCTTTCTTGTCAGTGAACCAGGTCTCTGCATAGTCTGGAGGAGTGTCTCTTAAGTCTGGGCGGCGGGAGTACGTAGTTTCGGTGGTCTCTAGGCAACTATGGTGTCTACTGAGAAAAGAAGCTGGGTTGACAATATTAGTCACCACTATCTCTACATCGTAAACTTCTGTGGTGAGAGCCAGTGGCCACTCTTTACTTCTAGTGTTGCGGACGCTGTGTGGGACACTAGCACAGTCATTTTTGTCTCAGGGTAAACTTGCATGCCTCTTGAATATTCAGCACGACTGTTGCTACAGCTCTGAGGCAACTTGGCTATCTTTTGGCTGTTGCATTTAGTTGCTTAGAGAAGTAAGCAATTGCCTTTTAGTAAGAGTCTAAGTCTTGAGTCAGTATTTTCTGGGCAATTCTTTGCGTGGGAAAAATAGAAAGAATGGTTTACTTACATCTGGAAGTTTCAAAGCTGGAACTGACATGAGGGCACTCTCTCTAGCTGGCGAAAGGCTTATGTGGTGTCTTGTGTCTACTGGAGATCTCTGTTTCTATTGGCAATAAAAGCATAGAGGGGTCTGGCAAGCAGTCTACAATTATAAACTCACAGCTGGCACTACTCTACCATGCCTAAGAAGGTTCGGAGTTTTTTCATTGTTTGGGGTTTCAGGGTTTGGCATAGGGCTTCTCTGCTTTAAAGTCTGCTGCTCAGCACTCACTTCTTACTCTAGGTAGATCACTTTTTGTTTCACTACTTGTGCTTTTTCTTTGAGACTCTGCGTCTTTGGAGTCTTAGGAAATTCAAAAGGCTTACTGTCTAGGCTTCTCTCGCTTTCTTCATCTGAGTGGCTACTAGAAGATCGTCTACGTACTGCAACAGCTTCCTTTCTTCTTGTGGAGCTTCTTGGGACTCTGGGTCTTTGCAAGCTGTTCTCTAATCGGAGTGGGGAATCTTGAAGCTTTCAGGCACATGGACTATGTGAGCTTGTGTTTGAATGCAAAAATTTTCTGGCTGGCTTCGTGGATAGGGAGGCAAAAGAAGGCACCTCTTAGGCCTAAAACAGTGAACCAGGTTAGCTCAGGTGTTAAACAAGTTAGTAAGGTATATGGATTTGCTACTACAGGGTATAAAATCTGTGTTATCTTATTGACAGTTCTTAGTCTAGTACTATCAATTATTGGGTTGATTCTTTCTTTATCTTCTTTTTGAGGGTACTACTCAGTTCTCACTAGTTGTGTTCTTTTTTTAAACTTGATGCTCATGGGGGAGCATCTTTCACTCTCTTTGGTACAGCAGAGGCCCATACCCTTGAAAACACTTATTTACTTATTCTAATATCTCTTTACTAATGTCTTTCTTAATTTCAGTGTCTGTTAATGTTAAGCTTAACATCTTTATATCATTTGCTTCTAGAGTAACTTTTCTCATTTGAGAATGTTTAGCAAATTGAGCGAATTGTACAAAAGCTTTTAGGTACACATAGTACACATATTACTTTAAATGTTTGCACAAGTATGCTTTCTCAGACTGGCTAGTTGTTCATTCTTTACACTACAACATAAACATTCTCTACAGGTACTAAAGTTTTATTTAAAACTGAATATATGGCTCTTGTGTCAACAAAAATTCTTCTCTTTTGGGGAGGTCATCTTTACTCTTCTTCTCTTACCTTGGGAGGAGCTTTTAGCAAATCATATGTACTCATTTTGTGAACTGTGATTGCTTTGCATTTCAGTACGATAATCTTTGCCTGATTTCATACATTGCTATTTTATGCTGCATGCTGAACAACATGTTTGATTTGCTTTCTCTTTGCCTTGCTTTCTCTTTTCAAGAAATCTGGGTGATTCCTTAAAACACAAAGACATTTCAGCATACAAAACTCTATCTCGTTTATCTTCTTATTTTAAAACAGTACTAAAAGCAATGAAGTATTATAAATCTTTTTATTTTCTGAGCTGCTCTTACTGGCAGCTTTCTCCCAGTGAGCCCCTCCCAAAAGGGGCTAATTTAGGAACTTCTTTGCTCTGGTCAGTTCTCATTATTTATTTCTCTTTGCTTTGTCTCGCTTCTACTCAAACCTTTTTACAGACCTTCACAGTAGTTTCTTAACTTTCTTCTTATACACACAGCTCTAGGTGGCAGGTATCAGATGTGGTTCTCACACACTAGTTCTAAGACTTTAGGTTCTGAATTTGCTTGACTAGAAACTTCTAATTTACATGTGCTCTGACATTTATTAGAACAGCAAAACCAGTGTTTCTCATAAACACTGCACTGCAATAATACTTGCACATCAGCTTTTGCTCACAGGTTATTCTCGTGTTCTCTGGGGAGACGGGGCAGCCAGAGCTGTCCCTGTGCCTAGGGGACAGCCACTGTCACTTCACACAGCATGCTAATCAAAAACGTGATATAGACACTATATTTTGATCAAACAAAATATCAGTCTTTTCTAGTTCTCTTCTTGCACAATCTAATTAAGCCTTGTGTCTACTTACACTTGTTTTACTGCTTTGCAAAAAGGCTGTGCTAGTCACAGCCGAAACTCTGATATGCTCACACACACAAACACTCACACTCGCACCTCTCCTTTATCTCAAATTCGCTACAGCTAAGGCTTGAATTGCTGTGAGGGGGGGGAATTCTTGGAATTCTTTTAACTCTATCATAATTAAGCATAAATCACTGTACTATAGTTCTCTTATGTAAAATGCTACTCTTGTTGCAACAAAATCTTAAAATTTCTACAAACACTACTATACAATCTGAGAATCAAATTACTATAATGCAGCGGAAGAAAATCACTACACAAAACTACTGGGAAAGGGCATATCTCTCAAAGTGCTGAATATATGGCCCTTGTGTCGACTAAAATTCTTCCCTTTTGGGGAGGTCATCTTTATCTTTCCTCCCTTACCTTGGGAGGAGCCTTTAACAAATCATATGTACTCATTTTGCGAACTGTGATTGCTTTGCGTTTCAGCATGATAATCTTTGCTTGACTTCATACGTTGCTATATTATGCTGCATGCTGATCAACACGTTTGATTTGCTTTCTCTTTGCCTTGTTTTCCTTTTCAAGGGCCAAGATCAGAGGGCGGTCTGATCTCACAGTCTCTTTGCCATTCTGGGTGATTTCTTAAAACAAAAAGACGTATCAGCATACAAAACCCCATCCCATTAACCTTCTTATTTTAAAACAGTATTAACTGCAATGAAGTATTATAAATCTTTTTATTTTCTGAGCTGCTCTACTGGCAGCCTTCTCCCAGTGAGCCCCTCCTAAAAGGGGCTAATTAAGGAATCTCTTTGCTCTGCTCTGTTCTTATTATCTCTCTCTTCTTGCCCTATGTCACTTCCACCCAAACTTCTCTTTGCAAAGCTTCACAGTAGTTTCTCAGTCTTCCTCCTACACAGCCACACACAGCTCCAGGTGGCAGGTATCAGATGTGATTTCCCACACATGAGCTTTAAGATCATAGGTTGTGAATCAGCTTGATCAGAAAACTTTAATTTACACTGGGGGCATGTGCCTGGACGCTCATTAGAACAGCAATACCAGTGTTTCTCACAAACACCACATTGCAATAATACTAACACAGCCTGCCAGCCTCTTGATGCACTAAAAGCTCCCCAAAAACTCATTCATCTCTTCTATCTAAACTCTGTTTTACAAAATATCAGTCTTTTCTAGTTCTCTTCTTGCAGAATCTAATTGAGCACTGTGTCTACTTACAGTCATTTCACTGCCTTGCAAAAAGGCTGCGCTTGTCACAGCAAAAACTCTGATATGCCCAGAGACACAGACACACGCACCCCCCCACACTTTATCTCAAATTCACTAGATCCAAGGCTTGAATTGCTATGGGGGGGCAAATTCTTGGAATTCCTTTAATTTGCTTTACCATAGTTAAACATAAATCACCATACCATAGTTCTTCTGTGTAAAATGCAACTCTTGTTGCAAAGAAAATCCTAAAATCTCCACAAACACTACTATACAATCCGAGAATCAAATTACCACAATGCAGTGGAAGAAAATCACCACACAAAATCACTGGGAAAGGGCATATCTCTCAAAGTGCCCACTTTTCTCAACACAACACAGCATACCATAATTCAGCATTTACTCACATCAGTTTTCCCTGGACACAATCAAAATAACAGCACACAGTCCAGACATCCAGGACAAAGGAACTCTCTGAGCTCGTACTCATGGTTAAAATGTACCAGATCTACACAAATCACTACATTTAAACACAATAAATGACATCACTGAAGGTTCTCCACTCGTTCCGCTTCTCTGTGGGACACTTCTCTCCCTGCCCCCACAGCCTGCTGCAGCCGGCACCTCAGGCCTCACTGGGCTGCTTCAAACATGGGTAGTACTCACCCCCCCCAGCACCATGGATGAACTCACTTGTTCGCTTTCTCTTTCATAGACCACACACTCGCACGATTACAGACACATTCACATTAATCACGCAATGCATTAACCATACAATGATACAATGTCTGACACACACACGCATAGATATTCACTCGACCCACCCCCAGGGTCGCTAGCGGTCCACCCTATCAGAACGATGAACCCCGTCTCTAGTACAGCTGCTCCATCAGCTACACCCAGACATCTCTGAGTGATTTACTCCCTAGCTCTCTTTTCCCCTGGGGGCCCCTCAGTACATACCGTATTCTCCTCTGCAGGCCAGCAGGTCCTTGTCTGTCCTCGCAGGAGGCAAGTCGAGACGAACGGAGCCCCACCAGGAAAAAAATCTTAGGGCACACCTTGGAGGTCCGTGTATCCCCCCTGCCCCTGCAGGGACAGAGAACTCCTGGCTTGGCTCGCCGTAATGTTTTGTGAAGAAAAGAACTCCACAACTTTGTAGAAGTTGTAAAGCTGCCATGTTTGTTTATTGCAGTGCTGGACGCATGCGGAGATTTTTCTCCCTAAAAGGCATGCGTACCTCTGAGAACTTCAGGTCTGTTTTTATCTGTCATTCAAATACATATCCATACAGTTTCACAATAGGTTCATACATATTCATTTTTATGGGTTTCGTGTGACATTTACCGCTAGTTCCTTTTTATCAGAAAAAATCCCGAGGTCAGGTTGACTTGTCCTTACAGCAGTCCCTGTCACTCTCTATCATCTTCTGTGTCCCCCCCCTTTATCTCTGTCCTTCACTGAACTAACATCACTGAGCTTAGGCCTTGCAGTCTGGCTAAATAACTATGGTTTCTAACCACAGACTCAATTCAAAAATGTACATTTCACCAAATTAAAATGGATTTCTATCCTGGAAATTTTTCACTTTGCCTTGTTAGGACTCTGCTCTAGCAGGATGTTGATGACAGCTTCTTCTCTGCCTGGCATGCCTTCACAAAGATAAAGCTATGTTTATGGCCATATGGGCCATTCATTTGTCAAAAATATCCAGTTAAAACATCATTGACAGGTGTAAATATGTGCTTCTTCACTGGTACCTACACAGAATTGTTTCTCCCCCTCCTGAAGCACGTGTGTATACTGGGTGAGCACGATATACCAGTGACTGCACTGAGATGGTTCCAGCACTGGCACGTAGGAAGTATCTATCTATCGCTGAGCTGAAGAAAGTGAGGAATGCCAAAGGCCTTATGGCTGGGCTGCTCAAAAACATATGGCCCAACCACCTTTGTTAGAGAGAAAGCAAATTAGGAGTGGAGGAGTACCAGAAGCTTTTGAACCTTCATGTCTTTCAGTCTAGTCTCCAGGAAATGTCTCTAGGAAAAGTGCATTTGTTTAAACTTCATGACAATGGAACAGTTGAACCAGTGGGAGACAGGCATGGTTGAAGAAATCTTACAGCCTTTGGCCTGGAGGAACAGCCTTATTGACTGTAAGGTCTCCTTGTGACTTTGAAACCAATGAATTTGCATATGCTAGCAATACTTGACAGAATCCTGCTATGTGGCCAATAGCAGTGCCTGTACTAGGTCTCCTCTTGAAATAACCTGATATTAAGCTGACAGCTGAAATCTACTGTAGTCTCTGGGAAAGAGTGAAGTGCCAGACTACAAGCATTCAGTTAATCTACATGCACACTGATCTCTGCATTGGTGAAGAAACAAGATCATGAAAGCCAGGACTGTCTACTGACTAGAAGCTAGAAGTACACAAATCTGCAAATAACAGTTCCAATTTTAGTAGAGATCATAACTAATCATGAACGTACAGCTTAGCTAGAGATGAAATCAGGAGGATTAATCCATTTGCACATTTGCACAGGGGGTGCTGAAGTGGTGACTGCAATCAGGTCCTTAAACACAGGGTGTAGCTGAAATAAAAGTGATGGCCATGATGTTGGAGTTGAGTTATATGGAGTATGCTGTACAGAGGTAAATTGAGGAGACAAAGACTTCTTTTCTGGGAGATTTTCTGTTAGTTGAATGTCTGACACCCAAATGTCCTCTACCTTAGCCAGAATTACCAGGCGTGATGCAGACTCTGCTAAATGAAGATGTATGACAGTCTTACGGAGGTGAACAGATCAACATCAAAGGTCTTTCCAGTACAAAAATCTATTTAACCAGTGTGTCTAACCTCAGCAAATGAACAGTTCTGACCACACACTTTCAAACACTTGAAATAACTGCTGTAGCTGTGGGCTTACTGCTCTAAAAGGTCTTCAACTTTCAGAAAAAAATATGACAGGGAGCTGTAGGACAAAATAACAACTAGAAGAAAGAGGAATGTATAAAAGGACCTTTTTCTTCTACTGCTAAGCAGTAAAGTGTCAAAATTAGTAGCAATTTGTCCTAAGGAGAGAAACTGTCCAGAGCAGGTGAGGTAGTCACCTCTGACTGGATGTGAGACTTTCTGTGGCTCATACTGTAACAGTTCTTAGACTATACATCTGATGTAAGGAACAAGGGTTACTCACACTGTAGAAACTTTATTAACAGTGTGATGCAGTTTGAGATTTGATCAGCTAAGTGTGAGCAGTATTGAGGTCACAGGGTCTTGTCTGATTTTGACAAGTTTGGGCAGTAGCCTGAAGAATCAAGAGGGGAGAGATTGCATATTCTCTATTCACATACTGGCGATTCGCCATCAAAATGCTGTATCCAGTTCTTACAGCCAGTTGCGGTAGGATGTCAGAAAATGGGCTACAGATCAGAGAGGATCTTAAAGAAGAGAGATTTAAAAGACACGTCAGTAAAAGACTTGGGGAAGTAAATCTACTTATGCAGAAGAGAGGATAAGTAAGTCAGCAAGAGGTTAATGAATGATTGCAGCAACTTAACAATTCCTCTTAGGAGTTCTGAAAGCTATAAAACAGAAGTCAAAACAAGATATGTTTTATATTGATTCAGTGATAGATAATGCAGGGAATTGGCCTGGGAAAGAGAAGTTACTGCAAAATTATAAGCAGAATTTAAGCACCAATACAGAAAATTCTAGCCTAATCCATTTCTTTTTTTTTTGCTACACATATTCTTACTGTCAGAAGCCAATAATGGAGATGAAAGAGGAAGCAAGTTCGGCTACAATTTAAAAGCCTCTGAAGAGCTAGGGGCAATGCAAGGCAGACCAGGTGTAGGAGACATTTAGACTTAATGAGAGGCATAGGCAGTGGCATTCCAGCTCCAGGGCTGCACCCAAACAGATGCTGATTCTGTTAGCAGCCTGACTCCCCACAGCACAGCTTGCAGAACAAGCAGTGAAACTGAAGCATTGTGTGGTTTATATGGGTTTTATTGTAAAGTTGGTTATTTTTCATAAGTTACAATTATGGTTTGGCCCTTGGTTCCCGCCATGTCCTCCCTCATAATGGTTTATTCCTCCTGCCAGTTACCTGTCCATCATTGTAACCACCTCGCCTTTATTTTGAGAATTTTCGATGTCAATCATCCCTTACTTAAGATATGATTTTTCTCCTGAGTCTTTTCCCTCCCCTGTGCCATTCTTATTGGTTCAGTTGTGTCCCTCGCTCCTCCCCTGGGCTTCGTTCATTGGTTCCCTCGTGTCTCCTCCATCACGCCCATCCCCTTTATCAGTGCTTCTCGAGCTGTCATTCTCTGACACCGTCACTGGCCCCACCTGGGTCAATAAAGTGCCTTGGCACTCATATGTGTGTCTGCTCCTTCCTTCCTTCCTTCCTTCCTTCCTTCCTTCCTTCCTTCCTTCCTTCCTTCCTTCCTTCCTTCCTTCCTTCCTTCCTTCCTTCCTTCCTTCCTTCCTTCCTTCCTTCCTTCCTTCCTTCCGACACTTCCTTCCTTCCTTCCGACACTTCCTTCCTTCCTTCCGACACTTCCTTCCTTCCTTCCTTCCTTCCTTCCTTCCTTCCTTCCTTCCTTCCTTCCTTCCTTCCTTCCTTCCGACACTTCCTTCCGACACTTCCTTCCGACATTTCCTTCCGACACTTCCTTCCGACACTTCCTTCCGACACTTCCTTCCGACACTTCCTTCCTTCCTTCCGACACTTCCTTCCTTCCTTCCGACACTTCCTTCCTTCCTTCCTTCCTTCCGACACTTCCTTCCTTCCTTCCTTCCGACACTTCCTTCCGACACTTCCTTCCGACACTTCCTTCCTTCCTTCCGACACTTCCTTCCTTCCTTCCTTCCTTCCGACACTTCCTTCCTTCCTTCCTTCCTTCCTTCCTTCCTTCCTTCCTTCCTTCCTTCCGACACTTCCTTCCTTCCGACACTTCCTTCCGACACTTCCTTCCAACACTTCCTTCCTTCCTTCCTTCCTTCCTTCCTTCCTTCCTTCCTTCCTTCCTTCCTTCCTTCCGACACTTCCTTCCGACACTTCCTTCCGACACTTCCTTCCGACACTTCCTTCCGACACTTCCTTCCTTCCTTCCGACACTTCCTTCCGACACTTCCTTCCGACACTTCCTTCCGACACTTCCTTCCTTCCTTCCTTCCTTCCTTCCTTCCTTCCTTCCTTCCTTCCTTCCTTCCTTCCGACACTTCCTTCCTTACGACACTTCCTTCCTTACGACACTTCCTTCCGACACTTCCTTCCTTCCGACACTTCCTTCCTTCCAACACTTCCTTCCTTCCGACACTTCCTTCCGACACTTCCTTCCGGCACTTCCTTCCGACACTTCCTTCTGACACTTCCTTCCTTCCGACACTTCCTTCCTTCCTTCCGACACTTCCTTCCTTCCTTCCTTCCTTCCTTCCTTCCTTCCTTCCTTCCTTCCTTCCTTCCTTCCGACACTTCCTTCCGACACTTCCGACACTTCCGACACTTCCGACACTTCCTTCCGACACTTCCTTCCGACACTTCCTTCCAACACTTCCTTCCTTCCTTCCTTCCTTCCTTCCTTCCTTCCTTCCTTCCTTCCTTCCTTCCTTCCTTCCTTCCTTCCTTCCTTCCTTACGACACTTCCTTCCTTACGACACTTCCTTCCGACACTTCCTTCCTTCCGACACTTCCTTCCTTCCTTCCTTCCTTCCTTCCTTCCTTCCTTCCTTCCGACACTTCCGACACTTCCGACACTTCCTTCCGACACTTCCTTCCGACACTTCCTTCCAACACTTCCTTCCTTCCTTCCTTCCTTCCTTCCTTCCTTCCTTCCTTCCTTCCGACACTTCCTTCCGACACTTCCTTCCGACACTTCCTTCCGACACTTCCTTCCGACACTTCCTTCCGACACTTCCTTCCGACACTTCCTTCCGACACTTCCTTCCTTCCTTCCGACACTTCCTTCCGACACTTCCTTCCTTCCCCTCAGTGCTTTGCAGTCCTGCTCTCACCTGTGTCACCACGTCGCAGACGGAGCCACTGCTCGGGGGTTCTCGCAGAGAACCTGGGAGTGCTGGGATTCGTGGTCTCCACCGGTCACTCTGGGAGCGGCTAGCTGGCACCTGTCAGCTGCTGTGGCCACGGGACGAGACTGCATGAAACAAGGAAGGCCAAGTGGTTTGTCCTTCTCCTCCAGTCTTTTATTAACTCAGTTGATGGACATAAGCAAAATAACAGTCTTGGCATTTGTCTTTGCGCGGTGCAAATTATGGTTGCTGACATTAGAAGAACTTTAATTCATTCAAGTCTCCTTTCTGCATACATGTGTTAAGGGTGTCTGATAACCAGTGTGGGACACAAGAGCTTAGTATAAGGTGAAATTAAAAGCATGCTTCAGAAAGAGATAAGTGTGTGACTTCCAGTGTTTGTGATTCCAGTAACAGCATCAAAGTTCAACCATGTACTAGTTGGGATCAACAAGGAGTTGTGGTGAGGCAAGGAGCTATAGCAAACATCCTCATGGGAGAGTTTGAAGGTCAGGGCTGGTGGATGAGCAGCTCAGCAGCTCACTTTGGCAAGGCCAAAGAATGAAAATGTATGAGCCTCTCACTGAACCATCTCTTTTCAAATGGAAAGGAGATCCAGAAGAGGTAGTACTTAAGTAGACTATGCAGTAAATTAAAAAGGCATTACTGCACCATGAGCAAAGGTCTGTACCCAGCCTCTTTTTTCAAAAATATGTCTACAGAAATGGACCCCCATTTTTTGTATTGATTTCTGCATCAACTATACTGGTTCCGCAGAATTTACTTAAATCTTATTTTGGCAGTTCTGGTAGGGAAAACTTGCCCCTTTCCTTCTGGCAAACACATTTCTCAAGAAAATGTATTGCAACAAATTTCCTTTATGAAATGGCCTTAAGTTTTTCTACCAGACAGTCCAGAAAAACATATATTTTAATTTAATTTTCATCTACATTTGCTTTGTATTTTAGCTCTAAATTTTTTTTAAATCCATTTTCTTTATTTTTAGCTTTGATTTTTTTCAAAACTAAGGTAATGTCTACTTCTCTATCATTTTGCAATTTGAAGAAACAAAATAAGAGAGCATAGGAACAGCAATTTCTTCCAAAAGTCCCTTCTTATTCTTCTTTGGGAATAAGTAAATAGAAACAAGAACTTGAAAGAAAGTGAAACAAAAGGAAGCAAAAAGATGAAACTTTTTCAGCTGTAAAAAAATTATTTAAAGTGCTCATTTTGAAGCACAAAAAACTTCCCATTTTTTACTTTTAAAGCTGAAATATATTTTAAAAAGGCATAATATATATTTTCATTCTTGCCTGATATAAAATCCTAATTGAAAAAAGTCTGGGACATTGTTGGAAAGTATTCTGGTAAAAGGTGTATGCCAGTCCTGCTCTCTGTCAGTGGCAACAGCAGCATTAATACCTCTGAAGGCCAATAACACTTCTGTAAATCTATTATCTCCTTGTCTTTCCATCCTGACATATATATGACCCTAGTTCCTTCAGTTGTTTTTCACAGATGTCCTTAATGGCCATTTACCTTTCTGGCCCAATAGGGGACCACCACCTCTTTGTTTTGTGGCACTGCTGGTCCCATTGTGTCAACAGTGCTTGTTATTGAACTCTCCCACTTGCTCTGACAGATACATTGAGTAAGAATGATATTTTGGCATTCACTGAGAGCAACATTTGTGATGTGTGCAGGTTTTTCCTAATCTTTCTTCATTGTTTTCTTCTGTCTCCCCTGGTCCCACTGTTGGAGAGGAAAAACTTGTTTTGACTACCTGTGAGGCACAGAAATCTCTGCTTTGTCTCATGTGCAGGAGCAAGTACCAGGATGTTTGCTCTTATTTGTCTCTCTGTAGCTGCCTGAGCTCATCTGCACAGTATAACCTGTGTTTGACAAAAACAGACTTTAAAAAACTTCTGTTGATATTTTTGAAAAAATGTAGAATTGGTATATTATTTGAAAAACAATTCCCTTTTTTTTCTGTGTTAACTGTTTCAATGAGAATAAATCTCTCTGATTAAAAGCCATTTGGGTGAAAACCTTTACTTTCTTGAAAGCATTTCACTAGTACTCAGCACTTTCCCATGCTTGCTGAGATCAAACAAGAAGAAAGCTTTGTTTTGCACCTCCTGATAGGGTGCTGCAGGATATTTATCCCATGGTTGCCTCCCTTAAGTCAATAGGACTGCTGATGTCACTCTAAGCAATCCAGCAATCCACAACACACAGTGATGTTGGGAAAGAAATGGTACTGTGCCATTAGTGTCTCATGTCAGCACCTACAGGAGCAAAACCCCTGTGTGGACCTTGGGCACCACCAGCCCAAAGGCA
The DNA here is from genome assembly GCF_027579445.1 of Ammospiza nelsoni. NCBI lineage: Eukaryota > Metazoa > Chordata > Aves > Passeriformes > Passerellidae > Ammospiza > Ammospiza nelsoni. The sequence goes on from NC_080669.1 coordinate 16,549,410, forward strand.
AAGGATGGTCCCTGGTGGTTCCTGCACCAGCTGAGGCTCAGCTACTCCAAATGAAAAGCTCACCTCTTCTGTAAGTTGACAGAAACAACTTTTGAGGGTGCCAAAGTTTTATATGTTGTCTTGAAACCTCATGACTGAGCAAACTTTCCCGCATGGAAGGGGCTTTTGTTGGTAACCATGGGCGTTTTCCAGCATTTATTTTTATTTATTTCTATCCTCACCATGAAATGTCTTGCTTGAGGCTTTGTGCATCCCACTGCATCCATATCCATTGCAGGACAGAAAATAAATGATTTCCACTTTTCTAAGAGAGGATGGGAAATTTTTTGAAGAAGATCCAATTCTTATCTCATTTCCACCCTTCTCCTTCATATAAGACACCAAAATCTGTCAAGTAATAAGCAATCTGCATATGTGCGGGACTGAAGGACAGAACCCGCCGCCCTCCCACAGCTTCTTAAAGAACAAACCAGGTCCGTTCAGTTTCTGGTACTAAGCTACCCATTACTCTTTGACTTGAATAAAACTGAAATGGTTCAAAATCACCTTATTTCTCCTGCAGCAGCATGGCACAGATGCCTTCAGATCCCTGCTGAGGGCAGAAGTTACATTCTCCCCATCATTTGAATAAATGGCAGCAGCCACTGTTCCTCAGAACTAGATACAGTTAATTGCTCAGATCAGACTTTTCCAGACTGTATGATTGCACACAGTTCTTTCTCATGAGATGTAGGTAAGAGCTGTGTCTAGATGTTACTAAGCAAAGAACTTAGTAAAGAGTACTAAGAGTACTAAGCAAAGAGTAAGATATAATATCTCTGTTTGAGGTCTACAATAATACAGAGTTACTCTTGATTTTTTCCACATTTGCATGGTGCTTTACTAGGTCAGTTTTCCTCTTTTCTTTAGGTTCCTTTGCTTGAAAACTGCTTCAGGACCTTAGTGATTGACTGAACCTTCAGTTTCATCTCTCTTCACTGTAGGGTGCCATCCAAGTCACTTCAATGAGTCTATTCACACAACAATGTGCACAGTTGATTAAGCAGTGCCCCAAAACAGTGCCTGGAAATGAAGTCAGTTGTCAAATGTCCACTGTTTCACTGGGAGATATTCTTTAAGATTTGAATTAAACTTTTTTTTGTAAGGACGACTTTGCACCATAATATCATTAAAAAAGAAGAGGAGATAGGGAAAATACAGCCTGCATTGTTTGTTACAAACAAAATTGCCTCTGAATGTAAAGTACTTCTTAAGGTTTATCCTCACTGATTTCTAGGCAGACAGTGAATTTCAGAGACTATAGTAAGTTGCACAGTCAAAGTTCATCTTTATTAAATAAAACTCTGAAGCACGTGTTTACTTTTAAATCCAAGCCTGTGCATACATGCTTTGCTGATCACAGTCATAGATTTTATGTTCCATTTGGGTTTTGAGATCACATGTCCTATTCTGGGATTATGCAAAGAGGCAGCATTAGGAGCCCAGGAACTGCAGCACCTGGAACAGCTGATATGCATTTTAAGGCAAGGACATGCACATCACAAGTCATGTGCATGCCATAAGCATGTAACTTGCTTAATATGTATGTAGCTGAGAAAGGTCTTCAGCTGAAGGTCATGCAGACACAAATGCTTTGCAGATGGAAAAGTGGAAGGAGGAACTATGTGTCCGTATGATTTGTGCCATGCTACAGAATATAGGAGGGTGACTCTCCTGAGCTATATCTATTGTGGAGGTAGAGAACTGTTAAGAAAAACTTCACCTGAGAATTTAAAACTGGGAAGACTACAGAATTTCACCAAAATGTATTGTATGTGAGTGGTTACTTACACACGGAATGGACTTTGTACTACTGAAATTACAGTCAGAATTTACTTTGTACACGCATGAGGCTGGAAGGTCTTTGAGCGTACTTCTGCCGTGTTCAGTGCAGAGGAGCTGCCTAACAGAGCCAGAAGAGTCTGGAAAATTCTGTGGAAAGTAGCAAAGGACCAGTTTTTGTGATCCTGAACCCATCACAAGCACATTATGTCTCTGTCATGGTTTGACACTGGCACAGAGCCAGTGCCCCCATGAGAATACCCTCTCCCTGGTGTCTACTGTGAGATGTGACCAGGATTAAGCAAAGCAGGCTCCTACTTAAAAATAAAGAAAACTTTATTAACTAAACTACAAGAAAAGAAAAGAAAAACCAAGGAGAATGAAAACCTTACGAAAGCATTTTCCTCCTCCTCCCCCACCAAATTTCCCAATGCAATACATTCCCCTCAAAATCACCAACTCTCAGTCTGGCACCACACTTTAGAATACTCAATCTTCAGTTCATGAAGAGGAGAGGAGTCTTTCTCGCACCATAGGCTTCCCCTGGAAACACAGTTGAAACCTTGTGTGCTTCCATGTCACTCAGCACCGCCCGGAAGAATCCTTTGCCATCGTGACACCTTCCTTCCATGCCCAGTGCTCTCACCACTGTGCATGGACCAGAGCTGCTTCTAGGGTTGTCTTTCAAGGATGCCTTGTCTCACTCCAAAAAAAGGCACAGTCTTTCCTTCAAGACATCTGTCACCTCCAAATTTTTTGCACCCCCTGGGGCCGAGGGGTACCCACACTGAACCCTCCTGGTTCTGAGGCACTGCCTCCCCCTAAATGCAGTCTCTGTGTCACAAGAAAAAAAAATGGTTCCGTCTATGGCCACACAAGAAAAGTCCAGCCAAAAGGCCACTCCGTCATCTCTCCCCCCACTCAAGAGTCTTCTGCACTTCCCTCGTGGCCCATCCCCTCTTATCTCATCTCTTATGTCTCTTCTCATTCAGCTCCAGGAGGATCAGCATTTGCAAGGTTTCTATCATGCAAGAAAAGGGTTAAAAATTTCAGTCTTTGCCTGTCCAGAGCTCCAGAACTCCCACGCTGCCCTGCCGCGCACCTTCCTGCCACACTCCCCCCTTCTCCTCCTCGGCCAGCCACTATCAAATTCAGACGCCGGCTCTCCCTCTCTCTCTCCCCTGGGAGGGGGGGGAGTGGCTGCCCGCTGTCTTTTGGTGCTCCTCCACCCTTCCATCCTCAAGGGCCTCCTCACCCCCTGTCTCTGTCCAGGCCCAGGCCTACCGCAGGGCTGCCCCTCCCCCGCCCAGCAGCAGCAGCTGAACGGGGGAGGGAGATCCGACCTCTTTCCCTCGAAGTCCCAAGAGAGCTTCCCAGGGGAGCAGCTCTGGTTTTTAACCCCAGTGTGTTCTCAGAGGGGTGTCCAAACCTCAGTGGCTACACCAGGTGCCAATATTAAAATCTGAACACCTATTGGTGGCCACAGAATATCCCAAAAAAATAAAAACCTACTTTCTATCAATGTCTCAAACCATGACAGTCTCTAAGTTGTGTTAATGCCTATCATTGATGTATTCAGTACTGTTAAAATCAATTTCAATCTAAAATGTTTTGGTTCTATGGTAACTTCTAGAAACTATCTTCTTAAAGGTCTGATAATGTCAGTGGAAAAAATGTCAATTTATAGACACAAGGTCTGTGTCTATAAACCCTTGGCTCCATCTCAGAATGCAGCCTCCCAAAATAGATGGAAAATGCCATATTTTTCACTCCAAGATTTTGCCATTACTTTTTCCCTCTGCCCATGTCCATACCTTGTCTGTCATTAGGTGGACATAGACTTAAATTCAGAACAGAAGGGTGCCCATATAATGAGGGCTTTTAAGATCGTGTTAGACATGAGCACTCAAGTCAGGAATCTTCCCGTTTGTTTGGCTGACTCTGCCTGGCAGCACGGAAATTGACCTCTACCCTCTATGATCCTTTTGTGAGCCCTTCCAAAGCATAAATTCTATGCTTCTGTGTTGCCCCTCTCCATCAGAATTCTTATCTTTTTCTCCTGAGCACAACAGGATGTGCAATGAGCCACAGACTCCTTCAGGAAAGTCTGCATGTTTAGCCTCCAGACTATTACCAAAGAAATCACCTTGAAGCAAAGCAGGCATTTGGCACTGTCATCTGTCTTGCAGAGAAAAAAATAATTCCCTTGGCCTCACCAAAGCTGCTGATCTTTGGTCTTTGCCCTTAACCACTGGATGCAGCCTTCTGTCTGCTGATGGGCAACTGCCAACTCAGGGAGGTTTTAGAGCACTAAATCCACAGAACATGATGTAGGAAGAGGGATGTGCTTGTGCCTCACAGTCCTTCTCATGTGCTAAAACAGATGATTGTTTCCCCAGCCCCTGCCACAGCTTGGGTTATATTCTAAATATATGTGGCTGGGTAAAGACTCCAATTTTCAGCAATGCAGTCTACACTGTAAAATGGTGAGAAAGAAAGAAGCACTGAGAGTCCACATAACCAAAGATGTGGGGTGTCTGATTTTGTACTTTAAATACATTTCCTGTCTAGGGAAACGAGGCACAGCATGGAGTCTACTAATGAACCACGTCAGAAATCGTGAATCTGTGTGCCCGTGTGGACTGTGAACCCCTACTTTTCCTTTGGTCTTTGCCTTTAGACATGTGACTTGTCTAATCGCAGGTCCTTCAGATGTTCAGACTTAAATTATGAAGGTCCCAGATTACTTGTGGAGTCCTGAGGTTCTCCCTTTTGCCATGAATAAGACACATGGGGGGTAGACACATGGGGCAGTTTGCAGAGGTCTAGCATCCGCTTCCATACTGATGCTTATGAAGCAATGATTGATCCTTTGTTTCCCCTTTCCTGCCAGGGAAGGGATATAAAATGCCTTCCCTCAGTTCTACCTCCAGTTGAAAAAATCTTTTCTACATCCTTCATCTCAAGCTGGTCTGAATTTCTGGAAACCATGGGCCTGATGTGAAGCAGGTTGAGGGGACAAAGGGCAGTCTTTGGCCTTCAGTTCTTTTCCTGGTTTTCACAGGTGCTGACGGTTAAGGACTGGAAAGGCAGCTGGACATTCAGCTTTTCAGAGAAATCTCACAGCTCTAGCACGTTTGCTCTGCTTTGCTTTCCTTCATACAGTCCCCATCACTGCACTTACTCAATATTTAGGGGCTATTCACTCACCTCCCCTCCAGACACATGCTGTGCTGCGCCCTCTGCTTTCCCTGCTTCTGCCCCTCCACTTCCCACAGCCTGTTCCAGTGGCATCACAACAGGCATTTTTTGCAAGGATGCAACCAACAGAGCAATAAGGAGCATTCTGCACAGCTCCTGCAGCAGTTTTCTTGCTGGGGCCTCCCCACGGATCCTTTCAGAGGCAGAGATGGTAGGCACAGGCAGTGCGGTGTGGGGCGAAGAGAGCAAATGGACACAAACACTGGATGGCAAGGAGGAGAGAGAATTGCAACAGAGCAGGAGGAGCCATCCATCCATCCATCCATCCATCCATCCATCCATCCATCCATCCATCCATCCATCCATCCATCCATCCATCCATCTCACTGCACTTCCCAGTGCTGCCAACTCCTTCTTGTCTGGACTGTATGTTACTGCTAAACCTCCTTGCAAGCCACAACTTGGTGACTTCAAAGAGACCATGCTGCTGCTTCTTTTCCTGAGGCAAGTCTGTGCCTAAGCATTGATATTGCAATATAAGGTTTTCCTGAGTGTTCAACTGGAAAGCAGTTCAGAGACTCAGATGGAGTCAATTTTATTTGGAAATGACACAAAAAGTTGTCCTTGCTTCTAAGCTTCATTGATGCACTCAGAAGCTTTCATTGATGATGTAATTACTGTCCACACCAAAGAGTCAAAGCATCATAAAATCCTTGGGCAGTCCCCTGTGGAAGGGGCTAGCAGCGGGCCTGTTGGCTAAAGGAGCGAGAAGTAAGAGGAAGAAGCTGAACCAAGGAGATTGAGAGAGGAAAGATGGGAGCCTTCTGCGACTGGAGGGGAAAAAACTGGAAAGTGTATCAGCCATTTTCACTAATAAAGTGTTGCCAACTGTTGCCAACAGTTGCTAACGGTTGCAAACGGTGCTAACGGTTGACAACTGAGACTAAGACTGAGTGTGCTTGTGGTCTCTGCTTTAATGTCGTGACCGCCTCAACTGTGACATTTTGGTGACCCCGACGTGATAAGAAAATAGTCGGTGGGGGCCCATACAGGGTCCTAGCAATTGGCATACGTTACCCACTGGGACGTAGTGGGGGAGGCGGCATTGGTGCAGCTGAGAGTGGCAGGTGGAAGCCACAGGGAGGTCCGGACCTGATTCTCTCAAATCAAGACACCTGGAAGTAGGTGAGCCACCAACTAGTAATAATGGGACAAAATTTATCTAAAGAGGAAGAAAATGTTCTGTCTACATGGAAAGTTTTGTTAAGAAATAAGGGAATTAATACGTCAGACTATGCACTTCGTAATATAATGCTGTGGGCTAAATCACAGAATTTTGGCACTGATCCCGACACAGCATTTAGTGTTAAGGCATGGAAAAAGGTCGGGGACAGACTTTGGCAAGTCATTCGAGCGGGAGATAAAACAGTTGTTGATCTAGCAGTTACTTGGAACTCACTCTTTGAGGCTTTAAAGGAATGGAAAATAGAGAGAGAAACAAGAGCAAGATGCGGACGAGGAGTCGGGCCTGATAACAGAACCTGACGGGAGGGCCTCTGAGGTAGAAGGGGGCTCTGATGGGAAGACTGCCAAAGCTTCCGGGAAGGCTACCAGAGCTTCTGGGCTGGTTGCCAAGGCTTCTGGGAAAGCTGCCAAAACTTCTGGACAACCTGCCCTAGCCTCTTCTTATCAGGCCCCTAAGCCTCCTTATCTCACACCTGTGCAGCAGCTCGCGATCGTGCCTGTATATACTACACCGCTACGCCAGTTAGCTGAAATGTCTCTAGCAGAGAGAGAAACCCAGCCACCTGCCCCCCACTTCCCTCCTCTCTGGTCCAGCCATCTGCCCCTCCGCTTCCCTCTAAGCGGCTTGAACAATCTGCAAGGCTGTATCCTCCGTTACTTGACAGTGACAGCAACAGTGAATCAAGTGATGAGTCGCCCGCAGTAACACCTAAGTTGGGGCAAGGAGCTCTGGTCCCTTCATCTCCTAAGAGCTCTAGCCTTGCTGCCCCATGGACTTTGCCTCCATGTCAAGTAACTGTGCTTCCTCAACACCCTCAGGAGTTCTGGGAATTTGTTAGGAGGAAAGCAGTTGAAGAAAATAATTGGGACATAATAGAAAGGTTAGGTGCTCCAAGAGTACCTCAGGAGAGCAGTGCCAATGCAAATGTTGCTTGCGATAATCCTATGGCTTTTCCAGTTTTCAAAGCAGTTCCTGGAACAGGACAGAACGACAGTCATCACGTCTTCGCCTGGAGGGTTGTGCAAGACCTCCAATCGAAAGTAGCTCAGTATGATATTAATTCCTCAGAGGTAATGCAATTAATATATGTGATTAATGCAGATTTGCTTGCACCTTATGACATCACTCATCTTGCTACAATTCTATTCCAACCAGTACAATATGGTGTATTTCAAGAAACTTGGAGGCGAGTGGCTGAGCGCACCGCTTTAACAAATATGCAGTTGCCTCAACACGACCCTTGTCATGCTGTGGGTGTTGATGTCCTACTGGGCACTGGGCCTTTTGCTAATCCAGATTTACAGGCAAGGTGGGATCCTTCGATTTTAGCACAAGCTCAGCAAATTGGCATGGGTGCTTTAACTAAAACAATGGAAATGGCAGCTCCAAAACAGAAATATATCACTATACAACAAGGGATGAGAGAACCATTTTTGCAGTTTGCAGAAAAACTTGCTGCCGCTATTGAGAAACAGGTAGATGATGAAACTTTGCGAGACAAATTGTGCATACAGTTGGCTAAAGAAAATGCAAACCCAGATTGCTGAAAGATTATTGACACTTTGCCTGGGGAACCCACCTTGTCTGAAATGGTTACTGCTTGCTCGAAAGTTGGTTCAGTTGAGCATAAAATGGCAGCTCTTGCTGCAGTGCTAAGACCTTCAGCAAAGTGTTATAATTGTGGACAACAGGGGCACGTAAAGTCACAGTGTACTGTCCGGAAAACAACATTTAGGCCAAGTGCAAGCAGCGATGTTGTACGTAATCGTTGTGCTAAATCTGGGCACTATGCTAAGCAATGCAGGAGTAAATATCATGCAAATGGTCAGCTATTGCTGGGAAACCCAAAGAGGAGCGCGAAGGGGCGCGTGGGGAAACAAATACCCCAACAACCGCAACAGAAAATGCGGGCCTTCCCAGCCCTGCAAAGCTACCCATTTGCGAACAATATTCAGGGGCAACAAGTGGGTCCGCAGGCATTGATACAGTAACCGCTGACACAGTAACCATTTTAACAAAAGAAATATGTAAGGTACCCCTTGATGCCTATGGTCCAATAGGACAGGGATTGAGTGCATTTTTGATAGGGAGATCAAGTACTACACTTAGAGGTATTCATGTGCATCTAGGGCTTATTGATGCTGATTATTTAGGGCAGATTCATGCCATGGTATCCATTGATGATCCTCCTGTCACTATTCAGAAAGGAACTTGCATTGCTCAAATTGTACCTTTTGTGAGTTCTGTTCCAAATACAGTGGACCGAAGTCGAGGCACAGGAAGCTTTGGATCAACAGGAGTACCTCAAGTGTTCTGGACTGAGAAAGTAACAGAGAGTCATCCAGAAAAGACATGCACTCTCACCGCCAGTGGATGTCATATCAGTAACAGGTTTGATTGATACTGGAGCAAATGTCACAATACTCTCGCGACTTTGCTGGCCTCAATCATGGCCTCTCACTCGTGCAAGTTTTGGACTCCTGGGATTGGGTGGTGCTACAACAGGTGGCCTGTCAGCCATTGTAATTAATGTGAAACATCCTGATGGCCAACAAGCTAACATCAGACCCTATGTTGCCGATGCTCCTCAAAGTTTGTGGGGATGAGATTGTTTTTCTCAATGGGGTGTCAAAATTACTACAGATTTTTAATGGGGGCCACTGTGTTGCAGGGCAATGAACATCCAGTTGTACCCCTGACATGGTTGACAGATAAGCCTGTCTGGGTTCGCCAGTGGCCCCTGACTACTGAAAAGCTTACTGCCCTGCAAGAATTAGTTACAGAACAATTGCAAGCGGGACACATTGAGGAATCATTCAGTCCCTGGAACACCCCTGTTTTTGTAATAAAAAAGAAATCGGGAAAATGGAGACTTTTACATGATTTACGGCAGATAAATGCTCTAATGGCAACAATGGGAGCTTTACAACCAGGCCTTCCTACACCTACGATGATTCCACAGGAATGGCAAATAGTTGTCATTGATCTAAAAGATTGTTTCTTCACTATTCCATTGGCTGAGCAGGACAAAGAAAAATTTGCTTTTACGGTGCCTTCTATAAATCATGCTGAACCGGATAAAAGATATCAATGGAAGGTACTCCCACAAGGCATGAAAAATTCGCCAACTATTTGTCAATGGTTTGTGGCACAGGCCTTGCCAAAAGTCCGGGAGCAATTTAAAAACTGCTACTGCTATCATTACATGGATGATATCTTGTTGGCATCTGACAACAAACAACAGTTGTCAGCTCTTAAACAATGTGCTGTGACAAATTTGAAAGCTTTTGGCCTGATCGTTGCTCGAGAGAAAGTGCAGGAACACATGCCTTGGAAATACCTAGGTATGTTGGTGACCAACACTCAAGTTATGCCTCAACCTGTAAAGTTAGACATTGATGTTAAAAGTGCTACTGATGTACAGAAATTGGTTGGTTTATTAGGTTGGATTCGATCATATTTAGGCATAACTAATCATCAGTTGCAGCCATTGTTTGATTTGCTTTCAGGCATCACTTCCTCTACTGATAAGAGGCAACTGACCTCATCAGCTTTTTGGAAGAAGAAGACCTTGGAAGAAGTTGAATTAGCCCTAGCACACAAATTTGCTAACAGGATAGATACCTCTGTTGGTGTTCAATTTTTTATTTTGAAAGACCATGAAATACCATGTGGAATACTATGTCAATGGGATGATAATTGGGAAGATCAACTGCATATTCTGGAATGGATATTTTTATCTTTCAGATCTCGGAAAACAGCTCCAGGACTTTATGAGCTTTTTGCAGATATTATCATCAAGGGCCACAGGCGTTGTCATGAGATTTTAGGACAGGACCCTGTGACCATTGTGATACCTGTACAACAGTGGTATTTTGAATGGTGCTTTCAAAATAATGAATTGCAATCTGCCTTATCTTGTTTTGCAGGCCAAATCTCATATCATTTGCCTTCTCATCCTGTTCTAACACTGACTAAAGAGATTCCTTTTGAAGGCAAGCAAATTTATTCTCCTGTTCCAGTGGAAGGTATAACGGTTTTTACAGATGGGTCCGGGAAAACCGGAAAAGCAGCTGTGGCTTGGAGAAAGGATGATCACTGGGAATGTCAGACAGTGATTCAGCAGGGATCTCCTCAACTGGTTGAACTTTCTGCTGTTCTTTTGGCTTTTACTTTGTTTCCTGGTTCTGTAAATACAGTTACTGATTCAGTTTATGTTGCCAATTTGGTTAAGCATTTAGATCAAACAGTGTTATATAATATTCAAGAGAAACCATTGTTTACCATATTAGTGAAGTTGTGGACAGTTATTGGTGCTCGAAAACATCCTTACTTCATCATGCACATTCGCAGCCATACATCATTGCCAGGATTTTTTGCTGAAGGTTATGCCTATGTAGACTCTTTAGTAGCTGCTGCTGCAATCAAAACTGTACCCAATGTGTTGCAGCAGGCAATTTTATCCCATCAATTTTTTCATCAGAATGCTCAAGCTTTACAGCAGCAATTCAAATTGTCTACTGCCGAGGCAAAATCTATTCTTTCCTCTTGTCCTGACTGTCATATGACTCATATCCCTCAGTATTATGGTACCAACCCTAGAGGTCTTTCTGCATTAGAAGAATGGCAAACTGATGTTACAAAAATGCCAGAATTTGGTCACTTCAATTATGTTCATGTTACAGTTGATACTTTTTCTCATGCAATGGCTGCTTCAGCATTCACAGGAGAAAAAACTCGAGATGCTATTCGTCATTTTTATCATGCTTTTTCTATTTTAGGTGTTCCGTGTCATGTAAAAACAGATAACGGCCCAGCATATGCTTCGCAGAAAATGCAAGCATTCCTTCGTGCCTGGGGCATTGAACATTCAACAGGTATTCCACATGTCCCCGCGGGCCAATCAGTTATTGAAAGAGCTCACGGACTTCTTAAACGTCAGGTTCAAAAACAAAAAGGGGGAATGCAACAGGAGTCACCTCAAGTGAGATTAGATAAAGCTGTTTATGTGTTAAACTTCTTGCGTCCCCTACCTGACTCACAGTTATCTCCAATCTTTTGCCTTTTTTCTTCTTTGAAATCTAAGCAACCAAATTTCCATAGAAATGTCAAGGTGTGGGTCAAGGATTTGATTACTGGTATATGGTCTGGTCCAGTAGAATTGATAACCTGGGGGAGGGGTTATGCTTGTGTTTTGACAGATAATGGTCCTCGATGAGTTCCTGCTCGCTGTGTCAAACCTTACCTAGACCGTGCAGGAAAGGACAGGATCGATGGTTCCGCAGCTGAAGCAGAACGTGCGGATGACACTGGCTAAGACCATATATCAGTAATTAAAGATGGATGAAGGACAGGAACGATTGCATTAAGAATGAGAATTCTGTTGATGGTTGTGATTGTGATTTTGTGTGTCCCCTCTCTGCTTGGATTTTTGCAAAGGGCCCTGCAAAAATCCATAGCAGCTGTATTTACAGTTCAAAAACAAAAAAGGGGGAATTGTGGAAGGGGCTAGCAGCGGGCCTGTTGGCTAAAGGAGTGAGAAGTAAGAGGAAGAAGCTGAACCAAGGAGATTGAGAGAGGAAAGATGGGAGCCTTCTGTGACTGGAGGGGAAAAAACTGGAAAGTGTATCAGCCATTTTCACTAATAAAGTGTTGCCAACTGTTGCCAACGATTGTTAACGGTTGCAAACAGTGCTAACGGTTGACAACTAAGACTGAGTGTGCTTGTGGTCTCTGCTTTAATGTCATGACCGCCTCGACTGCGACAGTCCCCTGTCTCACCCCTCCAACCTTTCCAAAGAGCAGCCCAGCACTTCTTGCAGCACAAAACCCCAAGAGGTATGTCATCCATTCAAATCAGCCTTTAAATGTGTGGGAAACAGCCAGAGATTATTTGATATGCCTGTAGAACAAACCATTATCGAAACAGACAAACAGAGCTACCATGGGAAATTTCTGTAAATGAATTACAGATTATAAGGTATCGGTTATTATTTAAATGAACAGAAACAAGCAAATATACATATATGTGTCCTTTTGTGATCATGATCAGTATATATGTAAACAATATATGTTTAAACACGTATATATACATATCTGTTTCTATATCACAGTTTTCATTTATGAGCTTTCTGGCTGTCATCCCTCAAACTGTGCTTGAAAGCAAACTGTGTGTTTTTTATGTGTGGCATAGTAGCTTGAAAATTGATTTTTTTGAAGCACTTTGAAAAGGGCAAAGAAAAAGTAAGAACAGAGTTCATCATGACTCAGCAGAAGGATACACGGAGCAGCAGAGGCCTTGACTGAACATGTTATGCCATGGCACTGGTGTCCTTCCATGAACTCTGAGAAGCTGGGAAGTCAAGATTTGAACACCTTTAGAAGGGTTGTCTTATTTGCTGTGTTCTGCAATTGTTTACATTTAGAATCTTTAACCTTTCTGTATAACCTTCTATCTGTTATGTTGGCAGACATTCAAAAATGGAAAAAAAATTACAAAGCACTATATTAAAAAAGGTAGTTACTGAAAGCACAGTATGGTCAACTGAGGTGCAGTGCTCCAGCCCAAAAGATATGTGCACCCCTTTTTTGCCCTGCATGCTCCCCACATGGACAGGACTCAGTAAGGGAGTGTCTTTCTGCTGGAATATCTTGGAAGAGGTTAGGGAGGGGACATGGGCAGACCACTGAAGGCGTCTTTCTGGAGGCAGTGGGTGTCAATGTCAGAGGACTTGAGACAGTCCATCACCTTAACTTCTGCTAGTCAAGGAAGACTGTCTGGCTGGAGTTATTCAGGCTCTCTGTGTAGCTGGCCAAAATCTGTTTGTCTCAAGTCGTCTGGATGAGAAAGGTGATTTTACGAGTTTTGCAATGTTTAATCAGATGGAGAAAAAGCCTTGCTATTTCTCTGTAGGGAATTACTGTAAAAAGAATGTTGAATATGTGGACTGTAAAGAAGTAATGTTAATCACTGGCCTAATGACTGTTATTATGAGGATTAAATAATAATTTTCTGTAAATTGGCTATAGATATTAATTATTGTTAATCAGCATCATTCTTAATACTGTAGTTCATTGTGAAATCTCTTGCAGGCTTTATACTTTGAAAAGCTGTATTTGGCATTGCTTTGAGAAGTTCTCAGTCACAATAATATTTTAGTATAGTTTCTTTTTGGTTCAAGGATGTAGTGACTTTACAAGTAAATGCATGAATGCTTGAATACCATACATGACCACTCTGATAGTGGGACTGATTAACAGTGGCTCTGGTTTCTGTTCAATCTTATTCAAACTCTTTTATCTGTAATTATTATAAAAATATCCTGGATTTTGTTTTTCTCTCAGATGGCAGTGACACTAGTTAGAAGGCTATACCTCAGTGATAATCCACAAATTAAAATAATAAATTGCAAACACTACAGGACCTGGAAGAAACCATTACAGTCTATTAGTTGCAGTTCAGAGTGCTAATGAGGTGCTTGCATCAGGCTTACTGGGAGGGTCTCTACTTGACTGCACTGCCAGCCACAGTGCCTTAGCAGCGCAGGCGGATTGTCTAAGCTCCTGTCCCAGACAGATCAAAGCCTCTGTTGAGCAGCACAGGCTACTGGATTCCCTGCTGCCAAGGGCAAGCAAACTTCTTATGATGCTCTACAGACATTGGGCCCAGAGAATTCAGTGTTGGATTTTGAATGTCACCTCTCTTGTGATGGGATATTCCCACCACACCGCAAGTGGTGGGACTGCACAGGGACTGCTCTCAAGTTCCATCTCTGCTGAAACTCCTGTATTGCATAGAGGGAGGTGAGCAGGAAAAACAAGTTCATGGAGATGGAAAAACCCATTGGATGATTTTAGACCCCACAAGAAATGCAGCATCTTGCTCAAAAAATCATTTTGGAATGCCCAGACACAAAAGGAAGGAGCAGAAGAATCAAAGACAGTCCAAGATTGGGGGCAGAGTCCACAGGTGGGTTGATACTTCCTCCAGCTTCAGATACAGTGGTGGTGGCTGTCCCTCCCAGCCCTCACAGTTTATTTCTGAAGGATGAATGAGGTGAGTGACAAACCCCTCCTGAAGCTCTGGTTTCCTTTTTTCCACATCAGCTCCTGTCTCCCCAGTCACAGGCTGGTAAGTTCTGACCTTTACTCTCTCTTTCTTAACTAGGGGAGGCAGCAGGTTATATGCACATTGCAGGAGGCTGATGAAAGCACACACAAAGCACAGCTTACAGGGCTAAAGACAGGCAGGACACAAATCCTTGCAAAATGTGAAAGCTTATATGCTACATAGTTTAGGGCTGATACACGGAACAGACACATGTATTGCAGCACTTGAAAGCCCTTCCTTGAGGATACTGCACTGGTACTATTTGTGCATGCAGTCATGCATTCACAGTGCACACACAGTGCAGTATCTTGTCCCTGGCTGCTTCTGCTGCATTTTCATTTGCTGAGCTGAAGAGCTTGAGCCTGGTGTAGGTACCCACGTGTTACGCCTGAGGCAGGAATTTGTTACAGTTTCAAAGAAAGCACTCCCTTTCTGCCCGGAGCAGCATTGAGGCATCTCTTCACATTCAGTCCTCACAGCCTTCAGAGAGAAAGTTGAAATCAAAAAGAAGACTCCAAATAAAAGAAGAAGCCTGGGAAATTCTCTTCACAAAGCCTTTTCTGACACAGATGGGAGATGTGCAGCATTTGCAACTTGTGAATTTAGAAAGAAACATTTACCTTGAGGGATGAGGGGCCTCCTTCTGCTGCTGGCTGCTGTGACAGCCTCTGGAAACGTGAGGCAGAGCAGGACATGGAAGAGAGAAAGGCCTGTAGCACAGCATATACAATCCAGCTATGGAAATCGTTTCCACTGGGTGTCACTGTGACCACAAGGTTAGCAAAGCTGAAGCAGTAAGCGTTTCTTAACATTCACAACAGAAATATTCAGGCTTGTGGAGAACCATGGTCTTAGTAGCTTCTGATTTAGAAGTCAAGTCCTCAGGGGCTTATCCCATACTTCTTATATGCCTGCTGTTTGTCCATAGAACTGTGGTCAACAGCAGAATGATGAAGCACAGCACTGTTCTTGAACCTGGCCTATGCTTCAGGTGCTTCTTGTTTTGCAGCCTTTTTAGAAAGTGCTATGAGGAGATCTTACAAATGCTCTGTCTCCTTTTTGGCCTCTGGAAGACCCACTCGATGTCTTAGTTACTGTGATTGTAATCAAGGGAAGTTTCAATGCATCTACTATTTGCCAGTATTCTGGGGAGCTGACTTTTGCAAGGTTCCAAGATCCCGAAAGCTGCTTGAGTGTTGTCTGAGACTAATTAAACCTGCTTAAATTCATGAAGGGGAAATGCCATGATACTGTGATCCAAAGTGAGAGAGGGCATGGACAAAGGCATTGGACTAGCAGGAGCCAAATTTGTGTGTGAGGAGTAGGTTACCCTAGTGTCTCCAGCCACTTTTTTCATCACTGGTGTAGCATGCTCTATTTTCACCCATCAATGCTAGTTTTCACACCAAACACCAACATCACTCCTAAAAATTTAATATACCACATGTGTTCCAGTAGGATTAACAGTGTCAGCTCCTTGCTGCACAGCAGATCTCTGAGGGGTTTTGCATCCTGGTGTAAGAATTTCTTTTCCCTCAAAAGTAAGGAGATTTTCCATGTAAAAACCCCACACGCCAAACAAACTTGGTACAGTTTTTGTGAGATGAGGTAAGAGGAGAACTTGGTGTGAGCACCCAGCTGAGATAGCAATCATTTCTTTGAGAGATAGGATAATGACAGTAATGTTTCCTTCTCAGTTCATTGCTCTAGCTAAGCCTCACTCCTGAGTCAGCCCTGTGTGTACCAACATGCAGCACCCTGGGCAGGGCTGCAGCCCCCCAGCATCGCTGTCCAGCCTTTTCCCGGGATATGTGGCCCTGCAGCTACTGCAGCTGTGCTATCCTTCCTACTGCCCCCATCACTAGGCAGCTGGAGTGGGAAGCCAAGGTCAGGGAGGAATTCAGCGGCTTAAAAGTGGCTGGGAAAGAACAGAAATAGGCCAATAAAGGGCAGGAGTAATTTCAAGGAAATTATGTTACTTGTTTTCAGGGTCAGCACTTAAATAATAGACTGCACACAATGCTGTAAATCTCTACTTAAGTATAAGCATATGGAAAGTATTTTGGGAAAAATTAACTTCGTAAATTATGGTTTCTCTGTTTTCACTCAGTCCTCCCCTTTCTTGATGATTACTGCTTCAGTTCTACCTCATTTCATGGACTTTCTGCCTTGCCATACAGAGGACATGGCAGCAGTGTATCTCAAAGGACTCAAATTCTTCTGCAAAATGACTTTTGAGCTTCCCAAGTATCATCAAGTAGAGAAAGAGACCAAAAAGCTGTGCTAAGGCAGACACAAGGGGTGATGTTCTAAGAGAAATAGCACATGGTAATGTCTTGCCAGAGCTTGGACTTGTGCTTTGCTCCCGGGCCAGGGTGAGTGAGCAGGGAGCTGGATGCATGTGTGGTGCTCTCAGGGAAGACCTCTGCACTTGACGATGAATGCAGCCTTCATTCTTTCATGGGTTGAAAGAGTTATTAGATGCACTTTTGTCTTTTGACCTGAGGTACAGCTCTGAAGCACTTTGCCTTTAAGCTGCCACAAGGTCTCCAGCTCCCATTTTGCATCTGCATAATCTTTCTATTCTCCTCATCGGGGTGTTAAAAGGTGCGCCCACCTTTCCACAAATTTAAGTACTCTGAAGGGTGTTGTCCTTATCTGCTTTTACAAAGAGTCTTTACTGAGATTTGTTCTATACCAGGGCTTCCAGTCCTGCTTCAAGATCTCCCACCTAGAACAGGTCAGAAAGATTTCTTGTCCCAAGAGAAAACACCTAGATTTAAGTGCTTATATTGTAAAGGAGGCCAGAAGAACAATTTTATTATTTAACTGGTGTTCCAAGGGATATTAGCCCAGCTTTGATCCTCTCTCTTTTCTCCCTTTTCTCCTTTTTATCTTTTGTCTTTTTTCTTTTTCCTTCACCATTTAATAAGGTAAATGTAACTTTGAATAATACAACAAAATTATCTGTAATAAATAATTTTGACTTTGTATACAGGCATATTTGATGTACTTTTGATGGTAAAATATGCAAGTGGTGAAGAATGTATTCTCATGTTGATAAAGTGCTGTCCACCTGAAAAAAAAATTAAAAGTTTTTATAACTTAAAAGCTCAAACCCTTCCTAGGATGCACTTTGAGAATAGAGGCTAGCCTCAGTTTGTGTAGGAGCTGCCCTGCTGTTGAGCTGTGGCAGAACATGAAGGGAATGTTGAGTCTACCTTAATTTGACAAAACCACTTTTTCTTCCTGACCAAGATGAAGGCTCAGCCTTCCTCTCATCAGAGGCAGAGGACAGAAATGGATAGAAGGGAGAGGGAAGATGAATTGTGGAATTTTCCCTCTGCAATCCCCAGGTGGTATATTTTTGTAGCCAGGGTAAATTAAAGACAGAATGTATCTGAAGACTGGGATAAATTTTTGAGGTTTTTCCTCTCAATAGTTTCACATTTTCCATGCAGTGACACAGCATTGGGATATTTTCCTTTGGAGATCTTTGGGTCCTTGAAGTGGCCTCTTAAGTTTAAAGTAGATATAAGACAGCATGAAAAAGAAGTGAGTTGCACAATTTCCTTTAATATGACAAATTAATTTTAATAACTTATTGCAGCATCAATGCTGGTTTTGACCAGTTCTGCCACATAAGAGTTTTGTCTATTAGCTTTTAATACCCCATTATTCTACACTCTCAAGTATATTTCTGATTATTTTTTTAAATGTTGTATTTCTGATTCTTTTGTAAATGAGCCTCTGGCTTGTCATATGGTTAATAACAAGGTGCAGAGAGGCTGCTTCAGAAACATTTGCTTTTCTGAATGCCACATGTGATTTAACAGCACCATACCTAGCACAACTATTGCACCTATCAGGTGCTATTATTTTCACAGCAGTCACTGAGCTATCTGTAGTAGCAGAAATGAAGGTCAGTTATTTTTCTCTCAGTTACCCCTGAATTTAATTTAGTATCAATCAGGCTCTAGAGCCTCAATAGCTACCCCGCAAGTAAAAAAGGTGACATGCAAAATTATTACTTTTGGCCTCAAAGTTTATGCACTCAAGGTCTAAAACCATCTGGTTTTATCCCAATACAATTTTCCATTTTCATTTTTCAGCTGAAAGATCTGAATACCCTATTTAAATCCAACAAAACATTTCTACATTATGTAGAAAACTTGGCCACTTCTGCTATCATGAACACACACAACTCTTTAGCAGAAAGCTTGATAACATGAAGATTTTCTCTTAAAACTGAAAGTTTTGATTTCAAGTATCTGCCTCTCATTGCATTAGGTATCAGCTATCTGCCGGATACAAACTCGACACTTCCTTTGGGATGTGTCTCATTTGGTCTCTTTTGTCCAGGTGCCTGGTGTGGGATTGATGTTTAAAATTACATGTCAAACTGTACCTTCCATTCTTTTGCTATCATAGCTATAAGAAAGGAGTGAGGAAGGATCTGGGTTTGTGCTCTTTCTTCATTTAAGTGGCAATTTGTTGAAAGCATGAGGGCAAGACTTAAGCAATGTAGAATAAAGGGTTTAAATTACAATTTTTAACTGCTTACTTTAGGTTTTTCTGATGCTGCTCTCTATTTACTTTCAGTGTAACAAGAGTATATGAGGCAAAAGAAGATTGTAAAATATTGTAATTGTCACTTTCTTCAATAAGATGCAATATCTCATTGACAAATACATCTGAAATTTGTAGTAAATTTTCCACAAAACCTTAGATAT
Organism: Ammospiza nelsoni; assembly: GCF_027579445.1. Classification (NCBI taxonomy): domain Eukaryota; kingdom Metazoa; phylum Chordata; class Aves; order Passeriformes; family Passerellidae; genus Ammospiza; species Ammospiza nelsoni. The sequence continues at coordinate 16,568,521 of NC_080669.1, forward strand.
TTCCTGCTTAGCAGGGTTTGAGGAAAGAAAAAAAGAAGTAAAAACCATTAAAAATCAATAAAAAACTTTTTTAGACTTATGGAAAAGGAAAGTATACTCATTTTTAAAAAGTTAGGGGAAAAATATGCTACACAGCATTGGCACCCTCAGATGACATAAGGGCTTTCAATCTGTTGAAGAGAATTGTTCTTAATTGTCTTACACAGATAACAAACTTTCCCCTCCTTGTCTTATATTGCACACATATCTTGTCAGTATATTCTCTTGTCTCCTTTAAGAGAGAAGACGAAAGCAGAACAAATTCAGGGTTATGTTACCTTATACTGATGATAAATGGACCTTTAAACATATGACAATCAGAAGAATTTGGCAGATTGAAGACAAAAAAAGAAGGAGGTCAGGGTTAATTTAAACAAAAATTTTAGCTTCTAACCACATTTGATCTCATCCTGAAAGAAATTATTTAATGTATTATTGCATGGAAATGGAAAGAGCTGGAAAAACCTTAAAAGTCATCTGACACAGCATTGAATTTCCAGCATATTTTTGACTGTGTGTCTTGGAAAAAAAGGAAACAGCTACAATTCTAGCCCTGCTTTCCAGAGAGAAAAAGTATTTGCACAGAGGTTTATTGCTGATGAATGAGAACTACCTCAGAAAAATGTTTACTGTGTACAAATGCCTTGCACGTAGTAGAGTGAGAGGAGAATTCTTCAGTAAATACAGCAAAACAAGCTTTTAATTTGCAGTGGGGTATTGATGAGACAGCCAAGGCTGATTTTGTTATACAATGACTGTGCCAGAACACCCAGTGAATCTGCATCTTGCACACTTTTTTTCTGTTTTTGGCTGCTCATGGCACTTATTTTCATTTTCATATGGTTACTATTCATCCAGTATTTTTCAGAGCCTGAAAGTGTGTTAAAAGCAGATACACAATTGTTGTGGAAAAAATTCTCTAGGTTGTATTGGACTAGCTAACTTTGCTGAAGATTGAGGGTCTTGTACTCTTTGCTGGCCAAGCAATGTAGTCAATACCTAAATCTTCCAAAAGCTTGAGGTCTCCTGTTTCCCAGTCTCACATAGGAGGTGGTCAATCACAGACAAGCTGTCTTTTAATTGATAATTTTTCCTCAGAATTAAATATTGCAGAACTACGTGCACTACCTAACATTTCTGGAGAAGAAGCAGCATATATATGTGTGTGAAAAGGCATGCATATTCCCTCTTTGCACCTTCTCTAATGCACAGAGCAGAACACAGAGATCTGGAGCAGCTTTACAGTGGCTGAACATTGCTGCCCAAATTGGTACCCTGCCATCCATTTCTGCTTACACCCTTTCTATTTGCAGCCATTTCTATATGGGCCTTCTTGTGTGTAGGAGGGTGCAGGAAACTTTTCCCACTTTTCTCCAGTTTAGCCTTGCTATACAGGCCAGTTCTGCAGGGAGGTGTCAAAGTACCACATAACCATGACTCAAAAACTCACTGGAGGCTCTGTCAATGTTTCTGGTAATTTTGCTCATTAATACACAGAAATTGAAGCCTGTAGGTTCCTTGACTCAGTTTGTTGAAAATTTAGCCTAGACCTTGTAACTATTTAATGCCATTAAAACCTTAACAGCAACATGCACTGAATTTAGCACATTTTCAGTGATGGCAAAGTTGTTAGTTAGACCTTTATCTGCAGACATGGGTTAAACTATGCAAATTTTTGGTTCCCACGAATTTTCTTATGATTTTGATATTTCTGCACTGTATAACCCTAAATATATTTTAATGTTCTGTTTGAAGCTGTATGTCTGCTGTATGCCAAAGTGCATCTAATGTCTTATAAGTGAGTAGCTGCTAAAATTTCTTGACTAGAAAGTGACTTACAGCTAGATGGAACTCTTCTAGAAAGAGGCCACTTCATTAGCATTGGCTTTGTGTATTGTCTGTGGCATAAAGTTTGAGCTTAGCCCCAAAATATACCAGTTTTAGGCACAGTGGTAGCACACTGTCAATCTCCATGTGTTAGTATGGAGGGATCACTAAGCTCTCTGGGTGTCAGAAGTCCCCTGTGGCACTAGAATCCTGTCTTACTGGATGGGGTTTGCTACCCAAATTACATCAGTACACAAACCTAGTCTTTACCACTATAGCTGTACTGGTAAAATGTTTTGAGCATTGATCCTGCTTTGGAAGGCAGAATTTTAGAGGCTCTTTGGGTGTAGTTTTGGCTGAATGGGGAGTGGGAGAAATACTGGAAGTCGGATTCTAAAAGCTTCAAGAGAGAAAGACACTTCTAGCTGATCTGATTAATTGTTTTCTGGATATATTAAAAGCCATTCCCTATTCACCAGATAGTCACCCAAAAGAAAAAAAAAATTGCATCCCTCTGTCCTTTCTTATTTAAATACCAGTGTTTGGAATAAGTATACCAAGTATATTTTTCCATCAGTCTTCCAGTAAAATAAAACCAGGGCTGTGATTACTGATATTTTGGAAGTGGCAAATGGCAGAAAAAGTGACAGCAATCCTCCAAGAACTTTTTAGCCTAATAAGCAAGAAAGAAGCTTTACTTAAAGATCTTCTTATACTTACATTATTAGTGATAGAAATTGCATGACACAATGGAAGCCAAGAAGCCTGTTTCAGGTTCTTGAGTTAGTCACAGATAAAAAAATTTAGTTTTCAACTTTTTTCCCAATTTTAAATTGAGCCATTAGTGTCATTTTTGTGAAGGTTACTTTGCATTCTGACTGCCTTTCAACTACAGTGTTATTTGCAAACTACTTAGTGTAATCAATGCCTGACTCAGTCTGGCCTGGTAAACTGGGCAAAGCACACTCTAAGCATGATTAGCAAACACAGGGAGGCCTTGGGGTTTTTTAAATTTGAAAACATCAAGAACTGTAATCAAATCAAAATAGTGGATTTTTTTTCATCCATTTGATACTGTTATAAAACAGAAACTATGAGGCCGTGTTAGGATATATTTCTTTTGGAGCTCTCCAAGTAAGCAGCAGTCCAAGTAAGAAGCCTGCTTTGAGTAAGCAGTCTTTTTAACAAGCATGCAAGCTCACCAAATTGTAATTGTGCAAAGTTTGTCTACACCTTTGCATAAGACATGGTGTTGGATACGTAGAAGGCAAAAAACCCACGAGTTTGTAAAATGTTAATTTGCATAAAGAAGGAGACTTCATCCACTTTGGTAAAAAAATATAGATTTTTTTCACTGTGTGCTGCTGAGAGCCTATATTTTAATACCTCAGATGATGAAAAATTTCATCTTAAATGTATTATAATAGGTAAGAAATTCTCAGGGGTCAAAGATTGCCTTACTAACTGAATATTGTAATGCTGCATCTCTTTGGACCATACTGCGATATTTTAGGCTTCTGAATCTTTGGTCTGGTACTGTAATAACCTCACCTGTTACATTTTTTTTAAAATACCAAATGTCAGAATAACATCATACTCTTTTCAATTAAGATGAATGCTTATGGAAAAATACAATTGTTGTTGATAATATAAACAGTAACTATTTAAGTTTCAATTTTTTAATGAAAGCTTAAAAAATCTTATTTTTTAATTTTGAAGGCTCTTAAAACCTCACAAATTCAAAAAAACCTCACAAATTCCAAATTCTTAAAACCTCCATAAATTGTTATTTTAACAATTAAAAAGAAATATAAATCAGGAAGAAAAATTTTTTAAAATATTCCTGTTTAAAATTAATTTTTAAAAGAATTAATGGAATTAAACATTGGTAGATTTTATAGCAAAAGATTCAACTACCTGTCAACCTGCAACTCTCTTTATCTTGGTATCTCATGAGAACAACAAACAAATAATTTAAAAGAATAGAACAGCCTCTTAATGTCTAAACCAAAATTTTTATCTTGCAATATAATAGTAACAGATGCAATTCAAGTGGATTTGGGGTAAAAAATGAAATAAATTCAAGAAACTCGCTGTCCTATGTTAGTATTAAATTTGGAAGAGCAGTACTTTAACCTGCCACAATTCACTTTACCTGTCTTTCATTTCTTCCCCAAGTCTGGTATACTCTGCATGCTTCTCTAAACCCCTTCCAGTTGCATAGCCAGAGTCTCCATTTACTGTCTTTGGGATTAAGGAGCCCTTGTCTATTACAGCTACTTGATGAGGTCTCCAGGGTGAGAGAAGGACGAGAATCCTGTTTGATGATCAGAAGGCTAGATTTATTGTTATATGATATATAATACATTATAACTATACTAAATAGAATAAGGAGAGAAGTTGCAGAGGTTGCTAAGCTAACAATAGAATAGAAAAGAATCTAAAAACAAGAGAGTTCTCTGTCACTGTGTTCCAGAGAGCTTGCCCTGTGATTGGCCCTTAATTGTACACATGGAACATGAACCAATCACAGGTGCATCCTATTGCATTTCACAGCAGCTGATAATCATTGTTTACATTCTCTTTCTGGGGCCTCAGCTTCCCAGAAGGGATAATCCTAAAAGAAAAGATTTCTATGAAAAATGTCTGTGACACTTGTCCAGTTCAAAGGGGTCTGCAAACCACATCTGTTAAGGATTAAGCTTGGCACTGTTGAAGAGGAGGGTGCATGGGTGGCAACCTGCATGGACAACCCTGCCTTCCCTGCTTTTCAACCTCATTTACCAAGTTAGCTTGCCTGAAATCAGGTTGCACACACTGAATCTGCTCCATCCACAAAGGCTCTCTGATGTTCTCCTTGGTGGCTCTTACTCCATCTCCTTATATTAGATACCCGTCCAGTAAAACTATTGCTAGATAGGTCAGCATTCCCTGAAACTTAGAGTAAATGTCCACCCTGATGCTTAGAGTGGTGAGTGACAGGCTGTACCTCTGTGGTTATGGATCAGTAGTAGGGAAATTACTTCAACTTTCATGGCATCCATAGCAGGATGGCCACAAGCAGCTTGTGCAGTCCTACCCCTCTGCCTTATGCATATGGGTGGGAAGTGAGGTAAAGGATTGGGCTGGAAATGCAGCACCAAACCCTGTTCCAGTTTCTGGAATATAGATTCTCAGAACCATAGAATCATTTCGTTTGCAAAAGGGTTTTAAGGCCATTGAGTCCAACTGTAAGCATATACATTTTAACTTCAATGTTCTAATTATCCACCAGTTTAACCTTGATAAGACTTCAGGCATACAGTAGCTGCATCAACACGCAGAGTGCCAGAATGAGCTATTCCTGTTAATCTACATGTTGCACATGTCCACATGGATGTAAACAACTGCAGAACTGCAAGGCCAATGCATGAGCTTGGGATGTAAAACAGGCCATTAACAGAGAAGCACATCTGCTGAAGGATCTTGTCTTTATGAGATACATTTCAGGTGAGGTTATCAGACAGAAAACTCAAAACCCTCCTGCTCACAAAGCTTGTATAACCTGTACCACTGAGAGGAAGTGAAAATGAGCAATTTTTGTGAGCTGATTTAGAGAAAAAGCTTTTCAAAAATAATAGTTAAATTGTCAGCCATATCAGTATTTGTTTTATGGTGGATTATCTACTGTGGTATAAAGAAAAACTTAAGGAAAAAACATTTAAAATGCAATTCCTTGCCTGACATTGTCCCTCTAACTCTTTTACTAGTCACTTTTAAACCACTGGTGATAAAATATTTTAAAATGCACTTGCAGCAGAATTCCCCACTAATGTTCAGCTTAAAAATGGATTTCCTACTCCCCAGAAGCAAAACACGAGGGTCCTGTGCCTCAGACAGAGGTATTGTGTCATCAATAGCATTTTAACCACCATTTCCCACAGAAGCAAAAGTAAAACCTTAACTAGATGCAATGTGAGCAATCCCACTGCTGAGGCTGAGGATAGCCCACAGTGCAGAGTTAAACTCAGTTTGCTTGGCAGCTGCCTTTTTGTGAATGTGTCATGATCCCTGCTCTTCCCACAGACAGAAAGAAATCTTTCCATCTAACCCCTCTATGTATCACTTCTGCCAGGAATTCTGGGCCTGTCTTACTTAATGATAATGGCCAATCAACCTGACATTTTATATTGGTATGAACAGTGAGTAAACCTAACACTGTAAATGTTTTTTCCCTCCAGAGTTGTTTTCCAAAGCTCCTTTTCTAAAAAAAAAAAAGATTAATGACATTAGGTAATCCAATATTTCTTCAGTGCACTGTTAATTTCCTTCACCCACTTATTTCAATTAAATGCAAGTCATTAGTGCAATTGCTTATTTTGTTCTGATGAGGTATGTATTGATTTATAATGGAGATTATTTTGTTTAAGATTAAATGCCTTTTGGGATAAATGGTAGGAAGCCTGACAGTACACTAATCTTTGTCTCATTTAGGCAACATATTCACATTTTCTTCTCCATGGCTGCTATAAATATCTAGAAATATACATTTGATTATTAACTACCATCACAATTTGACAGCTGGATCTGCATGGCACTTTATCAAAGTGAAGGTGAAGATCAGGCCTAATTGTACACCATTTTGAGACAGCCCAAACAGAGGATTCCTCTGAAGTTGTTCCCAGTGCATTTGAAATGGCTTGATATGAGAAACTCTCTTGCACCCCAGAGGTCTGATCCGTGTGCAGAGTAAGGTTCTCCTTTAACTTTATGGTGTGTTGCTGGTTGCACACATAGATGATGATGCTGCGTTACTTAAAAAGCAGAAATATGGGAAAGCAGTTCTCATATTTCCCATACTGCTGTGTGAACACAGCAGTTCTGTGTTCACACAAGCGCTTATCTCAGAACCTGGGGGTGAAGAGAAACCAGGGGAGTCTTGGAGAGCCTGTGCACACAGACACTGGCATTCTGTCTTGTTTCTCAATGAGTCCATTTTCAAGGCAGAGTCAAGAGCTGTAGTTTCCATTTAGCAGGTCACAGTTGCTTTCCAGAGTAATTTTCAGGGCTATAGAACATGCTTGAAGGTTTATTTGACAACATGAGACATGCTTGGTATGTATTTCAAAATTACCTTCCCAACAGCCAAAGCCACTAAAAACATTCACAGCTACCTGTAGCAAAATGTAGATATATAACGGAAGACTTTGAAGATTAATTCCCTCTCGCTTATCTTGGGTCACATGTTTTATAGCTGATTTGGGACAAGGAATGCAATCTCCTGCACACTAGCAGTAAGAAAAATCACAGTCTGAGAAGAAATGGAGTTGAAATCATCATATCCTTAGTGTGGCCCAGGAAATTTGCACCTAAAGAGAGCCAGGACATGAGATCTCTGCCAGGACCTCCGTCCTAATGTAACAGATGAAGCCCTAACTCAGAGAAACATCTGCAGGCTGAACAGCACATTCTCATTCAGTGAAACATTTCCCAAGAGAAGCAGCCCTGCTCCCTAATTCACACTACTCCCAGGCCCAGTACTTCCAGTGTGTCTTCAGACTGCAAGACACAGGTACTTCCCATCAGACCAAACACAGCCCAGCTTCAGTGGAAAAACTCAGGCTTGGCTCCATCACAGTGCAGTGAGGGGACCCATTACTCTAGAGCTCTGAAGAAATTCCTCCTCTCCAATCAGCAAGGTAATTAGTTTTAACCAGCAATCTCACTCCTAAAATTATATAAAATCCAAGTACATTTCAGAGATGAAATTGCTGTCAGCAATCAGCTATTATTTTTTTCCATTTTGCATAAAAAGGAAGAGGAGGTGCAAACTTCAAATTTTGACCCAGTTCATCTTTGCTTCTGTCTATTTATATAGGGAGCCTGCTACAAACAGCTGCTGGGATTAACTTTAAATCTTTCTTGAGTGTCCACACAGAAAGCAAAACTTCTCCAAACCTGAGGAATGTTATATCCTCTGAAAATGAAAAGAAAGACAAGAAAAATGTAGTGGAGGTATTAAGGCTAAGGCAATCCTACATGCCAGTGAATTTCCATGTCTGTGCAATGTCTGGAAGCAAAATTTTCCTCTGATTTTTTCTAGGCTCCACCTTAAGCCTCTAATAGTCAATTTCACTCTCTGGTGCACTGCAATCTTTAGATGCAGCTTTATAATCTCCTGCTCCGGGTGTCTGAGCTCTTCTCAGTGTCTGAGTTTTGGTGTGTTTCAACCATAGGTCTTAAGAACAGTTGTGGTTTATTACTAAGAAGGCACTTTCAAGACAGAACTTCAATCTGAAGCTATGTATCAACAGGAAAATTGTACTGACCTCTGTATTTGCAGAAATATGAGTCATGAGAGATGTAGGTGACATCAGTCCTACGGAAACTTGGCTTTTGCTTTCAGGAAAATACACATATGAAAAAAATTGAAAGGTTTTCTCATGTGAAAAGCCACAAAAATTTGTACATCTCTTTCTAAAATTTTCTTTTATTTCAAAATGACTATATTTAAGAATTTTCCTGTGGATAAGAGATAAAATATTTGCTGTTTTCTAAAAGACCCGAAGTATTATTTCAGTCTTAACTCTGGTCTTACTAAGAATGTTTTTTCTCTGTGATAGTCAGTCAGTCTTGTTTGCATTGTTTCATGAGCAGAGCTTGGCAAATGGCTCTGAAATTTAATCATAGTTTTGTTATCTCTACAGCATTTAAACAAATCAGCTTCATCCTTTCTCCACTGCTGGGAAAAGAGAAAGCAAAACAAGCAAAGTCACCTAAAGTTTTCTTCCCCTCCAGAGTGGTGTGTAATTCCAAAATACTTAAGACACTATGGTCATAATTAACTGCTGGGCTTTTAAGAGAAGACTGCTATAAGGTCTTTAATAGAAAATATATGTAAATACTCAGCATTTTTCTAGTCATGCTTTCTACCTATACCATACCACACCACACCACTATACTATACTATACTATACTATACTATACTATACTATACTATACTATACTATACTATACTATACTATACTATATTACACTACACTATACTATTTTACACTACACTGTAATTATAGTATGTAACTTTACAACTATTACTATAGAATACACCTCACAGTATGGCAGACTTAATGCCTACTAGTACAGATTTATGTAATTGGCATTTAACTTATACAGAACCTCAAGCAGGCCAAAAGAATTATTTTAAGCTTTTTTTCAGCTTAGTAATTGAGCCAATATTCAGTCAGTGCCAGAAATATATGTGTCTGCCTGAATAGGCCATCTACTCTGATGCTGAGACACATATTCAACAAGCCAATTTTCACTCCTAAGAAATCATTAGAAGCAGGTAGCTATTTATAAATTTTGAATTCCAGAAAAAGCTTTTATGATCATGTAGTCCAAATTTCCATGCAGCATAAGATGTTGAACCTAAGTAATTTCTCCATCATGTATTGATTAATTTTTGAACTATATTGAATCTTTAGAAAGATACATAATGTAATGACTTCTCTCAAAGGGACTAACAACAACAAAAAAGGCATGTTTCTTTCCAGATGTTGATATTTTCCCCAGATATTTTAGCTTATATGTGCTTAATTCACAGTAGCAGTTTTAACTCTTTTCAACATTTTTTTTCTTTATGTTCCTAGACAGTGTAAAAGCTTTCTACATACAACTCAAGGGGGGAAAGGTATATGTTTTATCTTTTCCCTCCTTCCATACCTCCCCCTACCCTAAAAAAAAAAAAAAGAAAAAAAAAAAAGAAAAAAAAAAAAAGAAAAAAAAAGGGGGGATTACAACTGTTAAAAATAATTACTAATTTCCTGTGGGTTTGCAGTCTGAAACATGTGATAATATGGAAAGTATTTGAAGCCATAAAACGAGACTAGCTTCACAGTAGTTCAAATGGAGACACTTCATACAGCATTCTATTTAACATAAGGACTTCTTCAACCCATGCAGACATATAAAATTGTGTGTAAATCACAAGTGTGACTTTAAGTCAGTGCCAGTGAAAGCCATTACACTGACAGTACTGGAAGCACATAGACTAAATTTACCTGGAAGTCAGGCATAGTCTGGTCTAAGACCATGAGAAGCACATCATTGTAGGAATTCAAACCTGAGATCTGACACGTCACAGGCTACTTCCAGGAACACAAGAAGCTAAAATAATTTCTAAGTAAGTAACTGGAGACCAGCTTTCTCATCCTTCCTTCAATTTCACTCTTTCTTTTCTGGAAGCACATGGCAAACAGCAGCTGTTCCTTTGAAGAGGGTCAATTTATATATTTTCTCCCATTTTCTGGGTCTTTTTAGGTATAAGACCCTTCCTGAGCACATAGCCAGCCTTTCCCTGCTCCCAGAAGCCCTAATAGAATGTGCTGTATCATACATACAGCACCTTCCTCCTCACTTAGCTATGAAAACCAGTAGCCTCCTGAGGAATAAATTCTGATTCTCTGCAAAGAGAGTCTGCATGTGTCAAGCATGACAACAACCATCCACAGCATCCAGCTTTGCTTTTTTCGTCCTGAAAGTGTTATTCAATAAGAGAAAATTCCCTGTGTAGATTCTGCGACTAAGCCTCATGAGTCCAGACTCCCTAATGGACAGTTTTTCATTCTGTATTTATTTCACCTGTATTTAGGTCCCTAAAATCCAAAGGCCAGAATACCATGGGGGTTTTTATACCCTTTCTGTCAAAATCTGAGGAATTGTTTCTTCCCATCTCCATGGGACACACCATCTGGATTAGAAGACATGACACACCACTGCCCTAGGCAGAATTGATTCAGCATGTCAAAATATCTCCCCTTTCATGCTTTGTGATAATGTTAAGATGTTTCCTTATCTTTGGAAGGTGCAGTTTCAGGCTATAACTAATGAATGGGTTTTCCCCAGACTGACTGGCTCAGAGGAGACAGGTCAGGTGTTGGCACACACTTGCACTATGAAAGAAGCCTCACCAGAGAATCTGTGAGGCTTCCCTCAAACCTCAAGTGAAGTTGTGAGATGCACACAGAAAGCTGAAAAACATGGCTTTTGAAAGGTGGTGGGGTTTCAAGGGCAGCCTGGAAGCTGCTCATGGCCCATGGAAGCAGAAGGTTTACCACAAGCAGAGAGTTTGCTCGTGACCTGAACTGGAAGTAGATGTTGCCTGGGAGGCTGCTGTGGTAAATGACCTTTCCTCCTGTATTTATTTTCACTCTTACTTAGGCTCCCACTGAATGATAGCAGAGTAGATGGACACACAGTCTGATGTAGTCCAGGCTCTCCTGCACTCCTGTGCTATGACCTCTCATGGAATTTAAAATCTGAGTAGGTGAGATATAGGAAAGACAGAAGATCACATCAAAGAAGAGACAAGTCCAAACTAGGCACACATACTTTAAAAATTGAACAAATGTAGTGTTACTCTTTTTTTAACCGGTCTGTTTCAGCTTCCAATACTCAATGTCCATGTGGCTTTTCTTTTGCCCAGTGAAGTTGCTGTGTCTGGACATCTTCAGCTATATACTGGTATCCAGATTTATATATGTTTATAAGTAAGAAAGGCACAGTCCAGTTGTGGGGAGAACCCTGAGTCCCAGCAGACCAGCAAACTAAGTTGGTTTCTGTGACAGCACACCCTGCTCAAGGTCCTTCTCTTTGATGTGTCTTATGCATTTTGTAGGAAAAAGATAACTATTATAATAGGAAAAAGATAACTATTAGTATTATTATTAATAATAATAACAACAATTTTCCTATGGCAGGAAGAAGAAGATATTAATATGAGGTACAACTGCACTAAAAACTGGGCAAACACTGATATCTTGGGAAAAAAAGCTTTTGTAGGAGGCCACGATGGGAAAATAAATATGGAAATACGAAGGTCTGTATTCTCCCTTTACTTCCTCCTGAGTTCTATTGAGCTTCTGTCTGGTTCCTTCTATTGCCTGAACAGAAGTGTGTTTTGGCAGCTTTTCGAGAAGTTGATCCAACCAGTCCTACAATCTCACCTACCCAATAACCTAAATTCAGCCAACTCTGGGAGGCTGAATTTATCTCAGCAAAGGACAGATGACCTAGTTCTCCAAAGTCTTTTCCACATTTTGTAATTCTACTGAACTTATGAAAAAGAGATGCAAAATAGAACAGAGATCACTGACTCTGTTGATGGAACTCGCCATTATGCCAATGCCTGCAGACATCTGTCTTTGCAGAAGTCCTTTTTTTTGCTCTGTAAAGGCAAACTTAGACGTGTGACAGCCAAACTGTGAGAGAAGTGTGATGCCTGTGAGAGAAGCAGGTTCTCATTTTTCCTTTTAATAGTACATCTTATAATTTGGTATCCAGGAGTGGTGCTGCTGGAGTAGCTAACAAAGTGGTTGCATGCTTCTATACTGTGTTGACAGGCTCCCTGGGCTGGAAAACTCTTAAGAATCCTCTAATCCTTTCCCTGAAGGTTTTTTGTTCCTCTGATGACCACCCTCCCTCTGCTTCAGAGCTTTCTCTGCCCACCAGGGGACAGGTTGCCCTAAACTAAGGATGGCTCTCAACCCCTCTTCTGCAACTTAAAATACTGAATGACTTTTGCTATAACTCTTCAGTCTGATCACTACATGAGCTTTTGTGAAAAGACTTTTTTTCTTTGAGGTGCAGTTATGGCAGTCTCAGAGGCACCAGGGTGTTTCACCATCATGAACATTTAAAATAGCTTTACAACTTTTGGATATGCTCTTAGAAGTAAATAAAAGTGAACAGGTCCTTTTCTTTTAACTTCATCTTTGCAGAAAAATAAATACCTGTGTACTGAAGGAAGTGTGTCTGCAGGTTGTTTAGCTCAAAACCTTTCCCTACTCCTCCCCACTTCCCCACTATTTGTCTACATCCCATAATCTCTTTGTGGAATTACTTCTACCATCATTAATTGCCAAGTTTCAAGGACAGTGTTTTTTTATAATTGGACACCAGCCAAAACACCAAGTGTATCTAAACCTCTCAACTGTGTTCCTATTGCCAGTTTTACTGCTGCTTAACCTCAAGGAATTCAGTTTTGCTTTGAAACAGTTCACTGTTTTGAGTAATGCTTACTTCTAATTCCCTTTTATCACTTAAGGGAAGGTTCTGCCAGCTTTATAAAGCTGGTGAACAGCATAATTATAATGGATGAATGTATCTGATTTTCTAACTTCCATCCATATTTTCCTGATCAAGACCCAAATTTTATGCTGTCCAAAGTTAAGGTGGCCTAAGTCCTTACATTTAACACTCTGTAAGGAATCTTAACTCAGAATTAAAACCACTTGAGGGAGTAGATGTTTACAAGAGAAGGATTGGGGTGCTGAGATCAGTGAAATCAGTAGGAGTTCTTCTTGACATTAATGGTGTTAGATTGGGCAATGGACAGAAGCAAGTATTATTGCTTGAAAACCTGTGTTTCTCATTAGGATGAACAGTGTGAGGTGTGCTCAAAATGACAAGGAAATCATACTCAGATATGCCAGAGACAGTTTCCATTTTGTGTGCGAGCTCTAAATTCCACTGCTTTTAGCATAAATGGGCAGAAGAAGACAAAGGAGATATTAATATCCCAATGCAAACACATTGAACTGTTTATCCAACTCAGAAAGCAAAGGAAACTGCACACAAAGATCCTTTCAAAGCTGTTTTATTTTTCAAGTCATGGTGTGTTGGTGCAATATGAAATCAGAGCAATTTCCCTGACAAATGTTGATAATGATCTCTAAATATTTCTTCCCAAAGTCAGTAGGGGGGATACATCCTAGATCACCACACCTTCATGCCAGTTATTCCTCATGTACACCCAGTGTGAGATGAGACATTCACTTCAATGTATCCCATGAAAAATCTCGTTGACCAAACTGATGGTGACATTAATAAAATCAAAACTTGGGTGAAGCTCACAGAGGAATAATGCTCAGACACAGAAGTTTTCTGCCCTTCAAGGACATGCCCTCAATGTTGAGGAGTTCCCTCAGTACTACGTTGCAGCAGTCCCGTGTCCTTGCTCCCCTTCAAGGCCTTGGCTTCAATGAAAAACTTCGTGCTCGGGCAGCTGTTTGTGCTTACAGACCCATGACTGTACACACAGGGATCTGCCCAGGCATGTCTGTGATTTAATTGTTCTTTCTTGGCATGATGGAAAAGCGATACATGTTTTCCTGATCACCTAGGAGAAACACTTATTGCACCTGACACTGTCTCAGTGTTATGGTAACCATCTCCGTAGCATCTAAATGGCTTCTAAGATTAAAATCTTCCTCAGTTCAGAGCTCCTAGAGCAGCATGTTCTTTTTCCTCATACTTTTACTCACTGTGCACTTCATTTCAAGAACTATAGCTCAGTAGAGCCGGTCAGATCACAAGAAGATAGAATATCAGTTGATTTTTCCTTTAAAAAATGGGAGAAATTACCTTCTTTTAGATGAGTAAAAAAAGTATCTATCTTTGAAAAATATGAGACTTTCCACTTCCAGTACTCTTCCGAAATTCAGTATAGCTATAATATTTTAAAGACTACATTTGTACTCTTTTACTGAACTCGAGTAAATAAAAAGGGACAATTTGATTTTTTTATTAGTGACACCTGAGCCAACAGCTTTTAATTCTCTGAACCAACACCAGTGAAAGCTGACTCAGTAGAGATTATGATTATTAAAATTAATATTAACTATGTGAGTCTCAAAATACTTTTCTACCTTTTGCTTCTGTGTAATAAGCATATCCAAATATTCTGCAATTTTTTAATGTTAAAAAATCTAATTCAACAGAAAGAGCAATTATTATTCTGTCGTTATTTCTAAAGTGTTGAGAAAAGAGAAATTGAAAATAACACTTTTGTTGACATTCATACATTTTATAAATGTGTTTGTCACTACTGTGTTGATTCGAGTATGATGAAATTAGTAGTGAGGGAGAATCCTGTAAGTGGCAGAACCAGGATGGGAATGCAGGGTGAATGATTTTCCCTTGATGTTTCTGCTCCTAGAGGATAGCAGTGAAAGGAAGAAAAACACAAAGTGTTGAGAGAAAAGAAACTGTGCCCATTGGCTTGATGAACAAAAGAAGGTCTCAGTACCAGATAATGCTACAAAGTTCACCAATAACATCTTGGCTGTAAATATGCACCTTTGGCTAACACCACTATTCCAAGTTACAAAACTAACAACAATGACACTAAGTAACCCAACACAAAACCAGAATTGTTAATGTATCTCTGCCAACAGAAGGCACTTGTTTGCTCACCTTGTTCTGTCTGAAGATATCCCTCTTTACCAGAAAAATAATCTCATGCCATGCCCTGTATTCCCAACAAGGAGCTGATTGTACAGCTAAGCAGACCAATCACCTGAGAACAGCTTCTAAGCACAAGAAATCCTTGCACAGGGCTCCTGTGAAATGGCGCCATGGTGAGTCATGGTTACTGACAGACTGAGGGGCGAGGGGGACTTGGGGAGGAGAGGATGCAAGGTCAGAGGGGCAGAAACAGCTCTCTATGTTTTTCTCTAAAGTAAACTGATTGTGGTTCTAATTTATTAGCTGATACTGGGGTTAATTCAAGCTTTAATTAGCAAAATGTTCATACTAATTATAATTCATATTACCATGGAAGGCTGTTAATTGGTGTAATTAACAGGGTTATTAATGTCCCTGAATGCTATGGAAAAGAGTTTCCATGACTAATGGGAGTAACCTCTCATTGGAATTGCTAATCCATTATCTTCTGACTTCCCTTCCCACTGCCGTGGCAGCAAAGGCCAAGTTTGTTTGTTTGTGTGACATGTTGTGGGCTGGATTACCTGCCAGTGACGGGAGAACCAAAACCCTGCACAGGTGACTCTCCAGCTGGACACAGCACGGGCATGGAGAGGGCATCAGCAAGCAGTGACTTTGCCAGCACAACTGAAGGGCAGCCCAGTCCCATCCTCACAGCAAGGCAGAACACTATTGTTCATGTTGTTTTTCTCCAGCTAAGACTCAGTTGTCCTATAAACTCCTGGAGATTTCTTTTCCCTGAAGCTGTAGGTGGCTGTTGACCCACAATCTGCTTTCAAAATCATCCATGTAAGGCTGACTTTAACTCAGGCAGTTGCATTCCCAAGGGTTTGCAATGATTTGGAAGCTGTAGATTTGCTGAGACCCACAATGCCTGGAACATGCTTCCCCCTTGCTGTATTTAGCTCACTCCTTTCATAGAAATGAAAGAATGTAGAAATATAAATAGCACTATCTCCCTGGGGAGTACTAGCACATGCAAAATGTATTCCTCAAACTAAATATTTAATTGATGATCTCTGTAGAAATTAACTAAAATATCCTAAAATACAAGATGCAAACATACAGAGTGATTATTTTCTAAATACTGGTTTCAAATTCTAACAGAATTGTAGCCATTACTGTCTTGCTCAGGCTAAGTGTGAATGCTAGAGGATGAAGTAAGTAAATCTACAAATCTTTACATTTTTGCCATTTTTAATACAGTCTTGAATACTTGAACCAGTCAATGAACAGAAGGGTGGAGTTTTTAATCTTTTTCTAGTTGAATCATTGATTCTGAGTATTATTCAATTCTTGCTACCAACAAACACTTGCACACTTACTTCTTAATAATTTTTTTATTTAAAATATGAGTCAAACTCTATTACTTCTTAATAAAATTTTCATTTAAAAATATGAGTCAAACATTGCTGCAGTTTTGTAGTTTTCTACCTAGCAAATGAGCACCTTGGAGTTGAAGATGAAATTAGATAAAACATAGCCAGAAAGCATTCCAGTCTTCTGATTTGTAAGGTTTGCTCCAGAATCCTTAACCCAGGAAGATGAACTGG
This sequence comes from Ammospiza nelsoni, assembly GCF_027579445.1. NCBI lineage: Eukaryota > Metazoa > Chordata > Aves > Passeriformes > Passerellidae > Ammospiza > Ammospiza nelsoni. Next base: position 16,585,203 of record NC_080669.1, read on the forward strand.
GTTAAAATCTGCAGCTTGACTATAAATCACAAAACAGGAAGAAAGAATCAAATTCCAAGCATAGTGGTCATGGAAAATAAACCCTAAGATCATCATTTGCTAATGAGTATCTGTGCAAGAACACCAAACATTGGAGTGACATTTAGCTTTAAAGTATCAGTGGGCAAGAAATTAATAAACTAAATCTCTTTTTCTTGGGATTACCCAGTATTAACTGGAATGCAGATTCTTATGGAGTTTCTTGTAAGAATACATTTTGTTCTTTGCATGTTTTCCCTTTCCCTTATTCCACTGCATTTGCTGTGAATAGTTTGGAGTATGTCAGCCTTTCCAGTATAAAAGCTTTGCTCTCCAAAATATGTTCCTGGTGCCTTAGTGTGTGCTCCAGCTTAAGTATTGCCTGCAGATTTTCAAGATATGGGTGGAGATCTGTGTAGAGTGTGAATAAAAAAAAAATTAAAAAGAATAATAATAATGAAAAAAAATATTACTGTGTTCTCTGTTTAGTAAAAATAACTGAGAATTTTACAGAACACATTCCCTGCTAGTGTAAATCAGCAGATCTCTTCCAGTCATAACCAGGAGGAGGCCTGACCCTGCATTGCTTAAGTTTTGTTGACTTGTATTATGAAAACTCTTGTTTTCCAGATAAGTTACTACAGCTCCCACAATTAATTTGACTTGTTCAGAGGATGTGCCCAGGTTCTGTAGGTTGTAATTCCATAAAAACTATGTTTCAATAGGACAAGAAGCAGTTCTCAGCTTTTATAATCTTTTAAATTAAAACACATTTGTTTCCTGTGCAAATTAGAGAATTGACTGTTTTTTACTGAAACAGAATTGAATTCTTCTCAAAGTGACCATTCCATATTTATAGTTACTATGCCTCAGAAATAATAGCTTAGATTTGTCCTCACAGTTTTCATACTCTTCTTGTAATGGGATGCTAGAGCCCTGTTAGAAAGACTGAGTGTGAACAGAAACAACAAAAAAAAAGTAAATAAAATAAACAAAGGGCCTCTTCAAAAATAATGATTCTAAACTCATAGAGTTTTCAACATAATTCCTATTAAAATTCTTATTTGTCAATCAAGGCACCTTCTAGACTCATAAGCTTTTTGGTTTGTTTTTTCATCTGATAAATAGCTTAAAAGCAAGTTTCATTATTTAATATTGGACATACTGCTGAGATAACCATGCAGTGACAATAAACACAGTCCTCTTTGTGCATACTCCAGCGAGCATCTGGGATTCATCTGGAGTCTGTAGTTTGCATCAGGAGGTAACAGTGGTCCCTCCACATGAATCTGGTTTGGCCAGCATTTTGTTTTCATCTAAGATGTACAAGTCAACATTTGTAATTTCTTTAATCACCAGAAGAAGAATTCAATTACTATTTCATAAATGAGCATTGACAAATAATTTTCTCTTGGGCACAGCAAGAAAAGAGGGGAAGTAAAGGCTGATGCATCTTCTTTCCTACGGAACAAAGCAGCACAGGTTAGCCTCATAAACCATGTGTAAGGAGTTTGTGAATTGTGCTTCAGAGTCAGGGATGGTAACAGCCTTGCCACATGGCAGTGGTGACTAACAGTAGAGATTAGAGCCTTAGGGCTGAGAAGCCTTCCACATATGCTTTGCAACTCTTCCGGGTTGTGATCATTACTCTCTGCTTCTGGGTGAGTGGATGGGCTATAAACTAAACAGGAGGCCCATTAAATCATCAGACATGTGTGCTGCAGATTGAAGTCACAAGCCCAAGTATTCACACAGTGGGAACCCTTACTTATGCCAATGTGTACAAAATCAAGAACATACCTGAATGCAGTACAGAATTCTCAGGGCAAATGCTTCCCCTCTTTGTTATCTGTATATTTCTTGATATGGGAAGCTGCTTTGGGTTTAAGCCACAAAACCTACTGTGAGACTTTCTTATTCTGAATTAATGCTGCTGCTTTTCAACAAGGAACTTTTCAAAGACTCAATGCTAATTAATTTCTGACTTATTCTCTGAAATCAAACAAGTCCAAATGCTTGGTAGTACATATATCTTCATAGAGCATGAAGCACAGGAAAAGAAAGGAGTGGGGCTAGATTTTGTGTGAGGTTCCCTGATGACATTTTTAGCTTCCCAATACCTCTATTAGCAGAAATTTGCTATCTGGTTTTGAGGCATTTAGATTTATTTGGTTTCAGAGATACTGAAGAAACATTCTCCCTTATAATTCTGTGCTGCATTCAGGTATGTTCTCAATTTTGTGCATTGACATAAGTAGGAATTCCCACTGTGTGCCAGAGGGCCTTTGGAGCTCAGCATTTGGTGAGCTGCCCCTTGAATTTCTTGGTTCTTTTTAATTTATTTCTTTTTTTTTTTTTTCTGAAGGATCAGGAAGTAGGCCACAGAAAAAGTGATGAGGCAAGTGAAGCTCAAAGTGACTCCTGCTGCTGCTTCAGACATCACAATCCTTACCAGAGGCTGAAGGTATCTGCAAGTCAAGAGTTTCCTCCTCTCCTATTGCTGTGCAGTGCTGGGGACATTATATATACCAGTGCTGATCCTCCCAGACAGGACGGATTGGGATCAGTGTGGGAGATTGCTGACTTGTCCTAACCCATATTGGCTCTGGAAAATGCCACGAGGCCTTTGGAGATCAGGATTCTTGTTCCTCATTCTTTCTCTCATGAGTCCGTGCTGAAAAGTATTAAAGATGGAGAAAAATAAAGGAAGAACAAATAGAAAAAAAAAGAGAAAAACAAATTCAATAGTATTAAACTGAAATAAATTAAACTAAAATGGGACCCTTTTTTGTCTTTTTTATTCTGAGGGAAGAGCACTTCAGAGGCAGAATCACTGTGTGTGTTCTGTACCGATACCACACTTTACTTTTAAGTGGTGCTGTTCAGTGATACCATTCCCAGTATTTTTCACAACACTTCATTAACCCACTTGTCATTCCAGCAATGAAAGATGCATTTTTGTTATTAGTGAAGCAAAAGCTCATAAGCATGGTAAAATTACAATTATCTGTGTAATTCCCTGCAATTCAGAAGTTTTGGGGAGTAACTCAAATGCTTCTACTACTACTTTGAGTCAACTGTATGTTCAATCCTTGGAATATTATGTGGCTGTATAGCAAGATTTTATTATTATCAGTATCAGAGGCTCCTTCTCCTAAAATAATTCTAAATTAGAAACTGCAATATTGTACAGTTTCTTTTTTATTCTGGTATGTATTACTTGCTTTGAAAAAGTGTACATGTAAGTGTACATGGAAAGAAATGGGTTATAGAATCAGGCTTTTTTTTTTTTTTTAATGTATTCCTTATTTGAATAAAAGAAGGAAATAGCTTTCTTTAGCAATAAGACATGTCCCCAGTCCACCATGCTCTTGGTGCATTGGCAAGTAGGCTGAATCACAACTCCAAAGCTTGAAGGAATTAACTTGTCCTTTGGACCATGGGGGTTTTGTGAGAAAATGGGAAATGGCCTTTCGCATTGCAGGAAAAATTCCTCCAGTCCGAAATTTCTAGGACACAGGTTGGGACCCTAAATAATGTCACCATCACCTGGGCATGGCCAAACCTTGCCTGTTAGGAGACAGGTGGGGGCAGGGAGCATAGTGACACAATGAAATGGGAAAAAGTAGACTTTTTTAGAAAAGGGGGGTATCAAAAAAGGTACAAGGGCATTCTGTCTTTTCTACTGTCATAGTATTCTCCCCTCCAGGAAAGTATATAGTATTTTCTTTTCATGCTTTTTGCATCTGTCTGTCTTTAAAATAGAGTGTGGGCAAATCATGGATCCATGAGAAACCATCAGCACAAAAAAAACCAATGTCATATGATTTTTGCATCTGGCATATGATAGCATTTAATATTTACCATTGCAGTTTGGAGCTGGATCTTCTAAAGAACTAAAATTTTAAAGAATTGAAGGTCAATGGACTTGCAGTAATTTTTAATAAGCTCATAGATTTAAAGGGAATTAAAATTGAAAATAAGCAATTTTAAAATTACTTTCATGCATGATACATCCAAGCTGGAAAGAAGAAATACTTATAAACAAGCATTTTCTTGACAGAACAATTGGCATTTTCTCTGCTATTAGTCCTGAAACTGGAGCGGAGTACAAGGCTTTGTCATCCCTTCTGAAGTCTCCTCTATTGCTCAGTCAGTTTCCAGAGAAATGAGTGTGAAGCTAGAAATTCAAATTCAGGCTTCACAGGAGAATCTCATAAAGGAGAGCCAGGGGCAAAGAATAAACAAACTGTGAAAGGTACATTTTCTCACATAAGGAGCACATCCATTCATTCTGCTGACTCCAAAGCAACCAAACAAATTAATGGTGAAATCCAAGGGCTGAGTCTTAACCACATTAAAACCATTTTCTGGGGGTAGTCAAGACAGGGGGTTAGTAAATTTGAATTGCTGCCAACACTTAAAGCTATATATACAAAACAGTGTTTGTATATTTGGAAAATATAAGACAAATCTTGAATTTTAAAATTTTGATAGCAGCTCTTTATTAGACAAAAATTATGGTGGATGTCTCAAGCTGAGCTCTCACCAAACAATGTAAGGAAGAAGTGTTAGCAGTACAGTATTAAAATCAAGTGTTTGATCTGGCAACATACCTTTTCTACAGCTTAAACCAACTGACTTCATATGGGCTGGAGGAGTTTTGTCTGTATAAAGCAGTGATAGGGAATCAGAAGATTAGCTGACAAAATGGATTTAATCATATTTTATCACAGGTTTTATTAAATGGTTTTTCAAGAGACACAGAGTTATAACTCAGGAGAGCTGACTTCCATGATATTCACACACTAAATTGTACAGGAATGGAAGCTACTTTTGCCAAAATCACAACAACATTTCCAGAATTAAAAGCTCAATAGATTCTTTTGCTGGAAAGTTCAAACTTCAAGAGATAAAAAGAAGTCCAGTCTTTCTGGATAAAAACTGCAAAGAGAAAAATCTTAAGAAAAATCTAAACATTACAAATTTAAATAGAACCAGATTTTCAAAAACATACATTCAAAAGAAAGTTTAAAAAAAAAACCTCTCTTTTTGATTGGTGTTTTGATTTTTTTCCAAGTTTTATCAACTTTTTTCAAGATTTTAATTCTCAGAAGAATATACAGACAATTCACCCTTGCCAGGATGAGGATCAAGGCTGTCTTTGCCCCATTTGCCTCCAACCAGGAGCAGTGTATTTTACCCTGTGAGTGTTTAGTGTTATTAGCAATGAGAAGCACTGCTTGCGTCTGCTCTGCAGATTGCTTGGTTTAAAAGAGGATGATGTAATGCAGAACAGGAACAAACAGCTAGTTTCCCAGCAGTAATTTTACCCCTTCTCTGTGAGAGGACTACTTTCTAAGAGATGATCTGTCCCCATCACCACCAACCCTGCTTTGTGCCTTTTTATTTTATTTGCCCTGATGTCCCACTGTAAAGGTTGGTTCAATTTTAGGACCGGGACCAGTCAGCTCTCAGAGTGACATCTCAACTATTCAGGAAAGGGAGCAGTTCAACATCTGGCTTTTATTTGAGAGTAGCTCTGCATTTGAATGATGAGCTCAGAGAGTGGAGACAGCAGCAGGACTTTGATCTGCCACTGCTTAATTTTGCTTGGATTACCGAGGTCACCATTAATGTCAGGAGGAATATGACAGAAGCCTTACTCTTAGGGCTTCCAGACTGAAATTCCTGTACCTTTACTGTTCTCGTTGGTCACCAAACCATGACAATGATGTATTTCTGGGGCTCATGTGAAGACACTTGAAGTAGTTCCCCTAAGAGCTGATGACATGGTTAAATGGCTAAAATTAAGGCTAGGAGCTACACTATTTTCTTCCATAGGCCTTGGTAGGCAGAGAGGTGAGGAGGTTGCTGGAACACCTGTCAGTGGCTGTGGGATCTGGCTTGTTTCTCACTCTGGTCCAGGTCTTCTTGATCCTCATGAATACAAGTAAATCTCACTTAAAATGGAGTGAATTAATGGTGCTTTGGGGCCAGTTCTTTAGCTGAAATAAACTGTCTGCTTTCAGCACTAGCAAGGAAATATCTGTTCTTAGTATCTGTTGATGGTGAATATGGACAGCAAAAATTGTTTTCCCATAAGCCCTTTAAGCACTGGTACACTGCATTTTTTCCAGCATTCATGTAATCTAGTTATCTATTGCTTCTCAATCACATTTAGAACTTGTGCCTTGTCTCAGAAAATTCAGTTCTGGAGGGCTTTTTCTCCTTTGCTCAGTAGAAAGGAAACTGATAACCCAATTCTACTTATTATTACATTAGTTTAGGTATTTTTATTTACTTGAGTAGCTCTGAGACATGCCTATGTAGAAAACCTGAAAGCTATCTGCTAGTCACAAAAAAATTTTTATCAAAATATAAACATATATGCAATATACTTCTTTCATCACTGACCTGAGTGCTTCTAATTTAAAAATGGATGAGAAATGTCTATCTCAGGACAAAGAAACAGTCAAGGATGGTTGAAGACATTGGCAGTACTGGTGACAGAACCATAGATTTATTTAGGCAGGAAAAGACCCATCAAAACATCCAGTCCAGCAATAAATGGGATCTGGCCCAGACCTCTCAGTACCACAGCACAATCTCGGGCCATAGAGGAACATTTCCTGGACTGCAAGGAAGAGGAGGGGGCAATTGGCAGCTCTTAGAAGATCTTTGGGCCATAACAGGCCTTGGTCTGATGGTGTAATAGGGCCTGGAAGCTGGGCAGGAGCGCTGACTTCCACTGGGCGACAGCACACAGCAGAACAGAGAACAGAAAAGTGTAAGCAGCCCCTTGGTTTTGGGAACTATCAGCAGTTTTCATGTGCAAAATTTCTTGTGTGGCCTGAAGGAGGGTGGATACTTGCTTCCCTTTTTAGGCAGTGCTTCTGGGTGCAGATAGAGCCAGAGCCATTCTTTTTATACTGGGATGTGATGCAATGCCAGCTGTTACCAAGAGCAAACACTGAGAGGTCAGGAAATTCATAGGTAAAGCATTACAGATTTAAACAGAGACTTCATAAAAGCATTTTGCTTTTATTGAGTAGTTAAGAAACATAAGTCTCATCACAGCATACATGGGACAGTGGAAAGCAGGAAAGAATAGCTCATCAGATTACTGAGGTAAAGGAGAAAAATGTTTTGGCCAAATTAGTACATAATTATTTAATTTATTGCTTAGATTTATTTAGGGGGTTAAGAAAAACATCTATCCCAGGGTTCAAGGCACTTTTGCCCAATATTTAGGTGAAAAAGAAATAAACACAGCTGTCCTCCTTAAAACTAAAATAAACCCATTATCAGTGTCGTGTTCTAACATCAGCTTAAAGCTGAGCATCAACTTGAGTGCTTTTCTGGGTCTATGACAAAATTAGACTTCTGATTTTCTTGAGAAATGCTTATCTATCTATTTTAAAAGTATCCTGCAGTCACAGTCTTCATATATCATTTAAAAAATATATATTTGTTCATTACTGTATCAGGCCTCAGAGAAGGATTTCACAGTATATATTGCCTTTGGAATTGTTTTTGCCTATTTCATTGATTTATTAATTTTTTGCCCACAAAAGGGATAATCCTGTAGCTTGTTTCAACTTGCAACAAGCACATGTTTATGAGTACACATTGCCCAGGAAAAGCTTGTTCAGTCACTTGCACCTAATCAAGAAACAGAACTAAATTTAACAAAACAAAATGGAGTAGAGAGCAAAGACAGGTTGAGTCTTTCACTGGCAGGCAAACCAAAGAGGACTTTGGAACAGTTTCAGAAACTTTCCATTAAGAAACAACAGCAAGTACGGAAAGGTTTTCACCAACATCTTTTAAAAGCATCGTTGTAAAATGGATAGCCATCATAAATAATGGGGAAAAGTTTGCGCAAAGGGAAATTTAAGCAAAAATCTCACACCAAACTTTGCTGTGTGGAAACAGAGGCAAAACATTCAAGAATATCTATCTCACTGTTGCAAACTTCCAGCTAATGTGATTTAGCAGCAGAGTAACTGTCTCACAGTGGCTGGGAGGTGCTGCCAAACATTCAGTACTGTATATTTTTTCTTCATGCTATTGAGAGGAAAAGGTTAGACAGAGACAAAGTTTATAAGAAGCAGACTTTGCTCCAAATATTTTGTTTAACCTTCATATAGTATCCTCAGCTACAGTGCAGAATTAAGGGACAAGGAGAACATAGGATGAATATTTGCATTTCATTTAACACATTAGTACATTTATTCTGGCTTAATTAGGCAACAAAAAAGTTTTTATTTGGATGCAACACAGCAATAACCACTGCTTCATAAAGGCAGGCTATCAGTGTGGTGTAAAACAATATTCCAGGCTTTTCAGAGCTGAGGTGACATGGTGTGACAGTTTTGTAGCTTGTCATACATAAGAAAAGGTATTTGGTTTTTTTATTGCCTCACAGCCCATGATGTCTGGCCACAGCAACATGCTTTAGCACTTAGGCAAGCAAAGTCACCATCAGCATTAGTGAAAAATAGTGGGTATTTCTGACCTCACACTGAAAATTTTCTGTGAAAAAATAATTGAAATGACAGTAGCACTCCTAATTCTTTTTTTTTCTTGTGATCATTGCCTGTCCAGAAATAGCTAATTTATAGCACTCAGGTGAAAACAGATTGCTGGTGTATTATTTTTTTCATTAAAATAGTATCATTGTAATATTTTGAGAATGAAGCAACTATTAAATTAAGTCAATGAATTTCCCTCCAGAGGAGGAAAATCTCTTCCTATCCAGAAGCCAGTATCTGTGAGGCAGGGAGACAAGAGTGATTGGAACAAAGGAAGGAGAGAGAAAAGTGAAGACAGTTCTCTGGTGCTTCACAGCAGAAAGAGGAAGGCGTTGCGCTTTGTTGCAATTCTTCACCTTTTGCCCCTTCCTTTTCATGCCCCTCCTGCAGCAAGTGAAAGCTGTGCTTTGTTTATTTTTGCTGCTCTGATTTATAAGGAGGTGGCATATAGATATGTTCAAGCCAGAAGGAAGGGTTTGAGGCTTAGATGCACTGAGAAACCATATATGGTAAAGGCTGAAGAATTTTTCAAGCCATTTTAATATCTAATTTGCTCTCATTAGTAGTAAGGGTAGTCACCATCAGAGTATATATATATATAGTGTCACACTAGATATAGCATTGCATTTATATACAAATAGTGTCAGACACAGGCTTTTTGCTACTAGGGTTTTGGGAATGAGGAAGCCCTTGGGCTGTGAGGTGTTATAAGAGGAAATGTAGCAGGTGAGAAGGGCACCAGTGCATGATATGAACCCACCACTGCAACACTCACATGGTAACTTAGACTAAACACTGCAGAACAGAAAAGCAGATGAAACTGACAGAGAGTCTTGAAATTATTTAACTTGGAGAAACATTTTCTATTTTGGGAACGAAGCTTTCTAGACTTGGCTGTAGCCTTTAAGTACAAGCTATCTCAGAACACTTTTTTCCTCTCCAGTTTTTCATAGCAGCACTCATGTGCAGAGGCAGGGGGATAGAAGGGGTGGTGATTAAAGAAAAATTGCTCTAAAATTACTCTTAGGAAGGAATTTGATTACAAAGTAATGGAATGAACATCTCTCATTTCCTGACAAAATTTACAGGTTATCATTATTCCCTATGAAAATGTGAGTGATTTTGTGCCTAAACCTACAATAGTTGGAAACTGGGAGACACATTTACATCCATGGCTCTTGCAACTTCCTAAGCCTAGTAAACTTCAAATTTATAAGAAGCTGTCTGCATTTAATTTCATTTTTGTTTACCTCCTTGTGTTTGCTAGTAGGAGGAGGGAGTGCGTTCCCAGGGGCATCTTCCAATGTAATAAATAAAAGCAGAAAAGGGAAGAAAATAAGATGGACTCTGCTTGTATTGTGAGTCTAGTGGTTTATGTTTTGCATGCATTGCATAGACTTATTCCACCCCCAGCCTTCACATCACATCTCAGTTTACCTTCCCCTCCACCCACAAAGCCCAAAAGATGGAAATTTTTAGTTGCCTTTATAACATTTTCCTGCATTCCTCACTGATTTCTTTCCCTGTGTGATGCTTCCATCTTTACTTTGGATGTAATTCATGAAATGAATCTGGTAATCATTAAAATCAGATATCCGTTGTTGTAGGACCTGCATAGTGTGTGGTGAGGATTGGCCTGCTTCAAGCAGCTTGCTACTGAGTGAGACAAGTGAAGACAGTACGAGGGGAAAAGACATCCTAGTGTGTTCAACTAGAAGTGCACGATTGTTAAGAATATAGCTGAGGGTCATTTGGAAAATTATAGCAGAGCCAGGAACAGAATTCATGTTTCCTTATTCTTTATTAAAACCCATGCTTCCTTCTCCATGTTAGCAATTTTCCACAAGCTGTCTTATAAAACAAATGAAATGTGTAATTCAAAAATACTATAGGAACTAGATGTTTAGAAAATGTCTCCGTGTGATTTTTTTCATTAAATTCAATAAGAAATATTAAATTATACAGAGGTCATTAACTTGTTCTTTACAGGCCTCTTCTATACCACTTCTTGAAACCAGTTCTTCTGCATCCAGTACTTAGACATGGTTATATGATTTTATACTTACAGCAGAGAACACCAATTTGTGATTTACTTCCAGAACATTTGAGTATCTTTCAAAATAGAAATGCTTAGTAATAGACCTTCTTTATAGCCACGCAGTGTTTTCTACTTAAGAAAAAGGAAAATTACTGATTTGATAGTGAGCTATGAGGTTATTAATTTCAAAAGGCTGAGAAGTGATTATGAAGCAATTTTGACCTTTCCTGTCATTCAGAGGATTTGCAAATGGAGCAAATGCTTACTTGCTGGCAAAGTAAGGACCTGCCTCACTACATGTTTAAAGAAAACAGTTACAGAACAAATATCAAGGATTTACACGAGACAGCCAATCCTCACTCAGCATCATAACGTAACTTGAGTTTCCTAAGGCTGACTGCTTTCTTAGTATACTGAGCTGACATTTACAGTTCCCACTCCAGTACAGAAGCCCGCATTTCCTGCTACATTATCCTCCTGCACCCACATAATCTGGTAAACTTTGCTTTAGTTTAAAAGTAAAGGTCTTTACCTGATCTGAAGACATTCTCGTCAAAGAAAGAACTAACATCGTCCCTCTCAACATGCTGTGCTAATTCATACTGATGCCTTGGGAACTGGTAAAAATTTATTGCCAACCTACTTAGATCAACTTGAGTTCTGGCAGGAGGGTAAATGCATATGTGTTTTTAATTAATCCCCTGCCTAAATCAAGGGAAAGGATGTTGCATTTTTCAGCAGAATTGCTCCACACAGTGCTGACTGCATATATTTAACAATTTTTACTCATGTAACTGAGAAAAGCCACTGGAAAACTTCCAAACCACATGAAGTTTTTGCCTTGTTTGAACTCTCCTCCACCTGATACAGTGCTGGGGATCTTGAGCTGGCAGCAACAGCAGGAGTTCAATACCTGCAGTCCTGGTAGAAGAGTCTTGTCCAATGAGGAATTTGCATTCAGAGAACATGTTCCCCTCAGTATGACTCTGGTGAAATCTATGCCTGAACATTAAACATCTGGAATAATACCATCTCTTCTTGTCAAAGACATCAAACATATGCTTGGTTTTCAAGTAAGTCCTTGGTCAGAAACTTTGGATGAGTTACAGGAAGTCATTGAAATGGTGACTAAGTAAGTTCATTGTTCAGTGTTAGCAGAATGTTTTTTTCTTTACTTTTCATTTTTCTTTACTTTTTACATTACTTTTTCTTTTTTTAGGTCTGGGTTTGTAGTCTAGAGATCAGTAAATGCATTTGTCCTACACTTCCCCCTTCCCCTTTTATTTTGTTTTCTTGTCCTGCTTATTTTCTTTTGAAGGATTTGGTCAGATTTTGGTTTCTCCAACTTCCTGATCTGTTTAGGAATCAAATGGCTCTTTAAATATGAAGCCTTTCAGGCCTTTTGATTTGGCTAACCACAGAGGTCAGGTTTTCATTTATAATTTAAATTATTCCAGATGCTAGCACAAATGAGAATTGCAAAGAGACCAGTTTTGACATGCTGTTTAATACAACATGTGGTTACAATTTATAGTCAAAAGTCACCTTTCCCAAAATAGCTTGGATTTTGGAGGTCAGAGCAGGTGAGATATTTATTTCTTGGTTAAGACACTAATAAGTGGTAAAGGCTGATTTTGCAGAGTCTTACAGTATGTGAATCTATAGATAGGAAGAGAAAGAAACATAGTCATTAAAAAAGCAATAGCCCTATAAGGATTATTTTCACAAGTTCCTCCACTGTTACAAAATAGATTTCCAGAAGAATGATTAAAGAAAAGATAAGTTTGCCAGACTGTGTAAAAAAAGTCTTAGAGACTAGGAAACAGGCTACCAAAGGAAAAGAGAGATGCTTGAAATACCTTTTGCCAGGCAAAGGTCAGACTGAACTACTGAAGTTACTAAGTCTTCACAGTCTTTGCTTTATCATTTTACCATTACTGAACATTGATAAATAATAGTTTCTGTACAAGAAACAGTCCTCTCACTTCACTGGGTGAGCAAGGCACAAGCCAATGACTGACCATCTCCCTGGCATTGCCCCTATCCCTTGCACATGATGGGACAGATGCAACGGGAAAACAGTAATTTTTCTTTGTGAGGTTAACTCACTGATGCATCAGCTCCTTGGACTGGGTAATTACCCACTGATGATGAAAGATACTGGGAGGGAAAACCTTATGTTCAATAGATGCCCAGAGAAGCACCTGGAATGTGGATGGCCCTGGAAATGTTCAAGGCCAGTCTGGGTGGGGCTTTGAGCAACTTGCACTAGTGGGAGGTGTTTCTGCCCATGGCAGGGGGGTTGAATGAGATGATCTTTAAGGTCTGTTCCAGCCCAAACCATTCTGTGGTTCTGTGTGGAAAGACAGTTCAGCATGTGGCAGCAGCAGCTGGGGTTTAGACTGACTTTATGTCTGTGAAAGCAAATATAGGGGTAGTGGTGTTTGACAGCGCTGCTGCAGAGGGAAAAGCTTGTGTTAGATATCTCTCAATTTTCCAAAGCCTACATTTTATCAGTGTAGAAGATGCCGATTAAGACATTTTTTCACAAACACAATTCTTTGTGGCAACTCTTGTTTGACCACAACTCTTTGTAGCAATTCTCCTTCAGAGCTTCCTCCTCCCCCTCCCCTCAACAAAAAACCAAATATTCCTTACAGGAAGTGAAGTTTAGTATAAACATAGAGATTAATGGCCAAAATGATGATGTGGTTAAGTTAGAGGCAATGCAAACCCTGTGATTTTTCTATGTATTTTTCTGCCTTGTGCTGTATTGTTTTGCCTCAAGCAAGGAAGTCTTTACAAGAAGTGAAGAGAGAAATTACTGCAGATTACAAGATTAAAAAAAAAAACAAACTCAAACAAGAAAAAGAAAAGTTTTGTGTTGTCATCACCAGGATGATTACAAGAAGCTACACCTAGTGAGATAATTCTCCCTCCCCATACTTCAGTACTATTTCTGAAGTCAGGAACACACAGAAAAGTACCTCTTTGCTCTTTGCCATAGTTGGCATATTTAGAGGCATTATTTAGAGAGTGACATGCCTAAGGCCATCTACACTGTGCTATACCAAAGATCTAACTTGTTCCTTACCCTGCTTCCAGCAGTCATTTTAAAGGAGATACCTGGGAAACTACATGTACAGGCCAAGAATATATGACACTTCTCTTTCACACTCTGTCAGACCCCAGGTATTTCCACTTCAGGGTAATTCCTGCATTTGTATTTGTTTCTGTGTGTTTAGTTAACCTTAGTGGCCCCTGGGCCATGTAAAGCTGGACTATGGCAGCATTCTTTGGCAAGGAGTTTAACAAAACGGTTGCCTGAATAATCATTTCACATTGTTTTTAACATTGTTCCCACTCTCTGAATGTGAAGCCCCTTTGTTGTAGAACTGGATGATGTTGAACTCAATCAATCCTTCTCAGGTACTCACAATTTCATAAGTAGATCCCTACAATAACCCCTATACTTTTTTCTTTTGCAGATTGAGGCACCCCCACCTACTAAGCAGCTCCCAGTACAAAAACTATATCTGGTATTTTAACATCCTTGAGTTATCCTGCCCCAACTCCTTTATATCTGCTCTGAAATTACAGTACTGACATTACACACAGTATTCTAAGGATGTGGAAAACACAGTTATTCAGTGGCACTATGACCTCCTCTGGTTTGTTCTCTGCTCCTTTTACCTTGCTATTTTCTTTTTTTTTTTTTTTTTGAACACTATTTCACACTGCAATGACATTTTCTTGGCAGTATCAGTCAGAGCCTGACACCTCCTCTGAAGAAGTCATCATCCACTCATTGTCCATTATTTTATTCAGAAAGCTCAGATATTTTCCCTTGTGGAACACCTTATGTAAGATTTCCCTATCCTGAATTTCGCGTCATTTTCTCACTCAGTCACTCAGATATTTCTGCAGCTCTTCACACTTGAATTTTCTAGCTGATAACCTTAATGCCATCATCCTATAGCTCATCTCCTTTCCCAGACTTTTTATGAATACACTGGGTAACACAGGTTCCTGCATTTGACACAGACTTCTAGCAGTTTGGCCTCCTGTTTACTAATTCTTGCCAGAAGTTTCTCTTACGACATGGCTGCAGAGTTTCCTTGAAAATTTTATAAAGATTGTGAAACAATTAAACACATTTATATGAATACATGGTGTTCTTCAGCTCTCCTAGTTGTAAGGAACTTTCTGGAGTTCAAATAATTATTTTAATTACTATTGCTGAGCCATAGTAATGAAAACAGAAATAAATTGGATTCCTAGCTGACAAAAGTTTTTGTGCTCCTGTTGTGTATGAAAATTCCCTTTTTACAAAGTGTTTATAATTTCTGAAAGATTTTAAAACAAGATGAATGGTACAGCACTATTCAAATATAAAAAGAAGTGGTCTGTCCTTACTACCAAAAATAAAAGATATGAAGATCTGAAGGGTTCATGGCACTCCCATGGACTGAGCCTGTGTGCTGACATTGTTTTGGTCCTATTTTAATTTCTTTATTTTTCTGTAAGCTTTCACACACTTTTATCACAGTCTGTGATGTTTGCAATGAGGCCACAAAGCTCAGCTAACAAACCCAGACTCAGTAAATGCAACTTTGGATCATTTATATCAGAAAGGTGCCATTAAAATTACATAATCTGAGCTGAAAGTACTGTAGAACTCCTTCACAAATTACATCATCCTTCTCTGTAAATTTGTACTAGACATAAAGCAAAGACAAAATAATTTCTAGGGCACACAAAGGCTGATACTAATAAGGGAGATCAAATACAGTCAGCAGATAAAAACAGCATCTGGACTCCATGGCTAATGGAACATTTCAGTATGGAGATTTAATGCAACATAATGCAGTAATGTTAGTTGATTTTTCACAGACTGATAGTTATACATCATTAAAGCTTTTTATACCCTGATCAGCAGCTCTAAGTGCTGCTCCTGCTTGCAGACTAGGATCAGCCATGAATAAAATTGTTTTTAACATCTTCACTAAAGAAGTGCATTTTCAGAGGATACAAATAAAAGCTGAAATTGAAAATACTAATTTTGCTAAAGCCTTACTTCAGCCATGCATGACACCAAAACACAGCTATTCCTGCTTCCAAAAATAGCTCTCTTGAAAGGTGAGGCTTTTCCTCTGGAAAAAGAGTCTATCAATAATGATTTTAAAACCCAAGCTTTTATTTGCTTGGTCGTTTGTCCTGTTGTGAGTCATGTCTCAGAGCAGCAAAGTCCAAGGCTCTGACTGAGCAACCACTGTTCAGAAAAGAAGTCTGATACGTGTTGCTGCCTATAATCTTCATTGCTTTACAATGCAGCATCACTCCAAGCCCTGCCTGCTGACAGCATGGCAGATGCCATGGAGATGTTGTTTCCTGTTCTGTGAAGGTCCTATAGTGAAACACCACCAAGATGGACTAGTACTGTAATTTTTCTTTAGAAGAGCTGTCTGTTCAGTGGCATCTTCATCCCTTTAAGAAGTCACCTACCATTTATGCCTGTTTATACAACAGTTCAATAGTCCATACACCTCACACATCCTTTCTGTGCCCATATTTCGGCCAGCAAGTTAGTGCCAACAGTACCCTACGCCAAGCCCTATGTTAGGTGGTGAAGAAGTGATGACAAGAAATTTAAGAACTGTTGTTTTCCAGGATCAAATGCAATCCCATGAGCATTATTATTTCCAGAAAAAAAAAATGCAGCTTGCGGAGATTGCAAAAACTTCTTTTTTTTCTACATACCTACAAATGTTTAAAAGTAGCACCTTAAAGTGATACATGAGGCTGCTGATTCTCTCTTCCTTATTGATCTTAAAAGCTGAAAAGTGAAGTAGTTGAGTTTTCTGTTGCTGAAGGGAAGCCTGTTTAGACTGCTAAGTCTAAAGTAATTCAGCCAATAATACTTGTTTGTTGCAAGCAAAACAAGACGTCCCTAAAGAATGTCTTTCTCAAGAACTGTCCCTTTATGATAATACTGGTGCTTTACAGTGAGATTGAGCCATGTGAGAGATATTATAAAAGTAATATTTTTCTCCATACAGCCCAGAAGGTGTTTTTCTTGAGTACTGAAAAGAGTCTCACCAGGCCTCAGGACAATTACTGCTCTCCTTCAGGATTTCATGTTGATCAGTTTTTCAAGTGATTCTTAAATCTCATAATGAGGAGCATTGTACTGTCATGGCATTCTCCATGTGAATACAGCAGTCTAATTTCAAATAGACCATAGGAAAGGGACACAGACAAGGCAGGGTGAGGTTGCAGGAGCACAGGGTGTATTACTTCCAGGCAGTGTCCTTTAGGGTAGTAGTGTAGCTCCACATCCTCTGTAAGAACTGCATTACACAACCAGGCTGAAGGACGAATGCTGCCCTGCACCAAACACACCCTCCTGGCTCTGACATACACCTGTCTCCAGTGGGATTAATTAATTACCCCTTTTTAGGTAAGCATAAAGCAAAAGGAAAGCTTTGTGCCTCAGAGCCTGAATTAATTTGCTTACATACTCTAGCTACAGTGTGATAGGAAAACTCAGCACTTTGAAGAAGCTACTCAAAAAGAAATGCAAGGATTCCATGGCACTTTTAAAAAAGGTGTATGTAGATAACCTGTGATAATGAATTAGAGAAGTATTAGCACTAATTGGAGAAGATAAGGAGAAGGCAGAGGAAGATGACTGCAAGGATGGAGTCATCCTTTCTTGCAGGGGATGGTTGTAAACTGAGATTTGTTAGCCTGGAAGGAGTTGAACTGGGGGAAGCATGGTAAAGCATTCATGTGAAGCACGAATTATTTGAAGAGTCACTTTAGGCTGAAGGATGCTGTGGATGCTAAAGGCTACTGAGGTTCAAAAGGCAAGTGTACAAGCCTGGGGCAGCAAAGTTCAAGAAGGGTTATGTCCAGCTCCAGAAATCTCTGAGCCTCAAATGACTGGGAACTGGGAGGAAGAATTTCTATATGATTGCTCTTTTAAAGCATACCTTCCTCCTTCGGGATCTGTTGTGGCCCACTAGGCAACAGCTCCTCAGCCTGGCACACCACACCATTGTGTGACTCCCTTGGGCTGAAACTTGTAATCTAGTCTAGATGACCTGACTGTCTTTTCCTCCATCAACAAAATGTTTTTGTACAGCAGGAGTACTCTGGGGCATAAAAAATAGGAGTGGAAAGTAACAGTTGCACTGCATTTAATGTCGCAGCTACACGACACATAATATTTAATTATTTATTAGGTACTGTGCCTTGTGATTGTTGTTATATGCAAAGCTGCAGATAGAAGTGAGTCTTATTTTACTGAAAATAGGTCAAGGAAACAATATTTGACCTTTTAAATAATTGGATTCTATCAATAATTTTTACCATCAACATGTGTTTGAAGTGTAAAGAACAGAAAGTGTCTTTGCAAATTGACTAATTTACAGTTAAAGTTGACTGTCATCATTTCACAATGCAATAATTTATTTCCTGAAAGAAGAAAAACATATTTGCTGGAAAGAAACACTGGTATATTGAGATAAAGGGTCTACAGTAAAGACAATAGATTTTGTGTGGCTAACCTGAGACACCACAGATCATCACTTCAAAAATAATCTGTCTGCCTCAAGTTACATGTTTCAATTCTGTATATCCTAAAATACTGTTTTATCTGAAGGAGAAGGAGGAAGAGAAGGAGAAGAAGACAGAACTTTAGTTCCTTTGTGAAAATGGATGTCAGACTATTTATAGTAAACAATGCTTCCTTCCCTCATTACAAAGCATGTGTTGCACTAGCAACCATTTCAGAGAGACAGATGAACTAAAGCAATTAAACATACAGGCATTAGCAAATGCAGTCTGACCAAAAAAATCCCTCTACTATGCATTCAACTTCAGAATTCCAGTGTCAATGATGCTGAAGTAAGCATATGTAAAGATCAGAAAAAGTATCTTTCTACTCAGAAGATAGGAAATGTTTAAATTCAGGAAAAACAAATTAATAATTGTCTCTAGTAATTCACACTTTTTTTGTCTCTTTCATAGAATTGCATTTTTAGAAATCATGGTATGTATGCCTTCCTAAGAATTTCTTCAGTACTTACTGATGGAAGAAAAATCATATAGTGAGATACTGTAGCAAAAAAAAATCTTCAGGGTACACCACAGATAAGTAGCCCTGAAATACACCAGATTATGCAATTTTGCATCAGATGCTGATAGAAAGCAGGAAAGGAGCATAAGGACTTGGCTAATGGGACCATTCCTTGTTTACTTACATTTCCTGAGATATTTAAAGGGCTTGCATATGTTTAAAACTTGAGTCTATTACTAACACTTAGTCTTAGTTACCCCTAACAAAGGAGCTGTCGTGTTCAACAAGAAATTATGTAACTGAATTTTCTTTGATATTTTGATGAAGATGATCTAATGGAAAAGGACTGTGGATTGGAGGGCAAGACATCCTCTGCAAAGAAGTACTTCTACTAAATCTTGCTCAGAAGTGAAACAATGATGTACCTATATGTTGTAGCAGGGGTCTATCACCCTCTGCCATCATGGATAAGAGAAACCCTTGGTGCCAGAAAGAGTCTCAGTCTTATAAACTGGAAGAGAAATTTTAGGTATCAGATGGCCAGAGTGTACCACCAAATGCCATCATCTGGAGCATATATCTGCCTATAAATGATGGGGAAGGAAGCTTTTCACAAGTATGGCTGAAGAATCCACACAAAACACCTCCAAAAGGACAAGTAACAGCAAGCCACTCTACCACAACATCAGGCAATAGTGATGGTGTTCTTGCTCTGGAACTCCTCACTGAATAGTGGTGAATTAATTTTAAAAGGCCTGAATTAGTGAAAGCAATATGAGATAACACAAAACAGCAAAATATACCCAGAGAAATCAATAAACCTTTACCAGGTTACTTGCAAAGTCATGTTTACGTCTGAGAAAGAGGTGTACATACAGGGAAAGTTCTACTTATCTGAGGATGAAACACCTGGTCTCAGTAGATGCAGTGATTTACAATGCTTTATAGGAATGCTAATGTTCTGTCATTAAACAGATGACT